>NW_019091216.1:0-459046 GCF_002217175.1 Folsomia candida
TTTTCCAAAATCGTGCCAATCAGTGTTTCGGGTGCAAATAAGTAACCACGTGCAAGAAAGTGGTTTTTTTGCAGGGAAATATTTTGACCTGCAAGAAATGCAAGGCGCAAGAAACTACGCCCCTCCGTTATAAATAGTTCATACAGCGCGTGGCTAGATGGCGCATACTTCTTGCATACCTGTTCACTTTCATTCATTTGAGTATCCAATTATAATAGTGAATGAAAATGAATTTCCTATTATTTGAGTAAAAATGACTGAAGGATTCTGTCATCTCAGATGAATGACTGTGAATGAAAGGATTTCTCACTCATTTCATTTTTCACCCTATGCTTAATACATGGGATGAAGTAAGAAATGAAGTCGGATGAAGTGAAATGAAATGAATTTGAACAAAAATGACTGAATGTGAATGAAAATCTTCGGTCAGAAATCGGGTTGACTGACTTTTGAATGAATACTAAATTTTTGAACAGGCATGATTTCTTGCACATTCACCCAGTTTCTTGCACCTCGCATTTTACTGCAAGAAATGTGACAAACCCGCCAGAAACGAAACACTTGCAGCAGCAACAGTCGAAATGCACCCATAAATTTCCTCCTTTTACAAAACCAAGCTCATCGTCGTAAAAGTCACATAAAACTTTTTTTTGCAAGTCTACACACATCGGATTTTGGGCTGAATGACGTGGAGCGGTGGTCGAGTCGAGGCTGCTGCCATTAAAGTCTGCATGGACGGGAAGGAAATGCAACAAAGCAAGGAGTCAAATGTCAGTGCACTAAAATGAAAACTTCTTAAGTGCAACAGAATAAAAGTTGCACGGGAGGAGAGTTGTAAAATAAACGTATAAATCAATCCAATTCTATAAAGTCTGACCCCACAAAGGCTCCTTTTTTTATTTTTGGGCTACAATTTTGTGCAATATTTCCATTTTATTATCCAGTGCAATTTAAAGTTTTAGAAAATCTCGTAGATTTCAAATTATTTATGGTTTTGCGAAATATTTCGATTTTACAGTACAATTTACATTATTTGGAAATTATTTTGCGCAATATTTCCATTTTAGTTCGCCCAATACTGATATTTCCATTTTATTTAGAAACATATTTCAATTTCCCACTGTAATTTAAACGTTATAGATTTTAAAATATTTATTTACTATTTTGTGCAATATTTCCATCTTCCAGTGCAACTTAAACTGTTCCAAATTTCGCAGATTGCAAATTATTTACTACTTTGCGCAATACTTCCAGACGGTTACAAAATTTCACAGAAATCAAAATAATCAATTACTTTTGCGCAATAATTTTCATTTTCTAGTTACAATTTCCGAATGTAAATCATTTACTATTTTTGCGCAATATTTCCATTCCATTATTTCCCTTACAATTTAATCTGTTCCAAAATTCCCCGAAAATTTCAAAGCCAAGCTTTCTTTATCCATCCTTCATTAGCCAAATGAGCTCGTTTCAATCGAACTTTTACATATGTATTTTCCACAGAAAACTTTCACCTCGAGCAATAATCACACAAAGTTCACAACTCATCAGGAAAAATTAAACTGGTTGCTTCGTCTCCTTGATTGCTCAAAGCTCGGAGAGTAAATTGACAAATTGTTGAATTATGGATCCACACCAGAACAGCACGGCTAATAAATGAGACGTTTCTTTCTGCCAATTGGGAACAACGACGTACAATAATAATGATCACAATTTATGACAATTTTGGACAGGAACGACGACGCCACGGGGTCAATTCCCGATGTACATGGACAGCTTTCATCAGTGGCCTCGGAAGGGTGTGGGGGACAGAGGGGCAATATCCCCAAGGTTGTTCGATGTCACCCTCATCTGCTCATGTTATATGAACCCCTCCCTCCCTATAATGTCCCCGATGTCCCACGGCTTCCGTGGCCACTGGGAAAATTCAGGCTACTCAAATTTATGAACATGATGCAGTGGCTGCGGAAGTGTGGGGACAGAGGGACAATGTCCCCAGGTTATTAGATGTCCCCATCTTATATAAAGCCATCCCTCCCCCATAATGTCCCCCGATGTCCCCACGGCTTCCGCGGCCACTGGCTTTCATGACTAAATGTATTGATTCCATGCGGCACAATCTGGTTGAAACCTGTCCTCCTCGTCGTCGCCATACCCATTTCCAAAATTAGCAGGACAAAGAAGGACGAAATTTCGGGTTTCAATGTTTCACAGGCACGCACACCACGACAGAGAAAGCAAATCCCTTTTCGGTTTTGAATATCACAACAATACAGAAATTCAGACTGGAAATACATAAACCGTTGCAAACCAAATGTAGCTAAAGGGTGAAACCAAGTGAGATATCCGCAACAATAATTCTATTGTATGTTAAAAGTAGATATTATTATTATTAAAAGTAGAAGCACATTTGTGAAAACAGCACCCCGAAATTCGAAACTTAAACGGACCGACAGACAGACAAGGCATTCCTATAAAGTGACTTCTTCACAAATAACTCTGCCAGCTCATCAGACACCCCTACGTCAACAAGGAAATCGTTCTTGTCCGACAGACAACGGTTTGTTCAAGGAAGTGGATGGATGGATTGGGAGAAAGTACACGCGTAATCTCTGATTCTACCACCCACCCGCCTTAGCGATGGACACAGTGACCGCGGAAGCGTGCGTGGGGACAGAGGGGCAGGTGATACCCCCAAATCCCCACAGTTATTCGATATCCCCCATCATGTCCCCATCTTTTCCTCCTCCAATCCCACAATGTTCATGTCCCCAGAAGTCCCCCAACTTCCGCGGCCACTGACTATCTCCTTCTCCGCTGGCTATGCATACAAACCCGGAACTTTCATCCATCCATGATGATGATAACATTTAGTAAATATTTGTTCACTCCGCAATCCCTCAATCTCCATAATCCCTCCCAGCACAAATCTGACAAGTAAGTAGTCCTGCATATTCCAAATCATCACACTTGTAGAATTCCTCCCTCGGCGTCACCATTCTTCTTCTCCCCTTCATCCTTCCTTCATCACACATTCAAAAAATCACAACATGTCAAATATAATATTCGTCTCGGAATTTTAAACCAAAACAAAATTACCAAGTCTAATTTTCTCAGAAACAAGAAAAAAAAACTTTGCGGATTTCCAAAATGGACACGAAAAAGAAGAAAGGTATTTATGAATGAATTTTTGTCATAAATAACATTACATTTTTCCATTTTGAATTGGAGATCTTTGTCTATTTACTTATTATAATGCGACATGAAAAATATGTATCGTCTTCCCATTTCCTGCCCTACTTTGTATTTTGTACCCAAAAACGACGTCGAATTCGAGGAAGTGAGACGACGCCTGAGACGAGGACGACACACACCTGGAATCATGAATGAATTCAAACCTCCAGAGACACGTGAATATGTATGTATCGCTTATCATCAGCACTGTATAAATTTCGAATTCTGCTGCTTCTAAATACAATTTTTTCCAAGAATTGGATATGCACACACTACACACGGAAAGGAAAACGTGTTGCACATTTGTACATATATCTAAAGCTATATTTTATTTGTTAAAATTGGCATTTTTATGAAAACATCGCACTTTTAACGAGCACTGCAGTTTTTGGACGTCACTGAGGATGAGAAATAAAACTTATATATGCAGTTTTCCCGTGTTTGATGCACATTTCATAATAAAATGTGTATAAAACGGCACTAAAATTGCAAAATGTGAACAAGTTACGTACATATGTACGTATCGAATTAAGTGCAATTTAAGTCTATAATTTCTTTATACAGTTACAGCGAATAAAATTGTACCCAAATTGCAAAATAAAAAAACTCTATGAAATCATCAATAAGTTGCAAAACGTGGACAAATCATGAATACAATTTCTTTATACAGTTACAGCGAAAACCAGACTATAAAATTGCACATGCACAATTGCAAAATAATTCCAAGAAATTAATGCACTTCTTACCTTACCATACCATTATCACCCTTGATTATTATGATTATTCTAATTTAAATAAATATTCATAGATATCCCTACTGAAACCGGAACCCTATAAAAATTAGCATGCCACCGAAACCATCAAACTTACTATTTTGACATGTCAACAATTTAAAAATTGCATGCCCAACAACAAACTTACTGTTTGGCAAAAATTCAATCACGGCATTAATCATGCATCCCGAATTTTGCAGGAGCAGTCGCAGTTTTATTTTGCATCTGCATCTAGATCACGTAACGTTCAACTTTTTTATGTAAACTACGAGGTGACTAATGTACATAATGATTGACAGGAGCGATAAACCTTTTTCCTGTTGCAAATTTCAGTGTGCAAATTTCTTGGCCTCTCTTTTGCAAAAATATAAAATTGGTTCAACCAGAACGTGTGGTCTGATCGTTCGACGTATGATGGTTTTGACTCAAAAAACCTGAAGTGCAGGGCTTCTTAAGCCCGAGTCAGGATGGTGTTACTAACAATTGAGAAGGGCATAATATTTATGACCACTAATTTTTGCACAATTTGTCTCTGAATTTTGCATGTTTTACGTGTCTGCAAATTTCAACTTGATTGGATGTCTATCTATTACGCACGTAAAACTTGTCCACTTGAGTTGAAATTTTGCAGACATGTAAAACATGCAAAATTCTGAGACAAGTTGTGCAAAATGTGTGCAAAAATTAGTGGTCATATTACACCCCTTCCATAATCGATAGACATACAGACAGACAACAATCATGACTCGTACATAAGCCCTCCCTCGATCTATCTCTAAACTCACCAGACGATAAAAACGTTTGGCCTCCTCAATCCTTAAACACACCAAGTTTCTTACTTGCTTAACTGCATTGCGAAAATGAAACGACCGGTGTCTGGTTTCTCGTTGGAAAAGTTACAGCTGTGCATTTATCTGTCGATGTGGATAAGCACATCATTCACGATCGGCAAGTACGATGATGTGCATGCAATACAGAAAAGTTGTATAACTCATTTCATAATGAAAGAAGAGACGCAGTCAGCCTCGACGACTACACAAATGCATCTTTACCAGTGGCCGCGGAAGCGTGTCCCCCTGTCCCCACGGTTATTCGATGTCCCCATCTTATATAAACCCGTCCCTCCCCATCCTACAATGTTAATGTCCCCCGATGTCCCACAGCTTCCGCGGCCACTGGGAGAATTCAGGCTACTTAAATGTATGTTCATGATGCAGTGGCCGCGGAAGTGTAGGGCAGAGGGACAATGTTCCGGTTATTCGATGTCCCCATCTTATATAAACCCCTCCTACAATATTAATGTCCCCAGATGTCCCACACCTTCCGCGGCCACTGACTCCTCACCACCACCACCACTTTTGCCTGCAGACTTTGGACCTTCTACCGAAAAAATAAGCACGCCGAGTTTAACGTCTCTGTTGAGAAGACCATTATTTCGAAATTCAGACAGGCCTCAAAATTTTTTGTGGCATTTTTGCAAATGCTGTTGCCCCGCCATCGTCGTCATAGTTGGATTTGGATGATGCATTGCAGTCGTGTCAGTCAAGTAGTACTTGCAAAAAGTCGAGATGCATCCTCCAACCGCGTGATGTGATTGCAACTTTTGCAATGTGCAAAAAATGGGTATATTCGCACGATTAGTCTCGCGTTGCATTCATACTGCAGATTTTTTTGTTGCATTGGAGAAATGGAAATTTGTGGAGAGAAGAACAACGTAAAAACGAAGATAATAGCGTGACTTTTCGCGTATGTAAGTCTTATGTAATTGCGAAAAGAGGAGTAGAATCCGTCAAGGTTTCTGCATAATAATAAAATTCGCAAAATGGCAACGTTTTGTGGTCTAGTCGTCTCGTACGACTTTTACAGTTTGTAGACAAAGCGGTGCGATAAAATCTTTTGGCAAGGTTGCTAAGAACAATTTCATGTGAAAAGAGTACCCAGTTCTTATTAAGGGTTGTTAAATTTTATTGTGTTTATCAGCCCAAATATATAAAAAATTAGGAGGCACTTGTTCCGCAATTTGATCAAATTCGGGGAATTTTTCAGAATTATTTTCAGCCAAGATGGAATTTGACCACGTGGAAAAATGATTTAGCTAAAAGCTTACGTTTACAAAATTCTGTAGCTTTTAAAGCTATTTCAAAAAATTTAAGACATGTAGCATTTCAATTTTCAAAATGATTTTCACCCAAATTTGCACATTTCCAATGTGCGAGTTTGACCACGTGGAAAAATGGTTTAGCTAAAACCTTACGTTTCCAAAACTTTGTAATTTTTTACACTATTTCAAAAATTTAAAGCATGTTCTCGAACTCTTCCAATTTCTAAAATGATTTTCACCCAAACCTGCACATTTCCAATGTGAGAATTTTACCACGTGGTAAAATTACATATTTTCACCCAAAACCTCATATTTCCTAAACTCCGTAACTTTTGACACTATTTCAAAAATGTAAACACATATTTTCCCAAAATAAAATTAGTATCCCCTCCAAAAAAAAACCCGAGTTTAACACCTTAAAAACCTACCTGAATTTATAAAGAGGCCATTAAATATACCAAGAAAGTACACATACTCCAATTGCATACGCAATAAAACTGGGTAAAACCAACGCAAACCTCTTGTCTGATTAATAATCAGATATGTAATCACTGATTACACATATCTCAATTAATACATCGCAAACATATAACCTCCCCATTTTTGTAAAAATGTGGATTTTTCCTACTCGAAAAAACTTGAACATTTGGCAGGTCTAGATTTTTGTCGGTGTAAAAAACAATTACTCGACTGATTCAACCAAAACGTGGAGAGGCACATGCTCTTTGAACCAGATTACAAGAAATGGATGGACCACCACCACCACTAATTTCGTAGTGTGACTGAATTAATAATCTTTTCAAAATAATATGTAATTACGAAGCGATTAACCCGACGCGGGGAAACAATTAACGAATAAATGAATCTACTTTCTTTAAGAGTTCAAGTTCATGGTTTTGTATGTATGAAATACGTACATAAATTGCAAGTGCAGATAAATATTTAAACTTCGACATCTGCGCCACCTTCATTATTTCCACTACCAAATCAACCCAATTTAAGCAAGTGTTGCGTATATTCCTCTGTTTTCATTTGCTATAATTTGTGTTGCGTATGTATATTCCTTGTTTCCAATTTGCACTGCTACATATAATTTTCATCTCTCAACAAAACCCAAAAGGTTAAACAGCATCCCTTCAATTATGCAGGATGATCCTCATCTTTCGCATCTTTGGACAATTGGAGTGAACCGAATCTCGTATGTACAAATAGCAGAGGATCGAACAGATGTGCTTTTTCCACAATTCCTCCATCATCTCGAGCAGCAAATTACTTCTCGTCTGTAAAACACGTGGTCCATCCAAACGTGTTTTTTTACTTTATCCCAACGCTGGGCAGCTTCCCTTTATTGATTCAAATTAAATTACGTATGGAAATTATTGAAATTTGGAAGCTTCCTAGCGTGCCTAAGTCATCATTCATGGAAATTTAGAAATCCACACCGCATTCAGCTCTACCCTAAAAATTCACTTGTTATTACATACACGAAATAAATAAGGGTTCTGGTCTTCTCGTTGAGCAACAATTTATTCGACAACGGAGTCGTATTATTACAACTCAAGGGCTTTTATCGCATTGTTTGCCCTGCTTGTTAGACAAGTACTTCACCTGGATACCAACTATTTATTTACCAGAAAACAAAATTTGTAGATCATCAACTACATACAAAGAATTCCATTAGAAAAGTACACAAAACCAGGGCAGCAGCCATTTATCTAACTACGTAAATGTTATCATCATCTCCCACTCAGCTATGGGTCCTCATCCGAATTAAAGTAATCTGAAAGCCAATGAGAGGCCACTTCAACTTAGATCAAACAACAACACTTAACTTGACTCGATAAAATTAAAACCTGGAAATCGAGGCCTTCATTATTTGCGAGGCGTGTAGTGTTTTGTTTGTTGACTTTTCTATTTTACTAGATTCCGAGCATACTGCAAATAAATATGTAAGAGTCCTCATAGGAAACGTATTTATTTCTAGATTTTCAAACAAATACATATTTATTACACTATTATTCGAAAAATACGCAAATCTTTTATCATATTTTTAAAAAGCATTTATTTTGTAAATATTTCAACGGTACGAGACAAAATATTTTGCTTAAAGAAATTGAACCACAAAAAATTAAGGGTTAAATTCAAAAATACAAATTTTTTAAAATTTTGTATTTTCAGGTTATTTTTGTACTTTTTTGTTGCGTTTTTTTCGTAAATATTAAATACATATTTCTGCGATTTTCCGTAAATACATATCCGCCCTTTGGCAGATTAGACATTTTTCGATCAGGTTAAAAACCCATGATCCAATTTAGCTTATCTTATCTTCACAATTTCCAATGCCAAGGATCCAATTTTCAAATTTCTCCATTCTTAAAAAGAGAGTATTAAAAAGGAGTCATAAAAAACACGTTCCAAAACTAATCTGCTCTACCACGTGTGCATAGAATCCGCTTTCTTCCTCATAATAAAACCTGACATTAAACCACTTTCCCAGCGCGCATAATACTCCCTCGTTCCAGGCTTCTCACTCATAAATCCATTTTACTGACAGGTCCCTCTCTCCATACTTTCCTCCCATTAAATTAAAACACTAAGCCAAACTTTTCACCGGCGTGTGTACGTCGTAGCGAAATAAAATAGTAGTAAAAAACACGCGCCGGTACTCCTCTTCTTCCCCAGGAGGTAAAATGTAGGTCATTGCTTTTCAGAGGTAATAATAATAATAATGACAGCGGAGGAGACGCTCCTCTTGTTACATGTCAACGCACAAGGAAGGTACGTCCAGTGCTTCGTTTGTTGCAGGTTTGTCACATTTCTTCCACTGGAAAGCGAGAAATGCAAGAAATGCGAAGCGCAAGAAATATGCCCCATCCAGCCGCGCGGCGCGCGCCATCTAGCCAGCTACGCGGGAAGTAGTTTCTAGCGCCTTAAATTTCTTCTTGGTCAAAATAACTGCAAGATAATCGCGTTTTTGCCGTTATTTCTTGCAAGTGGTTTCTTAAATTTCTTGCAGTGCAAAGGGAGAAATGTGAGGTGCAAGAAAGTGGGAGAAATAAGCGCCGTATGAACTATGCGCGACACGGCATATTTTCTCGCGCCTTGCATTTCTCCCAGGTCAAAACATTTCCCTGCAAGAAACCACTTTTTCCCATTATTTCTTCCAAGTTATTGCTTACTTTCACCCGAAACACTGTCCCCGCCAAAACTGTAACCAAGTCCATAAAAGCAAACCAAACCACACAAACAAACAAATATTTGTATGCCCACGACACTCCTCTCATCAAACAGACAGTCCTCCTGTCAATCAGAGCCGTACCGTCAAATTGTCAGGCCTGGTATGAGCTTCAGGGCCGGGCCCTTTGATAAGTTCAATATCTTCGATATTATATTATCGTTTTCGCTCCAGAATACTAGAGCATTCTGGAACGACGAAGAAAATATTATACGAGAGCACATTATTTTCCCAGTTCCATGGGAAAATGGTGACAATTTACCTGCGCTATTAACTCAGCCATATTTTTGAAAACATCAGCGGGACGGAGAAAATTCAGTTATATGCACCTACATAAGTTGCATAATATGCGAATATGACATACTTTCGCTTACTTCCCAAAGCTTCCAAAACCCTTTGTGGTTAAATACTTTTCTATCCGTTTTAAAAATTTGAAAAATTGCCAGACTCATTTGGAATTGCCGAAAATGCAGGTCCCAAAATTCCATTTAATTCTTAGAACACTTATTGTATTATTTTTTGAATTTAGTTGCATATTCAAAAACATAGAGTATTTTGAAAAGACAACGTTTTGGCTAAAAATACTTTTAAAATTGAACAAAGCGGCAAGAATAACAAGCCAGTCCAAGAATATAATCTTCTCTGTTGTCAAGCGATTATTCAATAATTTTGACTTGTGCTTATGATCCCCATCCTATTTTAAAATAAAATTATTCCCGATCGTAATTTCCTTCCGTCATCATCAAATTCCAACCAGAATGCCGCTATAGTAGTTGGAGTCCATGATTCCTTTGATTCAATCCAAATTTTTGAAGCCCTTCCAACACGTTCACGCATAAACTATTCGATTTCCACCCCCATGCATAATGGTTAGCGTACAATACCTGACCTTGTCTGTATTTTCTTGTCGTCTCCAGACCGAGTGACCCAATTTGAACCACACAGGTTCGTATTGGTCTCGTCGGTCCAGGGTATTGGTTTCCATTCTTTAACGGTCCGATTTAGGTACTTTTTAGCTAATTTCGAATGCATAGCCATAGTTGCCTTGAAGAGAAATAGCTTTTACCGCACAGCTGGGCCTTTAAATCCAGGTTCCTTGATTCTGTTCTTTATAATTTGCACATTAATTTGAAGGTATATTTTTCCCTCATTTCCAGTTGATTTTTAGACCAGTAACCGAGGATCTCACTGAATCTTAAAGAGGACGGCGTGATAGATTCTTGGGGTCGAAATCCTTAGTCGTCTAACATCTGACTGGTTGGCCACTATCCTAAATTGTTTGCACTACCAGACTGTTCCTGTAAATATCTACTTCCTCATAAGCAGTTTATCAAAATTCTTTGTGTCGAAGCCCATTACCATGAAATTTCACGACATTTTACCCGAAATCTGTGGTAAGGCGTTTTTCAGGTAAAGTGACCTAATATTAATGGCAAGCAAGTAGTTCACCGTTATAGAAATGCAATTTTTGAAAGAATTATGAACTATGAAGTGGGTGCACAACGATTTTGGACGATTTTTTGAAGAAATAAACTAAAAGTGCAAAGAAGTCATAGGGTGGAAAGACTTTTTTCCTGTTGGAATTTTGAATATAATTACACGGTGTCCTTCGTTGTGCTATCCCTTTATCCAAAGTATAGGTTTGAAAACCTTACATCGTGATAAGTAATTGTGCAAAATTGCAGTTCATTCGGCAAAGCTTCTCGAGGAAAATAACGCTTTACGTGCAAAAAGTATGAGGGTGGAAAGACTTTCTGCCTATACTGTACCTAAGTGTGTCCCTGGGTTACGTTAATTTGGCCCCGTATCAAGGAACATTTGAGTTGCCAAGAAGCATCTTTGCTTTTTTCGCGTTGAATTTTTGTAAAGTTGGCATACATATTTTCGGTTTCAAGAAATTTATAATGGAGTAACTCTTTACATACACGGAGTTCCCCACGATCCCACAAATAAATAAGTATAATATGTAGAAAAATACTAACTTTGGAGAAATTGTGGCGTCAGGTAATTTACATATGTCGAAATTGTAACTAAAAATGGGTAGGTATGAAGTGATCCTCTCCGATTTGACCCTACAAATTACAAATTTTAAATTGCTCAAGCACAGAAATAAGTCGACCCAAACGGTTAGGTTTTCTTGAATGGGCCCAATTTCCCTTTTAACTTAATTTTTGAATGAAGTTTCAGCTAAAATCATGATTTTGCATATTAATTAAAATTCGGAAGTCAAACTATTAAAATTAAAAATTACACAGTATATTAGCTCTAAATTCATACAAAAGCATAAGCCAATGAAATTCATACAAAAATAATTGAACATGAAAACAGATACAGGGTGCCCCATTTATTCATGCGAAGATTTGAGACGCCCGTGCTCACTGGCGGGTAAATAAAATTCAAACTTGAAGCCAAAATCGGGTAGAGCAACTCAAAAAATAGTTTTCTGATTTTTATGTAAACTTATTTTAAAAAGTGCGACCACTGTGCTCACATAAGGCAGAGGTACTATGTACATAGTGAAACATTTTTCCAGCCGATTTTCCTCAGGAATCGTTATGAAACGGAGCTTAAATTATATTCACATAAAAAAATTAACAATTAATTTATATAATGGTGCATGGTAGACATTTTAAAATTAAATCCAATAGTCTAACATCGTTATCACTTTCGAAAAACTACCCCTGCTAAACGCCCGAAAAAGCTGAAAATTTGGTTGGGCCACTTAACCCACCAGAAAATTCCCGAATCCCAATGCAGCATGGTCAAACTGTTAAAACGCAATGGACCAATTATCCCGAGACTAATTAAAACTGATTTGGGAAGGATTATAGCAAAAATGTCCTATGTAGGTCTGCGCATTTAGAAACCACAAACTTTTTTCGGCTTCCTGTTGAGAAAACTCAGCAGTGTGCAAAAACGGATGACGATGATTTTGGTCCTGCAGTCGTAAAAAAATCAAGAAACCCTTCTTAGTCATCCGACATTGACCGTTTTAGTTTTTTCAGGATTTTTCATCGTGACACAACAACTTTTATACTGAAGAATTTACGATTTCTGACGCACTTTGGAACGCTTAAAATAATTAGTCAAAGAAAACACCCTAGAAAAGTGCCTGGAAGTATTTTTATCGGGTAAAAAGCGATGCGTTCTTAAAGTTAAGAACAGGGGCCGTCATATCGAGCAAGTTTCACACTTAAAAAGCGCCGCCTGTGGGATAGAAAAATTGTGGAATTTTCGCACGAATAAATGGGGCAACCTCTGTAAGATCTAGCAGCAAACTGTTAGATGTAAAAAATTTATTGGTGTGAAATATTTTTTTTTGTAAAATCTTCAATACACAAAAAAGTCAATTATATCTAGTGTAAAGCTAGCGACCTGGCCCGGGCCCTTGCGGGCCCCGGGCCTGGTATTTGGTACCACTATATACCACGGTTGGTACGGTACTGCTGTCAATATCTCCTCTTCCTCCTCCGTCACGCAGGAAACCTTTTCTCCAGAGATCGACAATAACGCCACTCAACGCCACGCCACGTAGAATTTCCTTTCCTACAAGTGGAAGTCTTCGCCTTACTTAATGGACGAAATCTCAACCCTTTGAAATCCACCCAAAACCAGGAAACAGAGCGATGAATCTACACAAACAACCCTCTCAAATCCTTGTCGTCGTATTGTCTTTCCGATCTGGACTGGATTTCATCCGTGCAGTGGCCGCGGAAGCTGTGGGACATCTGGGACATTAACATTGTAGGATGGGGAGGCAGGGTTTACATAAGATGGGGAGATGATGGGACATCGAACAACCGTGGGGACATTGTCCCTCTAGCTTCCGGGCCACTGCTTCCATGTCCTCATCATCATCCGTCAAGTTGATGAGACAACATTATTATTTGCTCTGCTTTTGTTGCGATGATCAAATCATGTCATGACGCGTAATGGGTATCATCTCTTACTTCCGGTATTATTACTACCTACCCACCTGCCCAAATTAATGTGACACGATGAATAGAAACCCTTAATGTACATACCTCATAGAAAATCGTGTGTATAAGTGTGTAATGTACCTCTATTTATTACCCAATGTACACGTAACACCTAATTAATTGGTGACAATATGAGCTACATAAATGTTCAAGTTTCTGAAAAGGAGAGAAATTACATAGCTCTCATTTCATTTCATTTCTTGAGCTTCTCTCCAAATTTCATTACGAAACGAATTATATTACTGCCTCGGCGCGTGTCAATTCATGGCAAAAGTGGATTTATTTTCGTCAAGATAACAAATCTTCCAAGTTGGAAATTCTACCAGCCAATACGAAAAAGTAATCATGATCGTTCGTTGGTAACATAACACTTTTGTACGATTTCCTGCCATACTTCTTGAGACTCGCAAAGACGTCAGTGTACCGACGGATACAGATGTAAGTACACTTCAAAAGGCAAGCAAGTACATAGATTTGACCTTACTTTGACATTACTTTGACATCTCCACGTGTGTCTCGTTTCATCACCTGCTTCAACTTTCTCCACATAATTTTTCTATGTGTCTCACGGTGTAAAAATATCCTTCACTTTGGCCAAATTTGAGACAACTTTCATTTCATTTTCAGGGAAGCCGTCGAAATGGGTGAAAAATTTCTTTTTACTTTTTACTTTCGCCCAACTTGTCCTCGTACATATTAAAACGAGCTCTACGTCGGGATTAATTTGCATGAATCGAAGAAAGCTAATATACGCTCTCTCTTTTCTTCGCTATACATATATTTTATTTAAACTTCTTTATTAACTTAAGGAATCATGCCCAAAATCGTCAAAATCACCCAATTTTTTAATCATTTCTCCACTCTGGGAATTTATTTTAAAATTCTGGCCGACAAATTTGTCGAGCAGGGAGTTCCCAATTTTTTGAAAATATACACTCCAAATTTTGACACTTTTTCAAGTAGGAGATCTCAAGTTTAAGAAGCCTTCAGAAAAATTGGAACTCGTCGAAACTGGCTCAAAAACTCATCGCCATTCCATTAATCAACTCACCGAATACAAATTTGTCGTCCAGAATTTTAAAATAAATTCCCAGAGGAGAGAAATGATCAAAAATGTATTAATTTTGACGATTTTGTCAATAAGTCATCAATTCCTATGGTAATAAGGCACCACACCGCCCTTAATTTTACCTCCCCGGTGACAAAACTACGAAATAAATCAACCCATCCAGCAGAAAATAAACCACAAAGTAATATTTTAATAATTGACGACAAGCAGTCTGTCTGTACCCACTTTTTTTAATGCGTTCCTCTTAACGATCCCCCTCCCCCCAAAAAAACCTGATGAACTGAATAATTTACACCCCTCTTGCTTTTATCATCATCGGATGAGCAGCAGCATCTCCGCAAAATACCATAATTTACTACCAAAAAAATGCAATTTTTCCTGTGCAGAATACATTTTATTTCTAGATTGAATGCATCGTTAACTTCACACGAGCAATAAAATCCAACTCGTGGCGTGGCGTGGGTCTTTTGTTCACCTTTGTAAGTCAGCAAGCAATAATAATGACTACCCACGTTTGTTCGATACGAGATACACGTGTAATCCAATGTACATTTGTAACAGGGCCTGCCTGCAACAAGTTTTATTGCTCAGAAGTCAAGTGTTAAACAATAATACTGATTTTATTACTTGTTTCTTATTCATGTAGAAAGAGAAGAAAAAAAATTAAGAGGGTAAAAAATACACATGTACTTCATGAACATTTAGGATATATTAACAGAGGACGGTTATGCATTTTCGAAAAAAAAACGCTAAAATTTTTGCACAAAAAACAAAAATTTTCACAAAATTTGATTTTTTAAATGTGATCCTTTCGATTATTTGCTGTACAATATATTAAATTTCGTCTTGAATCGTGAAAATAAATATTTACAAAACGTGTACGTATTTTTGAAAAAAATATGTAAAAGATTCACTTTTTTGCAAATAATGACAGAAATACATACTTATATTTCTGAAAATCTAGAAATGTGTAAAATATTTTGAAATTTTCATGGTCTTTGACCGTCAGTCGTCATCTAATGAAACCATTGAAAATAAATACATATCCGCCCTCTGTTCATTATTACTAATCAAGACGAACATATTAATACCTGTACCTACGTATCCACATGTAAATCATAATTTTTATTACACAACAACAACAACAATTAAACATCCGCGCATGGCAAACATTACGCCGAATTACATTTAATATTTTACTGTCCATCCATCTATCCATCTGTCTCCACGTGATTCTAAGAAAATGGATCGATACAAAATAATGGGCCCCAAAACCTAATGGAAATGTCACTTACACAAACAATCAAATCTGATTTTAATCACAAGTGATCAATGCATTCGCCATTCGCCTAACAGGAAAGAAGGAAAAAACGACTAAAAGCCTATTTATTTATTTACCAGGCATTCGTCCATGTTTTAAGGACGGAAACATTTTCTGACGGGTGGATGACACACACAACGACAAAGAATAGAAAATCGGGTTCTTGGAAAACAGTGCCGCGGAAGGTGTGGGACATCGGGGACATTGCCATTGTAGGATGGGGGAGCAAGGGGTTATATAAGATGGCAGATGATGCGACCGTGGGATACATTTTCCCTCTTTGTCCCCTTCCCAGGTTCCGCGGGGACTGGTCGGAAATGGAAAATCCTTTCCGTCCCTGCTCTGACGATAAGATTATCGTCATATCACATCAGGAGACGCTCAAGTGGATGAAACGCTCATTTTGGGAGGACCGTCATTATTACACTCGTCCATCCACCCATCCATCCATCCGTCGTCCGTCCCCCACTGAAGACGCCGAGAAGAACGACAACGACAAGGAACCCACATCTTTCTCCTTTCTTTACCCAGCAAATAATAAAGATTGATTGACAAGGACTTTCACCAGCGGGTACATATGTTCGAACAGACTGACAGCGGTAGGAAGAAGGCTGGCGCAGGGTTTCGTTCTTGGTGGGTTTGTTATATACATTTCTTGAACTGCAAGGCGAGAAATGTGAGAAATGAGAGGTGCAAGAAACTGGGAGAAAGTGCAAGAAATATGCGTCATCTAGCCACGTGCAGTATGAAGCATAGCGACGAGGCGTAGTTTCTTGCATTTCTTGCAGGTCAAAATATTTACTGCCAGAAATCACTTTCTTCCCGTTATTTCTTGCATTCAATGATTCGTTTCTTGCGGTTTTGTCACATTTCTTGCAGTGAAAATCAAGAAACTCAAGAAATTCGAGGTGCAAGAAACTGGGAGAAAGTGCAAGAAATACGCATATCTAGCCACGTGCGGAATAAAGTATATACAGCGGCGGGCATAGTCTCTCCACCTTGCATTTCTCCCAGGTCGAAATATTTAATACCTGCAAGAAACCACTTTCTTGCAAGGGAAACACTGGCGGTTATCTCGAAATAGTAGTGAGGTCGTTGTTGTCGTAGCTGTTGCATTATTACCCTCTCCTCCTCTCGTCTACCCACCACAAAGTGGATCTGGTGACAATTGACAGACCACATTTTCCCATCTCGCTCCCTCGTCTTGATTTTGAGATGAGGGGCAGAATTACTCAAGCGGATCAAATTACATACACGGCATGGAATAGCGATTTGGGCCACGAGCCTCACTTCCTCCTACCTGAAGCAGCAGGTTTCCTTCTTCCATCCAATCATTACGGGGAGAAAGTTGAATCACATTTTTAGCCCGAGTCAGGGCTTATGTAGTCGTCATGATTGTCTGTCTCTCCATAGTAAAATTTATGCAATCGACTTGAAATTTGGAACAAGTAAACTAGGAATCAAGTTTGAAAATGAAGCAAATGCGTGTAAAAATTAAAAAATAAGTCAGGGCTTATCCACCCGCAATGGTTGTCTGTCTGTGCGTGATTACGCTCGTAAGACTATGCAATGCAATAGACTTAAATCAGGAGGCAAAATAGAAGATGAGCAAACTGTATGAAAAACTAAAAAAGTTGTCATGGTCTTGTAATCCCACCTCAATTATTGCTAAAACTCTGACTCGGGCTAAAAATAAGAGCTGCACTTTAGGGTTTCCCTTTCATTCGATCAAGCATGTTATGGCATGTTCGACACCGTGTGGTTCAAGAAAATAGCATAATGCCACATTTTCCCGCAAGCCAACCATCCAAATTCACCATGGAGAAAGCCAATCATAGGACCAAATTCACGTTGGAGAAAGCAAACTATACGAAATTCATGCTGGAGAAAGCCCACCAGTTACCATGTCGACGTTCATCATCAATCAGTTGAAAGTTCGGGACGCCTCCGCCTCCTGGAGCACATTGGGAATGATAAGTTACCAGATTTTAGCAAACCAATACGAAAAAAGGGAACGTGTGGTCCTAGTGAAAGTAAACGCACGTAAAGAGGTAGCTTCAGTCTCACTTCACCCCCATAACACGCCATGACAGCGCGGGAACAGTTAATTTCATGCATAGATTTAAATTTAATTTAAAATCTCATTTTCCCCCGACGGAGGGTGTGGTTCAATTGACCCCAAAAGTTGATAAGATCTCCCCCTGGGGTCATAAGTATCCGATCAGTTTCCCTGCGGACGGACATAAGGACGGACGGACAGACAGACAAAATTTTCGCATAAAGTAGCTCAAGTTACAACTTTCTCTCCCCTCTCTGATTGCCCAGCCAATCATCCAATAAAATAAGAAATCATATAAAATTTCCTATCAACGAGTTTCATTTCATTTCATATTCGTCCAAAATTCGTAGGAAATCGTATTGTCCTCATTTCACAATAATATCACGACTCAAAGGAGCCAGAGACCTTTTTACTGTAAATTGGACCAAAAATTGCAAAACTCTGGAATTTATTTCCCTTTCAAAGTGTGATCACAAAACGGAATCAAATCATATTTTATTGCTCTCTCGCTCTCCCAAACTCCGCCGTGCAACACGTCGTCCTCCTTTGAATTTAGTTATTTACGTCAAGGCGACGTTTCCCAGAAATTTGGGGGCAGGAAAACATATTTACGAAATATTGAGCATTCAGTAAACTTGCGCAAGATCAAATATTTAATATGATTTATTAGTAGCAGAGGGCGGATATGTATTTACGAAAAATCACGGAATAATATTTTCATTAAAAATGCTAAAAATATGTACGAATAAAAACAAAAAATAGAATTTTCGAAAAATTTGTACTTAATTGTCTTATTTGTGGTCCAATTTCTTTCAGTACAAAAATTCGTCTCGTATCGTTTAAATATTTACAAAATACACGTATTTTTAAAAAAATGTGTAAAAGATTTACGTATTTTTCAAATAATGACGGAAATATTTATAAATATGTATGAAAACCTAGAAATCTATAAAAAATCTTTTGAAATCTTCCAATGAAAAGCTCGGAAATAAATAGATATCCGCCCCCTGCCCATTATTACATCCACATCCACCCCTTTGATACTTTAGCATCCTCTCGATTTGACTTTCACTTTTGAAACACCTCACCAGCCTCGACAAGAAAATGATTACTCCACAAGATCAAAGGGAAATCAAGTAATCATCTAAATTTCCTGATCGAAATTACAGACCAGCATCCCGTTTATCTAAATGCACAACGCAAAATACCCCAAATTACGGCAAGCAAAATCAAATTATCCGCCTTTTCCCTTAATATCTGCATATTTACCTTTCCCCAATACAACCCCCACAAGTTCGAGGACAGATCAAAATGAGACAGCCAATTTTGGAAGAAAATCGGTCTCTCCAAAAATCTAATACTATCCACCTTCCTTGACAGACAAGCATCGCATCGCATCGTCTTCTCGAAAAGCTAACAAAGAAAGAGGCAAAAAACTCTACAATTTTCCGCAGAATGCTTTCTCTTTCTTTCTCCTTTTTCTGCGATGAAATGGAGGAGAGGGAAGTTAAAGTATCATTAAAAATGCTCACATTATACTTGAGAGCATTGTTCTACTCGGTTCTTCAGAATCTATCCATCCATTTAAACCTCATCTTTTTGTTGCGATGAGTACGTTCCAGATAAACGGGAGGGTAGACACGGCCGAAAAACGGCGTTTTTGTCGACAAATTTGTAACTATGGTCCAAAAAAACTAGACAAGTTTTCCACCGTGGGACAAACCGTCGTTTTCACCGCCAAATATGGCGTTCCTTACACTTTTCGTTAACATGACACTTTTTCCCCATGTTTATCGAGTTCTTTACGTATTTACTTAGGCGAAAAGCTTCCACTATTTGCCCTTCTCAGTTTTCGATTTTGGGCTGCCTGTACATTTTCACTCGAATTCAAACTATTTCAAAATCCGAGATTGACAAGTAGCGAAGTTCTCTCCTCTCCATCTCCTCACTTTGTTGCCTAGCTAGTGAAAGACAACCCCTGAGCTTGCATTTCATCATTTCGTGCTTGCTTTTTCTCCCCAACCAAACCGAAAACAAAAGACTTTCTCTCTCATTCCAATTTCCTCCCGACAAACAGTGGCCGCGGAAGCCGTGGGACATCTGGGGACATTAACATTACAGGAGGATATTTACATATATAACATGGGCAGATCACAACAACGGTGGGGACACTTGCCCCCATCTCCCCCCCACCTTCCGCGGCCACTGCCCCCCAAAGCAGCCCCGACTACATCAATCCATCCCATGTAAAAGTGAAATCTCAAGTGAAGTAAAACTTTCTTTGTGCTCCTCTTTCTTTCAATGACTCTCAACGCACGTCAATTCTACCATGAAAATTCGAACCCAGAATTTGATCCACTTCAACGTTTCATTTCAACACAGAGAGAGAAAACTTTCCTAAAAAAAAGAGAATCGGGATTTCTGAGAGATTGATTTTTTTTTCAGAGCGACAGATGGCAAGATATCCATCAATTTTTTAAACAGCCATTATTCACGAAAAGTCCGGATAACAAAGGCACCATTATAAATCTGTAAGGCCTGTCTCGTTGGGGAAAAGTTTAGCTTGCATAAATTATTGTGTACGAAAGTCGCTCTTTTAAAGCAATATTTCCCCCGCAGAAAACTTTTCGACGGTGGGACACTTGACGGGCTGTCAGGAGAGAGAAAGAGCAAGTTCTTTGAAAATTGGGGATGTCTTATCGATAGATAAGATAAGAGGCGTCTACTTCAAGGGAAGTCTCATGTTACCCCAGTCGCTCTGATAGGGGAGGGCTCCCAGCGGATGCGCTCCGATTTTTGAGGAAATTAGTGGAAATTGATGACAAATTTAATTAGGATGAAATTTGCGAAAGACACGATCTTCCAATTGGCACGTTTTGCAGAGATATTTGCATCCGAAGAGGAGAAAATGCGCATTAAAGTCGACAAATTTTACACTTTCCAAATTTACTGCGCATTTTCTCCTCTTCGGATGCAAATATCTCTGCCAAACGTGCCCATTGGGAGATCCTGTCTTTCGCAAATTTCATCCTAATTAAATTTGTCATCGAATTGGCACCAATTTGCCCAAAATCGGAGAGCATCCACTGGGAAACCCCCCTTGTATCCCAACAAAAAATCAGCTTTTCCTATCACGGTGCATAATCATTACGCCGAAGGCTGTCCCATCTCCTAACGACGACGACGAGTGTTCTCTTCTCAAAAGGGAAAATTTTATCCAGTCAACAAATTACGAAATGCCTAATTTGGTGGAAAATTAGTTTTCAAACATCCATTAATTAGGTACATGGAGAGAAACTTTAATAAAAAGCTCATCACCCAGCATCACGAATAATTGAGTTCTGCTTGACTGACAGGAAGCAGACGGCGGTTTGGTTGAATATTGGATTTCGGAAACGTTGATGCAAATTTCGAAATCCAGTCCAAATTCAGTTACAGATATACTCTCCACAATTCTGTAATACGATTATTACCATCGGAAGTACTATGCAGTTCTACCGCTTCGGTAATAATTTATCACCACAGAAGCTAACTAAATCCTGCTCAGCCCCAAATGTCCCCGCTCTCCTAATAAAAATATTACCGACACCAGATTTTCAACTTCTTACCCTGAGAAAACAACTTATTAGTAGCGTTGTTACCATGCGGTAGAACATCCAACGGTAACAATCACATCACAAAGTGTACATCTTACAAATCTACAAATATGTACATGTCCCCCTTTAAAACACTCCTTATCTCGGTAACATTTTTAATCCCCAAAATCCTCTCCCCCCTGACTTTAAATCCCACATTTTCCTCTCCTCTCCTCCAATCCAATTCACTCTTCAGTGAGAATGGAATTAAAGAATATGGAGACAGACAGCTAGACACATTTCCCGCAGTAGTTTTCCCTCCTCCTCCTCTAGGGAAATTTAAGAGCTTGGAGGAATCCTATCACCTCTGATTTTGTTCCCCTCAATTCAATCAATAATATACACTCCATCCGTTCCGTTTCAATCCAATCTTAATAATCAGTCAGTGCGGCAGACCAAGAAAGAATGCGAGACACGACACGTGTCAGACAGAAAGAAAAATTTAATTTCATTCCGATCCGAATTGGACGTGTCACGAAGGAACAAAAATCTCGACGAGGATGCAATTCGTCCCGGACACGACCACGACTCAACCACGCGAAGAAATTCCGGAGAGGAAAAAGAAAGGGTACAAAATACTTGTTGGCTGTGTCACTATTTGCCCCAAATCTGGATCCCAAACTTACAAATATCAACCTGTCCATCCACTCAACAAATTTTCAAAATTCTCAAAATTTCCAGGAAGTGAAAGCACCCCCAAAATCATAGAAAGTTCCAGTTTCCTTTCCATTTTATGCAGTACAGTAAGGAAATTATTTATTGCATATAAAATCCACTGACTTCATGTCATTTTTGCGTGGGTCGAAAATGAACGAAATGTAAAACTTCATAGCAAAATTCTAATTCAAATTATTTGAATCAAATATCTGGATCCACAGCCAAAAAATAACTGAAAATATCAATCTGTTCGCCAACAAATTCCCCAAATTTCCAGGAAGTAAAAGCACCCACAAAACCAGGCTTGATTGTCAGTTAGACATATTTAGAAAGTTCCCGTTTTTCCATATTTTATGCAACAACGCAATTATTTATACCACACAAAATCCACTTCATGTCATTTTTGCGTGGGTCGAAAACGTACGAAATGCAAAACTTCATTTCAAAATTCTAATTCTGAAATGCACAAAATCTGGAACCCAAATAACTGACGCGTATAAAAATTAACCTGTCCAGTCCACTCAACAAATTTTCAAAATTCTCAAAATTTCCAGGAAGTGAAAGAACCCCCAAATCAAACTTTCACATATAAAGTTCCCATTTTATGCAGCAAAGCAACGAAATTATTTATCGCATACAAAATCCACTTCCTTTTCGCGTGGGTGCAAAACTTCGTTTCAAAATTCTAATTCTAAAATGTTACACTTAATTCGTTCGTGTCTCTCCTCCGTTCTCGAATAATGGGAATTTTAGTGCATTTTAGTTCCCTCTCCTCCTCCTCCTCCGCCTTTTATTTAATTCAGAAGGAATTTCTAGAGAAGAGATACGAATAAAAGTTGGAAAGTGTGCCAGGCAGCACAAAATTCCCTTCGTTTGTATCAACAAGGTTTCGAGCATGCTCAAGTGTCAAACAAAGTGAGAGAGAGAGAGGCAGAGATGTGTCCAACTTTCTCCGCTTTTGTTTGAAATACTTGACTCAAAAAGGCAGTGGCCGCGGAAGTCGTGGGGGACATGGGGGGACATTGCCATTGTAGGATGGGGGGAGGGAGAGGTTTATATAAGATGGGCAGATGACATCGAACAACCGTGGGGACATTGTCCCTTCGTCTCCACGCTTCAGCGGCCACTGCATCATGTTCATAGATTTGAGATGCCTGAATTCTCCCAGTGGCCGCGGAAGCTGTGGGGACATATGGGGACTTCACATTTTAGGATGGGGGAGGCAGGGTTTCATACATAAGATATGGAAATGATGCGGACCTCGAACAACCGAGGGGACATTATTGTCCCCACCCTTCCGCGGCCACTGCTCAAAAGGAGCAGCTCCTTCCTTCTCTCCTTTCTCTCAATTTAAAGGAGAAATGTTTGATAATAATGCCACATTTCCTCCTGTGCGAGAGAGAGGACAATGCTCTTCAAACAACCTTGAGCTAATAATGACATTCTGATTTGAAATGAACAACCAACTCGAGAAGAACAAAACATAACGAGTGGTGCATGTGCGGCTTATCATTTTGTTTCGGATGGAGACAATTTTAGCGTGGGTGTGATTTCTGTCTTTTTTGGTCCCGTTATTTATATGAAAATAGTTCGAAATTTTGTTGCTTCTGCTTTTCCGGTATAAAATTTTGTGCATTTTTTTCGTTTTGTTTTCTGCTATACACAAAATCTCCAATTTTTCTGTTTCTCCCCTAAAAAAATATTCCCCAAATTTTTCTCTCTGAATTTTTTATCTATAAAAAATCTCAAAATCTTGTTTTCTATTTGTCACTCAAAAATAATCTAAAATTTTTTATCCCGCATTTCCATTAAAAAAACACCACCCAAATTTCTTTCTCTTGTTTTTTTTTTAAAAATCCTCCAATTTTTTCCCTTTCAAAAAGGTCCCCCACAAAAATGTCTTTATTCCGGGTCCGAATTTGACCCGCATTTTTTTGGTCCTCTGATTTCCCTTGTTCGCACCCACTCATTTTCATCCACATTTCTAAAAAAAACTGTCTTTTTTCTTACCTTTCGTTTCTGTTCGAACTTTCCTTTAAACTCGGCCAACGACTTTGTCCATTTTTCTGGATCCTCATCCCTGTCGAGGAGGAGGTAGTGCCTCCACTTGGACGAGTCGAATCCCCAGTGACAAGTCCTCACTTCCTGCCGGTGGTGAGAGTGGGCTACAAAGCGCGCCGGGGAAAATAGGCCGTGACATTCCACACACCTGCAAATAAATCAAGACAACAAGTAAATACGAGGAAACGAAATGTAGCAACGGGGTGAAACAGGTAATTCAGAAAATATTCCCATGACTTCAGTGGGGGGGAAATTAGCCCCAAAAGCTGATAGGATCCTTCCCCATGGGGTCATACGTATTATGCCGCAAAGCAATCTCGATCATACCTGTTCACTTTCATTCATTAATGTGATTATGATGGTGAGTGTAAGTGAATTTCCTGTAATTTGAGAATGAAAATGACTAAGGGATTCCGTCATTGCAGATGAATGACTGTGAATGAAATGATTTCTTACTCATTTAATTTTTCACCCTGTACTTAATACATGAGGCGAAGTAAGAAATGAAGTCAGATGAAGGGAAATGAAATGAATTTGAAAGAAAATGACTGAAAGTGAATGAAAATCTTCGGTCAGAAATAGGAATGACTGACTTTGAATGAAACCTGAATTTTTGAACAGGTATGATCTCGATCCGTTATCCTACTGACAGACAGACGGACAAAGTCTTCACATAATATAGTTTCATCCCATATTAAATAATATGCAATTTACGAGCGCATTCTCCCGATAAGTGTCGTGGCGCCACCCGCACTACGGCGACATCAGATTAGCTCTATTTACACTTTGACTCTAATAAAATGCATTAATCGGTCCCATTTCTCTCTCCTCGGGATAAAAATAACTCCCGATTGCCATTGAGGAAGCAAGGATGAAATGCATCTTCTTCTTCTCTCTCTAGCAGAACACACACAGAACAACATGCACGCATACATATTCTCCATCCACGTGAGCGCTCAAGTCACAACTAAATCTACGTCCGTGAGAAAATAATGCAGAATACACAAAAACACATCATCAATGTTTCGAATGCAAGAAATAACGGGGAGAAAGTGGTTTTTTGGAGGTAAGTATTTTGACCTGTAAGAAATGCAAATGCATATTTCTCCCAGTTTCTTCCACCTCGCATTTCTCGCGTTTCTCGCTTGGCACTGGAAGAAATGTGACAAACCCGCAAGAAACGAAACTCTTGAAAGTAACCACTTGCAAGAAATAACGGTAAAGAGTGTTTTTTGCAGCTATTTTGACCTGCAAGAAATACACGGCGCAAAAAACTATGCCCCGCCGCGAATATTTCATACACACGTGGCTAGAAGAAGCACATTTCTCCCAGTTTCTTGCACCTCGCATTTCTCCCTTTTGCACTGCAAGAAATGTGCCAAACCCTACCCATCATCATCAACCTTCCCATTTAATACAGAGTTTCAACTCTCGAGGACGACTTTGTAGGAATGGTATGGTTCATGTCACAGCAAACTCTCCTTCTTCCTGCGCATTATGGGTGGTGGTGGATGGTGGATAACAAGAAGTCGAAGACCTCGGAAAAAGGTAGGCACTTAAGGAAGGCGGATATTCTCCCGGGTTTTCTCTCTCTCCCTCATTCCATTCCTTGTCTTGTCTCTCGGGCAAATTGGATCTCGTCCATCCGACCGAATATGGAAAATTCATGTCACAACCTGAGCGATTACTCGTGTTCGGCATTAACGGGGATAAAAAATGACCATTTGCTCGAGACAAATTAGACGCACCCAAGTAAAAGCTGATGGACGGACACTGTTAAAAATCTGGTCGACAAACCGTACTGGGATTTATTTGGTAGTAACTTTCTACCGGACTGGTAGTAGTTGGTTTCTGAGTGGTAAATTTTCCATTACTACAACATTTTAAAGGGTAATGGCCGTTATTAGCATACCGGTAGAGTCATAGATATGTACTCCGGTCAGTAATGATTTAATACCAGTTTTCTAAGAGTGTAGAGTCACATATATGTACTTACTGGTATTGATTTGGTAATAACTTTCTACCGGATTGGTAGTAGTTTGTTTCTCAGTGGTAAAACTTTTAGTACACCAAAAAAACATTATTATCGCATATTTGGTCGAGTCGTAAATTTATGTACGCCGGTCAGTAATGATTTAATACCACTTTTCTAAGCGCGTATGTACATATATGGCTCATCGTAATCCCGCGATGAATGAAATCTTGGCGTAAAATATTATCTATTTTAAGAGGACGAAAGACAAGCTGATGCTGCAGTTTGGATGGTGCTGAGCCAAAAGCTATACTTTGAGCTCCATCTGTATTAAGCTCGTCGTTAGTAGCGTGTCCTCTTTTTACTCCTCTTTTAATCCCTACTCCTCCACTTAGGCGCCAACCTGACATCCATCCATACTTTATAGGTCATCCACTAACAGGCGCCGCGGAAACTGGGGAGACATTAACATCGTAGAATAGGGGAAGGAAGGGTTTGTATAACATGGGGACATCAAATAACCGTGGGGACATTGTCCCCTCCAGCTTCTCCGCGGCCACTGTCGCGACAAACTAACTGCTCAGGAGATTTCTTCCCTCAACAGATTTTACCTTCGCTTTTATCTCGTTCGGAATGGTGGTGGGATGATGAAATTTATTTTCTAGGAGGAGAAAAGACACAGACTTTCTCTTCAATTCACTAACAAGGGAGGTCTCCCAGCGGATGCTGTCGGATTTTGGGAAAATATATCACAAATTTGATTAGTATGAAATTTTCGAAAGACCCGATCTCCCAATGGGCACGTTTGGCAGAGATATTTGCATCCGATGAGGAGAAAACGCGCGGTAAATTTGGAAAGTGTAAAATTTGTCGACTTTAAGGCGCGTTTTCTCCTCTTCGGATGCAAATATCTCTGCCAAACGTGCCCATTGGGAGATCGGGTCTTTCCCAAATTTCATTCTAATTAAATTTGTGATCACAAGTTTTTTGTCAAAATCGGAGCGCATCCGCTGGTCGACCTCCCTTATTTGTCCTCCAGTAATCCTCCCCCATTCATTCCGAGGACTTCGAATGGACACAAAATTCTCGTCGAGACTGATTCGATTCGCAAGACTGGACTGGACTTATTCATCCGTACGAACCTTTTGTACCTTATCTTTCTTTCAACCCGCTTTTTCCAAGAAGGGAATAGAATCAGCCTGCAATTCAAGACTCCTAAGTAAGACTTCCGTTCATTTCCTTTATGCTCGACTGGAAATGAGACTCATTGTTTTGCGTAATATAAGCTTTTCATGCATGAAAATCTCTCTTTTTTGTGTCTTAAGTCGCCCCACTATTTTTGATTCGCGGTGGTGGTGAGTTGGCAAGAGAAAGAAAGGCAATGAACAATTAACCTTGGATTTGAGTAAAGGTTAACAAGAGGTAGAAAAGAGTCGTAGTTTAGAATAGGAACAGAGCAGACTTACTGCTGAGACAGTGGTCCTAATAGTGGACAATTGGTGTAATAATTAGTGAGTTAAATTGTGACAATAAATTGGCGTTGCATTAAAGAGACCGTCATTTGTTGTGCACACATTATTTGCACCATTTCTCGGAGGAAAGCAGAAGTCTCATCCTTTCAACCGGCGAAGAGACTACACCCACCCAAACCTGAATAGGCTCGCTGCTGGTAGTGGGAGTGGCTATTCAAAACATTGAATTGACCAGCGACATTAATTACTGGGCTAAATATAGATAGCTTTGGAGCAAATCAAATTAGCGAATTTTGCAAAGGATGTCTTATTACAAATATTACAAATATACTTATAACAAATTTCTAGGACTTCTGCTTAGCCAGAAATTTTCTTCGTATTTAATAGTCCCAGTTTTATAAAGAGACATTTTCGTAATTACTACGCTAAATATAGCTTTCGAGTAAATCAAATTAGTAAATTTTGCGAAGGACGTCTTAGCTTCTCAGCAATTTATTTGGTACTTAATAATTCCGCTTTTATAAAGAAGAAGTTTTTCATACGTATTAATTACTGAGCTAAATATAGCATTCCAGAGAATCGAATTAGTAAATTTTAAGGACTTCTTAGCAATTTACTGCGTATTTAATAATCTCAGTTTTATAAGGGCATTATTCTCATCAAGTCATCAAAATCTCGAGTACTCCGTCTCAAGTATCTAAGAGATCAGGGCACATGCCGTGATTTCATACCAGCAGAGCAGGGAAAAGCACACTGTTAAAAATCTGGTAGAGTCAGATATACACTCCGTACTGGTATTGATTTGGTAATAACTTTCTACCGGATTGGTAGTAGTTTGTTTCTTAATGGTATATTTTTCATTACTACAACATTACTAAAGAGTCTTTAGTAAAGACGGTAATGCCCGTTATTACGAGTGCCAGTAGAGTCATATATATAAGTATGTACACCGGTCGGTAATGATTTAATACCAGTTTTCTAAGGTGTAGAGTGACATATATACTCCGTACTGGGATTGATCTGGAACTAACTTCCTGCCAGATTGGTAGTAATTTGTTTGTGACTGGTAAATTTTTCATTACTAAGCGGTAATACCCGTCATTACGAGTGCCGGTAGAGTTATACATAAATGTACTAGAATTGATTTGGTAGCAAATTTCTACCGGATTGGTAGTAGTTTGTTTCTGAATGTAAATTTTTCATTACCGGTATTACACCGTGCCGGTAAAGCCATATTTATATGTACTCCAGTCAGTACCTGATTTAATACCAATTTTCTAAGAGTGTCTCCTTTTTTCCGATAAAAGCTTTCATATTTATTTTATCAAGGTAAAGAAATTCTCTCTTTGCCCACGTGCATGCATTTAGCCGAGAAAATCTCACTCACTTTTCTAGTGAAAAGCAAAACTAAGCTGGGGATGTGCTTGTCGAAAAGATTAGGGTCGTGGTTTCCTCTCCTCTTCTTGTATTTAATAACGTCCTCTTCTTTATACCATGTAAAATCCCTTTTTAATGAGAGAATGCCTAGCAATAAGGTCTCATTAAAGGATACAATGTAACATCGCAGAGAGAGAACCTGCTTACTTTTCTGCAACTTAAAACCTCTCCAGAAACATAATTACTTTAAATATACTAATGGCCCTCTATTATAAAATAGACATGTATTTAGACGGAGAGGAGAGAAAGCTCTAGTGAAAACTCGGCAGGAAAGGAAAGGAGCAGAGAGCGGATATGTATTTAAATATTTTCAACTTTTTGATTTGATGAGGACAAACTTTATCGGCGTGTTCCTTATCTTTGGCTGATCATAAAAATTTCAAAAAATTTCTAGGTTTTCAGACATATTTTCGCTATTATTTGAAAAATACGTAAATCTTTTACATATTTTTTCAAAAATATTTATACTAATATTTCAGCGATGACATTGTTTTAGTACACAAAAAAAACGAGTACAAAAGTCCAGACCCGATTACATTCATTTAGAAGTACAAATTTTTCGAAAATTCTTATTATTACATTTTTTAAAATACATATTTCATAAATAGTTTGGCAATTTTTTCCCCAAACATTAAATGCATATGTCTTTAAACGATTTTTCATAGATAAATATTCACCCTGTGACAATTACACTTCCGAAAATTCTGTAAAAGCTTACATTAAATTTCAACATGGCAAGCTCCCTTCCCAAACCCTCGACTGCTATTTAATAATAAGCTTTAAAGTAAATGAAGGACTTTACAAGAGGACGAGGATAAAGTCCGACAGACAATTATCGATTGAACCAGCATGTACATACATACACAAAATCCAAATTTCTCGAACAATATGTAGCTAAGCCGGGTTTAATCCTCTCTTCCCTGGTTAATTGGCAGTGTAACAAAAACCTTGAACTGAACAAATAATCGGTTGCTTTCTGTCTCCCGAAAGGACCAAACTTTCTCCTCGTCCGTCCGATCCGACATCAAAGAGAAGGGGATTCAGCCATTAATTCGATTAACGCGCCTCTAATCCGTCGTCGTCTTCACCCATCCAAATATTTGAGCTATTGGTCGGTCGCTTATTTGAGCAATTCAATTTACTTTACTTTACACGGAGGGAATTTGCATCGCTTGGATGGAGACGTAACAAGACGGGCTAAATACGGGTTTAAATGGAGGCAGTGTTTCGCTCCTTTGCCACATTTTTTGCAGAGAAAAGCTAGAAACGCAAGAAATATGAGGTGCAAGAAGAAAGTGTGAGAAATAATAAGCGCCATCTAGCCGCGCGGGGTATGAAGTATAGCGGACGGAAGGAGTTTTTTGCGCCTTGCATTTCTTGCAGGTGAAAATATTTACATACCTGCAAAAAACCACTTTCTCCCAGTTATTTCTTGCAAGTGGTTACTTTCCAGTGTTTCGTGTCTTGCGAATTTGCCGCATTTCTTGCAGTGCAAAGTAAGAAATGCAAGAAACTGGGAGAAAGTGCAAAAAATAAGCGCCATCTAGCCACATGCCAGATGAATTATAGCGGCGGGACGTAGTTTCTTGCGGGTCAAATATTTACATACCTGCAGGAAACCACTTTCTCCCAGATATTTCTTGCATGTCAAAAAACTACCTGCAAAAAACCACTTTCTCCCCGTTATTTCTTGCAGGTAAAAAAAACTACCTGCAAAAAACCACTTTCTCCCCGTTATTTCTTGCAGGTAAAAAAAACTACCTGCAAAAAACCACTTTCTCCACGCTATTTCTTGCACGTGGTTACTTTTGCACCCAAAACCCTGCCCCGAATCAATACCGATCTGTCTGTCCCTCTTTCTCTCCCCGCAAATTGGGTGGGCGGGGAAGGAGACCTAAATAAAAATCATGCCGTGTCCTCGGGGAAATTACCAAGTACAAATTCCCAACAAATTAACTCAATGAATCTTACAAGTGTCACATCCCTCCTCGCATATGTGCCGCACAATGAAATAACGAAATGAAACTTGCTAAGTAACTGACGCCAGCATGACCATAATTTCTGATCTCATGACCAAACCAAACCAAACCACAATCTGCGTATGTATATGTACGAACCAATTATAAACCCCCCAATCCCCGTGATAAATATTGTGATTGGTACGGTTCGCTGATCCGTTCCCTTATTAGTGAATTCTACCCTCTTCAATAGTGAGTTAATTCACAATATTAAATTTTTAAAGAGCTCTCTTATCTTACATATCGTATCCCTCCCATTTACAAAAGGTGAATTTTACCTATGTGACCACCAACCATAAATATATACTTTTGGAATTTTTAATCTTTCCATTTTTTCATGAATTTCGACCCTATTTACAAGTCAGTCAAGGAAAGAGGGTAAGATTTAGCCGAAGAAGAGCTAAATTTAGCTCCGGCTTTATTTAGCCGATCCGGAGCTAGATTTAGCTCCGAAAGCTAAATCTAGCTCCTCGAGCCTAATTTTGCTCTGAAAAAGAGCTAAATTTAGCTGACCTTCGGCTAAATTTATCTTGGTCAGACTTTGAAAAGACCGACCGCCTTTATTATGCACTGACGGTTGCTTTTGTCAATTTAGGTAAATTAAGCAGGTTTCAATTGACAAATAAGCAATGGCCCAGCTTTGTGTGATCTGGCCCACCGTCGTTACAAAAACTTAAAGGCGAAGGTTATTTTAAATTCATAGCTATAGATTGAATAATTTAAATTTGGCGGAAGATTTTGAGCAAAATTTACCCTTCGGAGCTAAATTTAGCTAAGGGTCGGCTAAATAAAGCCGGAGCTAAATTTAGCTCTTCTTCGGCTAAATCTTACCCTCTTTCCTTGACTGCAAGTATCAAAAAGGACGATGGAAGATTCAAAATTGAATTCAAGATACATATTTTAATGATTTTCTATTTGATTATTCAAATTTTACCTGTGTGACCAACCACACTTTTGAAATTTATCAATTTTTTTCATGAATTTCAACCCTTTCGACTTCCAAAAATAAGAGTAGCTACAAAAAATTGCCTTAAAATGACGATTGAAATTTAAAATAATTTCAAAAATTGAATATATTATCCTGAAGATATATAAATATGTTAATGATTTTCTATTCGATTGGTCAAGCAGTATATTTTTAACGGAGTTAAAATATTATAAAACATTAACACCGTCATTATTCACATTTTCTGACCGGAGTACTTTTCCAGGGTCAATTTAAACTACGTCTTTCTCCTAAAAATATGCAAATTTCGAGAAAAATCCATCACATACCAGACATTCACCCTCTGTACATGCGCAGTACTCCCATTTTTGGTGGAGATGTGAAATTAAAGAGTGTCCCCAGTTATTAAAAGGTTTTAGCCAGATTTACTGCCCAGTAAACGTAAATAAGTGACAAATAAGAGATCAACAAGTGCTCGTCTGGCTGGCTGGTTGGCTAGCCCAACAAAATATGCAATTTCAATGCAAATCCGGTAGGATTGTCCGCATCTATAATCTTTTAACGATGTGGGTGGGAATAAATGGCATAAAATAAAATACATTGTTAAAAACTTGCATCCATTAGCACGATACGACCCCAAAGTTGAAATGGATGTATGTACACAGACAAATTATTATACAGCTTAACCACCCACGCGGTCAAGTCGAAGTGCATTGAATAAAACTCCATCCTCCGTTAAAAGCAGTCGCTATTTACATGAAATTTTTTTCATAAAAAAAATCTTCCGTAATTCATGGTAAAAAAAATTTTGAACAATTTTCTCATGAAAAAATCCACATTTTGAAATAAATTCTCACACTTTATGAGATCGAAATGACAACTATTCACACTAAATTTTTTGTAAATTTCGAATTTTCATAAACAAATCTTGAAAAAAATTGTACAATTTCCCCTTAAAAAATCCCATTTTGATACAAATTCTCGCCACAAAGTCACACTTTACGAGATCAAATCCGCTATGTACGTGCATTTTTCGTGTGTTTTACTCATTTTCATCAAAAAAATTTCCACAATTCATATAAAAAAAATTGTACAATTTTCCCCTCAAAAAATCCCTTTTTGACTCAAATTCTCACAAGCTCACACTTTACGAGATCAAATCCTCACCCAACTTGCTATATTTACAAGCATTTTTTATCTGCAGATTTTCATGAAAAAAAAATTCATACAAAAAAATCTGTACAATTCCCACTTTTTGACATAAATTTTCACCACAAACTCGAAACATCTCATCCTGAAACGAAAACCTGTCAGGGGCAGGAGAGAGAGAGAGAATTCGAAGAAGAAGTGGCCGTAAAATGAAATCAGAAGGCTGTAATTATTTACTTATTTTCATCCTCGACAATTTTGAGGTGAAGTGACACATCTCCCTCAAAAAGTTAGTTGTGCTTGTCACTTTCAGGGGAAAATTACCCCCTCGCTCCATCCTATTTCATGCCTGAGTGGATAGTGCATCAGTGGCCGCGGAACGGAGGGGTAATGTCCCTACGGTTGTTCGATGCCCCCATTTTATACAAACTATACCTGTTCATTTTCATTCATTTGAGTAATTATGAATTAAAATGAATTTCCTGTGATTTGAGTGAAAATGATTGAAAGATTCCGTCATTTCAGATGAATGAAAGATTTCTCACTCATTTCATTTTTCACTCTATGCTTAATACATGGGGTGAAGTAAGAAATGAAATCAGATGAAGTGAAGTGAAATGAATTTGAAAGAAAATGAATGAATGTGAACGAAAATCATCAATCAGAAATCAGGATGACTGACTTGAATGAAAACTGAATTTTTGAACAGGTACATATGTTCCTACAACACTAATGTCCCCCGATGACCCTAAAGCTTCAGGCTACTCAAATATGATGCAGTGGCCGCAGAAGCGTGGGGACGGAGGGACAATGTCCCTACGGTTGTTCGATGTCGCATCATTTCCCTATCTTACACATATAAACCCCTCCCTCCCCCATGACCCCACGGCTTCCGCGGTCACTGACTTGGATTGGATTTTGGACAACTTATTTCTTACGCAGCCAAGTGCAAAACGAGTAAATAAGTGAGTGAGTGAGGAGCATATGTTTAGGATAATAATTTCCTTTCTGCGACGACCTCCTCCTGCGGCGAGACTTCATTACGCCGTAATAAATAAAATCATATTCAACCATCCGCTCTCAACCCCAAAATTGAAATCTGTCACCATATTTACAACCCCAAAATTCGAAAATATATGGAAATGTTACCAAACTTGGGGGAGATCAAGTGGCATCCACCTCGACAGATTTATTCAAATAATCTCGAATAAAAGTCAAGCATAGTATTTCGTTTTTACGGGTTTGCCACATTTTTTTGCACTGAAACGCAAGAAACTGGGAGAAAATGCGAGAAATATGCGCCATCTAGCCACGCGCCCTGTGATCTATTTATTGCGGCGGGAAGGAGTTTCTTGCACCTTGCATTTCTTGCAGGTCAAATTATTTACCTGCAAGAAACCGTTTTCTACCCGTTATTTCTTGCACCTAGTATTTGTTTCTTGCGGGTTTGCCACATTTCTTGCACTACAAGCCAAGAAAAGTGAGAAATGCGAGGTGCAAGAAACTGGGAGAAAGTGCAAGAAATACGCGCAATCTAGCCACGCGCCGTATGAAGTATAGCGTCGGGAACTAGTTTCTCGCACGTCAAAATATTCACCTGCCCGAAACCACTTTCTTTCTCCCAAGTGATTATCTACCTGCCCTCGAAACCCTGGCCAAAATCCCGGTCGGTCAAAAATGCGTCCACCATTGCCGCAAGCGGGATAATTAAAATAATTGTCTGGGCGTAATTTCTTCTTAAATTGGTAGTGTTAATGTGCCTCCCGACGTCTCGCACAGAACAACTTCACTTTTCGATTTATGTATGTACGTGGATTGTAATTATTACAAATATGTAATGTGGAGACATTCGATTATTACTTAGAATTCCTCTAATTATTGGACGTCCACCACTTTTGCTGAGCATACTCTAATTATTGTTTCCTCTGCTGCATACGTTCACCACCACTTTTTGAGATCATAATCAATTTCAGGGAGTAATTGGATGGGTGAACAGAACAATAACCAAGTAACAATTTGGCTGGACGAGGAGTGAGAAATCAATAAAATTGACACGCACACGCCACAAAAACTGGGAAAGAAACGTGCCAAAATTTCTGATGACAGTGTGTCACTCGTAAAATTCTAACAGGATGCAAAGCAAATCCACCAAGTAACAGACGTCTTAATCAAAGCTATGCAATTTGCGCCATAGTTATGACTCGATTTTTGCATAAATTACAAAAAAACATCGTTACAAATACACCTTTATTCTCTGCCCAGCAATAAAAATAAGTTCCCCAAATTTCGTCCTCGAATATTTCCAGAAACTTACTCAATCCTCAAAAAGATCGGAGGTAACAGACTCTTAATTTTTTAGGCAGCTATATAAATACTTCAATTTGCGCCATACTTATAGCTCAACCATGGCGCAAGTTACCAAAAAATATCGTATATACATACATATTTACTTAATTAAATGCACCTTCATTCTCTGTCAACAAGTTTCCAAAACTTTTATCCCCAAAATTTCCGAAAATTTACCCAACGAACAAAATATAATACGCATCCTAATCATAAGTCGTCTATGTTTCAGTTTGCGCCATACTTATCGCGCAACCATGGCGTAAGTTACCAGAAAATGAATGCACCTTCATCCTCCGCTCGTATCAACTTAAGTTTCTGAAACTTTTACCCTAAAATTTCCGAAAAAAAAACTTGACTTACTCAATGCATAGCGAGTCCATTCGATCGTACAAGTTGGAGAGGACGATCCCCTTGCATTTCCCGAAGCATTTGTGATACACGCGGAAAGCGTTGTTTGGGGACGACGCCGCCGCTCCGGACCGAGCCGCCACCGAACCCACCGCCGCTTTCGGGGGATTCTTCAAGTTAAGAAAGTGAAAAAAATTTCATTATTTTCAAAAACTCTTTAACATTCCATTCCATTCCGTAATTATTATTTCCTACCCGGTGCAAAAGCGCGTTGACTAGACGCTCAGCATCAGTTTTCGTGATGAGTCCGCAAGAATGAGCACCTAAAAAGAGATCACACGTTGAAAATCAGGCAAATATGTATGACAATAACGCCAAAATTTGGAATTTTTCTGCAGTTTTGGCCAAATTCTTATTTAAATCATGGAAATATTTAATATTTACGAAAATAACGCTCAAATGTTTACGAAATATGTCGTACGATAAAAAAGAATCATACAAATAAGCATTTTGCAAAATACATATTTCTGAATTTCCATAATACTCGGGATTTTTTCTGGTCGAATTTCTTTAAGCAAAAAAAAATTTCGTCTCACATCGTTGAAATTATTTAAGAAATGTATGTATTTTTGAATAGCGGAAATATTTGTAAATATTTCTGAAACCTTGAAATGTGTGACAATTTCGAAAATATTTTGAAATTTGAATGATTTTTGCAAGAGTTGTGTTGAAATCCAGACACAAAATTTTACCGTCGCTCAATTCAAATTTCAAAATTCGCAATAAATATCCACTGCGAATAATATGCAAATCAAAAATTAACCACAATTTCCACTTACCCATCGGTAGCACCCCAGTCACCTTTAAGACTTCCAGTTGTTCGGGTGAGCACCTTGAACAGAAGATTTGAAGCTCATCACAAACCTAAAAAATTAGAAATTCAGAAACTTATTAATTAATCAGTCAAAATTCCCAATATGTAAAATTTCTCATCATCTTCCACATCACTTAACTATTTATGAATGTAACATGTTACTCGTCATCATAAATAAATCAGCATATAACCAAAAACCTCAATCAAATTAAAATGTCCGTCTCATCATCGCAACATCACTAACGACCCAATAATACATAATTTTCGGGCAGTGGCCGCGGAAGCCGTGGGGACATCGGGGGACATTAACGTTTTAACGTAAGATGGGGGGAGGGAGTGGTTTATATAAGACGGGGAGATGATGCAGACATCGAATAATAACCGTGGGGACATTGTCCCTCTGTCCACACTTCTTCTTCCGCGGCCACTGTTTTCCTCCTCATCATAAACAAGTCATATTTGATGTGGTTCTTCTTCTCATGCTCCTTCGTGCATGAGTAATTAATGTAAAATATGTACGAAATATACATAAAGCAGCTCACTACTAACTCATTCACTTATTCATTATTATTGATGTACGTAAGTAAAGTCAGTCAACCACAAACCTCGGTCTGGAAAATGCCAAAGTCAGCATATTTTACACCAAAATTTCAACATCGTCCATCCCACTGCATATTTACATAAATTCAAGAGGGATCATCACAGGGCGGTTATGTATTCAATATTTGAAAAACAAAAACGTCAAAATATTTACCCTAAAAGCCATGAATTTTAACATCATTTGTACTTTTGAATGCAACCCTCTGGATTTTTGTGATCCAATTTTTTTCGCTCACAAAATTTTGTCTGTCACATTCGTTGAAATATTTACAAAATATATACGTATTTTTGAAAAAAATATGTAAACGGCTTACGAGTTTTTCAAATGATAGCGAATATATTTGTCTTAAAACATAAAAATATGTGCAAATATGCAAATATATTTTGCAATTTCTATCCGAGTTAAGGCCCACACCCACAAAGTTTGACCGTCAGTCGTCCTGAAATGCAAAAGTTGACCATAAATAAATACATATCCGCCCCCTGGTCATCTCATCATGCACCTATTTATACACACTTTCACTGGAATACATCTTTCAGTCCTTGCTAAAAAATACATAATCTGCCAGCAAAAGTTTGTTTACTTATTCCCTCTCGTCTCACTCTTCTCCGCTTAATGAATGAAAGTAGACGTGACATACCGCAGAAAATGGAAGCATCGCATCATTATTCGCACATTGCATACATACATAAGTGCAATTCTCTGTGCTGCTGCTCAACATAAAATAAAATGACACCATCTCATCTCGTATAAAGTGGGGCTATATTATGACTTTCCTTCGTCCTTCCGAACTCTCAGCACAATGACCTCCTCTCCGTTTAGCAGAGATCCATTTACTGCAGCTCAAACCGCATCTCACGTTACATGCCAAACTGCTTATCTTAGATAACACACACACTACTTCCTTCGGTCTCTTTCACTCTTTTTGCATGCATCATCAATATGTCAGTGGCCGCGGAAGGGAGAGACAATGTCCCCACGGTTGTTCGATGTCCGCACACTCTAAGAAACCCGGTAACTAAGTTATTACCAGGCGGAGTATCTATGTGACTCTACCGCATGGTAATTTATTTATTATTGAGTGGTAGACATTTTGTTACCAACTGGTAATGTTTTCAAATTTCGCGACCGGGGTTATTACCGGATTGGTAACAAAATGGTACCTCGCAATAATAAATAAATTACCATGCGGTAGAGTCACATCGATACTCCGCCTGGTAATAACTTAGTTACCGGGTTTCTTAGAGTGCATCATCTCCCCATCTTATATAAATCTTGTCCTACAATCTTAATGTCCCCACTTAGCTTCCGCGCCCACTGACAACGGCGATTGCCTTCTCATGCTAAAAATAAAATCTGTAACGTGTAACGTACAAGATTTCGTAGGAGATGATGCAAATTAAATTCGTTGCAAAAACAATAAACAATTTTGCACAGCGAAATCGAATCCAATCCAAGTTTGACGAACTGTTCGCCCTCCATTGTTCTCCTCACATGGAGAATAGAGAGAAGACGGCTTAAGAAGAAGAAGAAGACTTTATTTATGGGTGGATAAAGAAATTGTGTGGTGACTGGTGACCATAAGTCGCTCATCTCTATATTTATGATGGGTGATATTTGCATATGTCATAGTATTATAAATGCATATGTATGTACGTAAATCGTTGCAAAGTGCATGGCAGACATTTATTGTTAACGCGTGATAATGGCTTGTCTCCTTGAAAAATAATAAATTTACGGGGTAATTGCACACATGGCTGGGTGAAAATGAGTATGTGGAATTGTATTTTTGGCATGTCCTAAATTAATGATATGCAAGTTGTATCAAGGAATTTTGAACTTTCTCAAAATGTCAGGGACTTATTTTCATAAAAATATAATTCCAAGGATTCATAAAATTTTAGGAATGTGTGTATTTTCATGTGTAAAATGCAACGAATTTATGTATTTGCATGAAAAAACTCTATGAATTTATTTTCATAACGAAAACGCCATGAATTAAAATAGTTTCATATCCAATCCAAAATACTACAAATTTAAAATTTTCCATGCCCAAAATGCCACAAATCTAAATATTTGCATGGTCAAAATGCCACGAATTTAAATATTTCCATGCTCAAAACGCCACGAATTTAAATATTTCCATCTCAAAAACGCCCAGAAATGTATTTTCACTCCCTAGCATCTCAAAATTCTTCCCATTATTTCCATCGTACAACTTTGAATTTAAAAAAATATCTCAAATCCTCCAAAAAGTCACGACCTGCTCGCTCATCTCGAAGGTGACATTATTCAAATTCATTGCACATTTCACCTACAAAATTAGGAACCCATGCACCATTTTACAAGACTGATTACTTCCTCACTCCCCAATTAATGTCACCATCTCGCCGTATTTACTAATTCAGGAGTACACAAAAAAGTAGCATCCTCCCCAACAATTTAAGCCAAAACCCTTCTTCCTTCCACCAAAAACCAACCAAACCAGCGAGTAAACACACAAGACCTACATTACGCCTGAAATCGCATTTAAAAAATTGACGATCGACAACGTCTCTCAAAAATTGGAGTATATGTACATACAACAAATCCTGTTTAAAGTTAAACTCACTCACTCCACATCTACTACCTCGATAAACGAGACGTACGATATAATAACCAGATTTTTAGGGGTAATAAAATCTGTCAAAATCAATAACATTTTACTACAATTCTTCACTCACAAACAAAGCAGGCAAGGATATATAAGAAGGGAGTGAGAGGCATGACAATAAAGTACAAAATATAATTTCCTACTAGGCAGAGGTGGGCAAAATATTTGAGCAGAAATATTTAAATATTAGTATTTTGAGCCCCGTTCTTCCCAGGGTTTGGATTTCCGGGGGTGTTACACTCACAAAAAGACGAAAATCTACTGAAGAAGGCAACAGTCCGTCGAAAATACGGGTTTTGTTAAGAAATTAACTTTTTCATCGCGTTCAAAATACATTTTTTTCAGGATTTTTTTAAAATAAAATATTTTGACAGCTATAAAATGTTAATTTTTTAAAAAAAAACCAGTATTTTCGTACGAGTTTTGTCTTCTCCACATAGATTTTCGTCTTTTTTGTGTGTAACACCCCCCGGAAATCCAAACCCTGGGAAAAACTCAGCTCAAGCTACGATTTTTTTTCACAATAAAGTATTTTGGCATCTTTAAACCACCAATTTCTTCACAAATCCTGCATTTTCCCACCTTTTTGTGGCTGTAACACCCCCCCAAAAATCCAAAATCTAACCTCAACATGCCATATTCTGCGCATCTCTGCTCCTCCGTACTAGCAGTAACTCAACAATTTAAATAACCAACCAACCAACCAACGGAGCACCTTCATACCAAAAAATTACATGTTACGTACGCTATTCTTCCCTCTCTCTCCGACCAACGAAACCTACCAACCTTGCAATTTTTGTGTCGTGCATGTATCTGCATTAATTGCACTCACTCCACTTCACCTGAACCCCAATAATGATTTCAAGGAAGGTCGTTGACTGACTGCACCATTTCGACCAAACCAAGCTCCACCAGCGAGACGAGAGATGATGAATATAAGAGAATGTTGAAACAAAATGATATACACGGACAGCAACACCATCGCAGCAGATACGGACGGAGACGGGGAGGAGGAAATGAGAAGAGATTGTTGCTTAGGATTAGTTAGCTCTGGTGCTAAATCACGATGTTGCTAATGATCAAACAAGATTTATTGCACTTTTACCAGCTCAGGATTCATTCAAATTGTCTGCCGTTTTATAATAATATTTAGAAAATTTCGTAGAAAATGCGTAAATATTTGCTAAAAATGTAGTAAAAATTGTGCATATTTCTTCTAAAAGGGCATTTCGATCAGACAATTTTGCCGGTTTCTTGTTTAACTATTAAAATTGTCTGTCGTTTTACACTAATATTTAATAGCGGCACAAAATTTCGTAGAAAATGCGTATTTGATTAAAAAAATACAGTAAAAATTTTGCACATTTATTCTAAAAAAGCATTTTCATTACACAATTTTACACACTTTTAGCTCAGATATGCCTGAGCTCAAATTATTACGTGTCCCCCATTTTACAATAAATTTCTAGAAAAAATATATACCCCCAAAAAATACACCAAAAATTTCCTTCTTTAATAGCAATACATAAATTTCTAGAAAATCAGCAACCACGTGAAACATTTATTTCAAAACTATTACCAACCTTTACCATACATAAATTCGTAGAAAATGCATAAAATATGGCAAGCAATGTAGCTTAGGCACATATATAAATATTTCTCGATTACGTTACATTGACACCACATAATTTTACAGTACTTAAAAAAATGCAGCAGCAGCAGCAGCACCACTTCACATAAATATTTCTTCTTAAATTGCATCGCATGCAGCAATGCTACATGCATAATTTTGCCTAATAAAACTTCTCCCCGACCCGTAATAAACATGTACCTCATCTCTCTCGTACCTAAACCAAACAAAAGCAGAGTTCGCAAAAAAGTAATAAAAAGCCAAAGATAGCTTTTCCGTAAACAATATTTATATTTATAGTTTCATTCACTGCACTCTACAAAAGTAGGCAAAAAAATCGGAGAGAGAGGCGACGACTCCTCGGATTCCGAGCCAAGTACCGAAATTTGCATTCTTTTTTATTAGCATATAAACAATATAAATAAGACTTAAAAAAACGAGAACTTATTTTCCAGATCAAACCGGATCACACATGTGAAGAAAGAATTCAGAACGAGGCGACAGAATTCAGATAAGAAGAGCAACAAATTACATGTTTGTGTACATACTTTATGAGAAATGATCTTCTTCCGAGTTATCTTCTTCTTTTTTTAAGGCGCTTATCAAAAATGTTATTTGTTACGCATGTTCCTCATTATGAACATGTTGCATGCATGCAAGACGAGAATGTTCACGAGATAAGGAAGGACATAACTTCTTACACTCGATAGTATCATCCCTCATGCGTTATTTATTATTTGCCCGACTTATATACATAATTTCTTTACTATTTACTCACAAAATACGCGCAAAGGTCTAATAATTGTCGTGTTAAAGTCGAAAAAATCGTGTCTCACATGATTTTTCTAAAGCCTGTCAACCTGGACAAAGATCACAAATTTAGATCACGTGTTTAACATGTATCCCTCTCTTTTCATAAGATTTTGACCTACGTAAATATCTAATTAACCAAATAATACGTAAAAAACACATGGATTTTATATGTATCACGTGTTCGGCATCTCTCCTTTACGTAGAAATTTTGACCTACACAATTAACCAAATAGTAAAAAATGGATGGATTTTCAGAATTTATATCACGTGTCTCTCACGTCTCTCTCGCTTTATAAAATTCTGACCTACCCAATTAACTAAATAGTACAATAAAAAATGGATTTTCAGAATTTATTTTATATCACGTGTTCATTCCTCTCTTTAAGCAGCTTCTTTTCTCCTTTTCGTACAATACAATTTTGATCCACGCAATTAACCAAACACTAAAAAAAATATGGATTTGTTTAACGAACCGACCTTTGGTCACGTATTTATTGTACCACAAAACTCGTAATCAGCCTTTATACTTACCTTCCCCAATATTTTACATATTAAACTAAATAATATGTTGGAAAGGTTAGTACCTCACGGAAACAAAAAATAATTCATTCTTCTTGATTCTCCCCCAATCAAGTCCGTCCATATTACATAAATTGATCCCTCCCTCCCCCCGCAGACAGACGGAGACATTGACAATAAAAATCCTACCCAGGAAAATAAACCGTCGCAAACGCGCATACGGAAGTAGCTTCAGACGTACTTCACCCCAAACGGTCCCACCACAACTCGGGAACACTTAATTTCACTCTATTTCACCTATAGATTAATTTTTTGTAAAAATCTCATTTTGCCCCGACCACACCCCCTGGCGACGAGGGGGTGTGGAACAACTCGGGAACACTTAATTTCACTCTATTTCATCTATAGATTAATTTTTTATAAAAATCTCATTTTGCCCCAACCACACCCCTGGCGCCTAGGGGGTGTGGCACAACTCCGGAACACATAATTTTACTCTATTTCACCTATAGATTAAATTGCACTAAAAATCTCATTTTGCCCCAACCACACCCCCTGGGGCCGAGGGGGTGTGGCACAATCGGGGAAGCACTTAATTTCACTTAATTTCATTTAATTTCACTCAATTTCACCTAATTTTACCCATAGATTAAATTGCACTAAAAATCTCATTTTGCCCCAACCACACCCCCTGGCGCCGAGGGGGTGTGGCACAACTCCGGAACACATAATTTTACTCTATTTCACCTATAGATTAAATTGCACTAAAAATCTCATTTTGCCCCGACCACACCCCCTGTCGCCAAAGGGGGTGTGGTCCGGTTGCCCCCAAAAGTTGATAGGATCCTCCCCCTGGGGTCCTATGTATGATGGCGAAAACCGATTTCGATTATCTCGATCCGTTCTCCTGATATCCTGCTGACAGACAGACAGACAGACAGACAGACAGACAAAGTCTTCACATAAAGTAGCTGAAGCTACTTAATAATTAGTTTAATACTGCTCTGCCTTCGTTTATGTAAACCAAGCAGACTGGAACTAACGAAGATCATCACAGACTTAAATGCGTGCATGCATGTAAATAAATAAAGATGTATGCACGTAGGTTTGGGTACAAGATTATATACACACAAACGCTTAATCAATAATTTTGAGGCTTCTTTTCCTACCTAAAAGTCTAAATATTTCGCCACCATTTCAATTTATTACGGGCGTAGTAAAGAACAAGGGAGGTCTCTCAGTGGATGCTCTCCGATTTTGAGGAAAAACTAGTGTCAATCGATGACAGATTTGATTAGGATGAAATTTGCGAAAGACGCGATCTCCCAATGGGCACGTTTCGCAGAGATATTTGCATCCGAAAAGGAGAAAAGCTCACAAAATTTTAACTTTCTAAGTTTACGATAGAAAATCGGAAAGAAACATATTTAATTGAATTTATTTTTTTTCAATTTTTTTTCTGACTTTGAAATATTACAATTTTACACAAATTGTAATATTGGGCTATTGGGCTTATTTAATATTGGGCCAACAATTTACTGCGCGTTTTCTCCTCTTCGGATGCAAATATTTCGGCCAAACGTGCCCATTGGGAGATCGTGCCTTTCGCAAATTGCATACTACTCAAATTTATCATCGATTCGCACTAATTTGCTCAAAATCAGAGAGCATCCGCTGACAGACTTCCCTTCTACCTACATAATAATCACAATCAGCGTGGGTATTCATATTTTTTTAATAGTCTAACCACTACATAAATTCGCAGTCTACGTCGTACGAGGAAAAATGGGTAGTTTTATAGTTCAGTTGTAAATATTGTGATGAATGATAAGTAAATTAAATTCCCTGTGTGAAAACAAAGTTTCCATATTATCTTGACGTTCGTCTGACCTGAGTTGTGAGTGAGAAAGACAAAGCCGTCCAACCAGACTGGATTCATGACAAGACAACATCATTAATTGCCTTATCCGGTTTCTCGATCCTCTCGAGTAGATAACTACCTGCATATTTACTATACACAACATTTACCTACATATTAATTACCTGCATGGCGTGTGCAGAGTATTTTATTCACATACGTCCAGAAAGTCCAGTTTTCAGAGCAGAGAGATAAACAATATAATACAGACGTATGTATGTACATTTCCTAATTAATCTAGGATATAATATGGGCAGTATTTAGACCTTGTAGATATAACTCCATTAAAAACTTAAAGACAAGTTCTTGATTGATAAACACGACACGTAAAAAAATGTCGCTTTGGTATTTTATAATTGACATTTTTTTCATATTACTTATTCATTCTCGCAATTAATTAGCCCGACATGCTGCATCGTGGGGATCATTAAAATGCAGTTTTTTTGTTTGTTCACCCATTAAAGTAAAGACGTTCGTTCAGAAGAATTGACAATTCTACCAAGTTCTTCTTGCTAGAGCATCTCTTATTCATCCAATTCCAAATATCCAATCCACCCATTTCATGTCGAAGCTGGATTGGATTGAGATTTATCCATTTCATTTATAGGCTGGGCAGGTCTGAATCTTTGCCTGCATTTCTCTATCCCCCACTAATTGGATTAGTCTTTATACATCTGTACATACATACAGACATGTACCTTAATCCAAATTAATCCAGTATACATACAAAAAAACTTGCACTATTTCTGTTGAACTTATTTTTTCAACTTACACGTGCATAGATTGCTTTTCTTTTAATCGGCCCCATTATCCATATTTTATTTAGCAAAGCTAGTATATAGACTATATAATATGCACCAAATCTGCACACAGGAGCGACCAGCATCATCATCATCATGAGAAACGTGTCGCTTATCTGCACCATGTTCACTTTTATATGCATCTACATACATACATACATATATAGTTAGTTGCGATGGGATGTATGTATCTAGCTGCAGAATTAAAATGCACCCAACTTGTTCCTTCTATCCAATCCAAGTTTAAAAAAATCAATCTCAAGGTTATCACCATCATTATTATCATCGTGTATCTCTCTCCACGTATAAAACTCCATTCTCCATTTTACATACGTAAGTAAAAACATGCAAACTTTTCTTGTAGTCGTGTATCTATTTCTCTGTTTTTCTAAATTCGTTCGATGCAAGTGAAGTGAACAAGAAGTCAGATTATACATAGTAAAATAGCAATCCTAAATAGTTGTATGATAGCAATGCACCATTTCATAGGAACGAACTTGTTAGCAATGAAATAAATGAAATTCTCTACTGACTCCTGAATGAAATGAAATGGACTGAAATGTTGACTCGTTTTCTGCAAATGCCATTCTTCTTCTGGATGAACAAGGCAAGGATACGAACGAAAGCAGCCTCAAAATTTATGTACGGCTAAAAAATTTGCACTATTCCAAACTAACTCAACTTCTTCTTCTTCTTTGTCAATGTCAAAGATGCAGAAGAAGAAGCCTTTTAGGAAACTAAATGACCTTCGTTGTTGAGTTAATGTAAATGTAATTTATTAACCTAACTTAATTCTCTCAGATTTCAGCCGGCTTGTTTCTTCTTTAGCAAATTCTTCGGCTTCTTGTAAATCTGCCGGCTTTTTGAAGAATGTCGTTTCATTTGGCAAGAATAATTTAAAAAAATGATATAATTCATTTCAATCTATCTATCAATCAATCGCCCACACGGGAAAATCAGGGAGATCTGTAACTAACCACACAAGTGCCAAACTGTCTAAATGTCAAATGCCGCAATTTTGTAGATACATATTTTTTTGCGAATGGGTTTTGAAAAGATGATACAAATACGAAAACAGATCAAAAAGTGGGAATCACATCCAAACTTTTGGTTAATTTTTAACTGGAATTTTCAATTTGAGCTCAAAAATATTTTCTGTGAGACTACTAACGTTTTTTTTAAAGTCAGCATTACATGATCATTAATGCCAAATGCCCCAATTTTGGAGATACGTATATGTTTATGCGAATTATTTTTGCACAAAAAAACTTATAAAATACGACACAAATGCAAAAAAGATCAAAAAGTGCGAATATTATTTGCACTTTCCATTTTCAATTTGAGCTTATTTAACATCAAAAAGATTTTGTGAGTCAACTAATAATTTCTTAAGTCATCATGACACATTTTCCCCCGATTTAGCCCTTATCTACCCGTCATGTCGGTCTGTCCATCTTTCAACCTGGACAAGAAAACTTCATCCCTACGTAAACCTTAAAACTTTAGAAAAACCATGCTAAAAACAGCCATGATTCAGAACAAGGGCCATTACCACCAGCACCTCGACGACGACAAAATAGGCACATGTAACACCCAGACAATACATCAATCAGCACATTTTTCATTATTTGTCTGTTGCACGCAGCCTCAAAAACTCGTGGTTCGTCTATCTACAGATTGCCTCCTGCTCCTGCAATTGTTCACCAACCAACCAACTTATCACCAGCCAGCCAGCCAGCTACACTGTCAATAAAACATTTTATTATCTCACACAGATAAACAAAGTGGTGCTTAATAGATACGTACGTATTTACGTAAATACGTACCAAAAAAGTCTCTCCAGCCAGACAATAAGTAGTCAACCAAACCAAACCATAAATACACAGGTGCCTACTCTCAAATCATTGTTGCGGGTCACCTCACCTCATCTCATTTGCATAAATATCACTATGGTATGCTAATTTTCGGCGATACTACGGTCTTGAGGAGAACTCTGACCTGACATGATTCAGTTCTTGCTAAATTCAAACCATGAAAACCCCGATGCCACCCCGGAATAACTCTAGAGTACATATACCCACCTTTTTTTCGCAACTTCTGGAAAGTGCTAACCAATCTTTACCCTTGTCGTGTCATATATTATAACATTATTTTGTGCAAAAATGATAACCACTCATCACCACCATCACCACTAACGTAATCATAACACAGGTTACACAAAGGTCACCAAAGGTTATTATCTCCTCTTCTGGAGAGAGTGCATCCCCGTTTTAAAAAAAACCATTCGCAAATATTTGAGAAAGCTTGCTGCTACCACATGTGCTAAATTTTCTGCTCATCACCCACCCATTCACTAGCTCACATGCACATTACACTTCTTATTTATGAATACCCTTCTCTTTACAGATGCACTATTGACACACTCAAAATTCAATTCATACCCACCCCAGATACATTAATACATAGATAGATGTCAAGTTGAGACATTCGCAAATTTTCCATAATAATGCATCATGCACCCAAATATTTTGCACACAAGATCGTGTTGTCACATTTTTAAAGTCATGAAATAAAAAATTGCAAAATATTTTACATATTCCACTCTTGAATCAGGGGCACATCTTGAATTTTAAAATATGCCGACAAAACCTCCTCGCCTCCTCCCAATTTTTCATATCCGTCAAGTGTCGATCAAAAATCCTTCTTGGTCGGTAGCGCCACCATTTTTTAAATAAATTATAAACCCCAGTTTGACAAAGACGACTTGTTAACAACTCGTTGAGAGAGATCAGTCAAGCCAACGAACAACCAAAACAGTGACCGCGGAAGCATGGCGACAATGTCCCCACGGTTGTTCGATGTCCGCATCATCCCCCCATCTTATATAAACCCCTCCCTCCCCCCTCATCCTATAATTTTAGCGTCCCCACCACTTCCGCGGCCACTGGATACACAAAGAGCAAACAAAGTTTAGCATATTTATCATCTCCTCCTCGACTCTCTCACCATTTTTATTATTGAGATTCGAACTGAATTATAAACTGCATGCACTCTCACAGACAGAGATACCACCACTGCTGCTGCACTGAAAAAATGCGTCCATCCTCCTCCTTCATCAACTATTCATTAATTCATATCAGTCAATGACATAACCTCTAAGCTACCAACTACATTCTGTACGTATGTACCGTACCAACTCCATCCCTGCCTCCCAAGAACAGACAAGCCATCCCAAAAATAAAAATAATTCATACGAGTTAAATTTAAAAAAATAAGTAGACAAGACACCCACGCAAAAATTTAACCTCTCTCAACTTGTACTTACTTACTTATAAAATTAAAGTGATTACACAAGTCTGAACTAAATCATTAATGAATTCAGTAATTAATTAGGAACCTTCATTTTATTCTGGTTCCCAGTAAAGTAAAAAATATGCAGAAGGCTGAAGTTTGCAATTATGTATCAACTTGATCTTTGTCAAGTGTGCTATAAATAATAAGACTAGAAATATCTGTACTCAAGTGCATACATATTTACATAAATACACGAGACCAACTTTTTAAATGTGATTGTTTCTTTTTCGTACTATAAATAAATCTTATTTTCCTAAGTAGCTAAATACATATGCAAATTAATTCCTCAAATTTCGCAATTTTATCGCGATTAATACGCAAATTCGTGACAAAACAAGCCACAAGAAATACTCAATATGTACAAACAAATACAGACACGAGACCACTTATTAACCTGATTGTTTTATATAATTTCGCAATTTTTTTTTGCGATAAATATGTATGCAAATTCAGACCAAACCAAACTGAGACAGATATCGCATTTATAATGGTTAAATTAGCCACCTACATACATTTCCAGATCGCAGTTAGCTCAGTTATGTCACCACTTTGCATTGCCATTTAAGTAGATGGATTCAGATTCATATCTCTCAAATCGACTACTGACTCTGACTATTGACCTTAAACTCATCTTTCTCTCTCTCTTCATAAAATAATGATGCACAAAATCACCCACCCAAAAAAAAAACATGAGCATATCAAATTTCAAATCGAATATCGAATGACGATTTTTATAAAAATATTAACCAAAACCAGAGAGAAAAAAAACTTGATGAAATCACTCCTCTCCAATTTGCAATGACAAAACGAGCCCTGCATAATAATCGACGAGGCATTCCTAATGATACTTACAAAACTGCAATAAAATAAAATAAAAGTATGTAATACCGAGTTTGCCACCACATCAAATCAGATCAGAAGAACAAGAGAAGTACACATACACATCAGTTAGTAGTATTTGATATCAATCATTTCACCGCGATCTTACTTTTAATGTGCTCTCCCCGCATATTAAGCCGTGCATCTTTTATAACTCCATTTAAAATAATTGGCTCACCGAAAGACCACGACCCTGCCTCACTTTACATACATTCTGCTGGGGCCGGTTATTTCCACCAAGAAGAAGTAGATAGTGCTGTTCACGAGGACGAGCCTAACCGAACCGAGCCGACCAAATGGCTCGATTAATCGAACCGAGCCAAGAAAATGACTAGCCGATTCCGCTAGATTGCTTAATTTGCTAAAAACTGTTAAAAAGCTTGTTGTTTACCTGCTAAAACTCGACCCGGCTCGGCTCGACTTCTTCAAATTCGAGCTTGACCCGAACCGAGTAAGTATCCCAGCTTGGCTAGTTAAAATTCGAGCTCAAGCCAGTCCCTCAGCTCAGCTCGCTCGAATAAATCGGCTCGACTCGTTCATTTTCAAGTCGAGCCCAGCCAAAACCTCAGCTCGGCTCGTATCCCCCACTACCAAGAAGACCCAAGTCTTGTCCCCCATCCATCCCAAATCCTGATCAACCCTAATTTATTTTACTTACATACATACGTGCACATCAATTAAATCGAGTCACTTAATCATTTCAACATCGAAAAATTATACTTTTTCAACATCTCTCGCCCCGATTAATCAATTCGTCTAAAATCCGGCCCAATCCTCCTCCTCTTTCCCTTACAAGCAGTCCCATAAATCTTACAATCGCACTAACAAATCAAACCTCGACTTATTCATTTCAACGCAAGAAGAAATGAAATACTGATTGATTTCTTGTTTTTAGCCACCACGTCAAATCAATCCAAACCTCGATTTGTTATTTTTTTTAAGCCAGCCAGAGCGACTCAAATCACATCGCATCAAATAAATATTATGATCCATGAATGCATACATGTACGCCTCGGGTTCATGTAAAGTCAAACAAACAAGCAATTTATAAAAGTGCAGCGGCAGCAAATTTCAGAGTGCATCGATCGCAAACACTGTTGCAAAATTTATGCAACCATTTCCATGCAGAAAACCAAAACGAATCAGGCAAACGAAACTGTCTGTCGTCTAGTATTTGTAAATTTCTTTCCACGTCATGAACAGAGGGCGGATATGTATTCACGAAAAATCAGGCAAATTTGTATTTAATGTTATTTAATGTTTGCAAAAAAAAATGACAAAATATTTACAAAATATGAATCTGTAAGTACGAAAAAAATGAATTTTCGCAAAATTTGTATTGAAATTTTATAATTTTGTGGGCCAATTTCTCCGGATTTTTTGTGGGCCAATTTCTCTAATGCTAATCAAAAAAATTACGTCTCGCCGCATCGTTGAAATATTTACAAAATATGGGTAATTTTTGAAAAAAATATATAAAACATTTACGTATTTTTCAAATAATAGAGAAAATACTTTGAATTTTTTTGTGATCTATGCGAGTTCGGGAACACACAAAGTTTGACCGTCGAAAATGAAAAACTTGAAAATAAATAAATACATATCCACCCTCTGATTACGAACCATTGTGCAAAACCGTAGAAAAAGTGAACCTTACACTTTCAACGAAATCATTACGTTACATAATAATTTTTTGCCACTGATTTTTTTTTTCTGACGAACTTGACAAAATTGTATAACAACAAACAAACAACAATAAAAAGACCAAAAGCCAGACAGCACGTTACATTATTAAATAAAACCAAGTTCACGCCAGTATTTGTTCAAGATGCGTGAAATCACTCGCAGACAGAAAGACAGGGTTTGAAGTGGGATAAGACCACTGTGCGATTTTGACGTGATTTCTTTGCCAAAATTGGCGAAATTATAATTTTGTGATTTCTGTGAGTTCACCTGCATAAAAGTGTATCGTTTCTTACAAATTTGTCACATTTCTTGCAGTTCAAACTAAGAAATGCAAGAAATGCAAGGTGCAAGAAACTGGGTGAAAGCGCAAAAAATTAGCGCCATCTAGCCACGCGCTGGTTGAAGTATAGCGGCGGGATTTAGTTTCTCGTGCCTCGCATTTCTCCCAGGTCGCAATTTTTACCTTGAAGAAACCACTTTCTCCCCCTTATTTCTTGCACCTGAAACACTGCCACAAAATTTTGTCACATGTCTCCTACAAAATCTTGTCAGCTTAATTTTACTACTACCACCACCACAATAAGAATTCGCAATTGGGTAAAATAATAATTCAAGTACGAATCTCATGAAAGAAAGAAATTCTACTCCTCTCCTCAGACCAACGGAGAAAATTATCTGTCCCATTCACTCGTGCGATACGTCCACGATTTACCAATTACAATGCTACATTACTATTATTAACTGTTACGTAAAAAAATACGCGCATACGAAAAACTTGAAAAGAAGGGAAGGATGGAAGGACGTGGACGTGGCAGCACAATTCCAACTCAAATAATAAACAACTCCTTTACTTTACTTCTCATGTACGTGCTGAATAAAAATCCAAGCAAGACCAAACCCTGCAACTTTTAGTTTTAAAGTTGTGAATGCATAAATCCATCATCAATGTACGTAGTCAATGTCCTCCTTTTTACTCACAATTCAATCCATCCAAGATTACCTTGAGACTTGAGAAAGAGAGAGAAAAACCAACGCTAATTCTTCATCCATTTTGTATCAATCTATTATTTCGTTGTCCGTCCGTCCCGCCATGTAAAAAAAACTTTCCACAGCCCGAGACAGGATTCGAATATTCTGCATTAAACCGACGCCACAAATGTGACCACGACCGGTCAATAGTGATGGTAATCCGTAACCGATCCTATCCTAGGATCGTAAAAACTCGGATAGGATCGGATTTTCACACGGATCGGATAGAGGATCCGAGGATCAGACAATCCGATCCGATCCGAACCGATGAAATCCTAGGATCGCACAGGATCCTCGGATCATCCGATGTAAACTCGTTTCACATTTGGTGAGTTCATCACATGGCGTACATTACCCGAATGAGCCGAATTATCCTATTATTTTACACATTTATTTTTATTTCGGCGTTTAAATAATTCAATTTCGTATGATTTCAACGCCAAAATAAAAATAACTGGTGTAAAATAATAGGATAATTCGGCTCATTCGGGTATTGTACGCCATGTGATGAACTCACCAAAAACCGTTCCAATAAATAAAGAAACGCAGCTGGTAAAGTTTTTCCATAGTTAGACACAAGGTGTCTCACACATATCATCCGCGGATATCCTACCATCCTAGGATCGGATCGCATCGGATTTCGAGTAGAACCGGGAGCCGATCCGATCCTAAAGCGAGCAAATCCGATCCGATCCGATCCTGTATTTATCCGATGCTATCCTACGGATCGGTTAATTTAGGATACGGATTACCATCCCTACCGGTCAACCTTGCCTCATTTTGGAATTTGATTCCTAATTTTTCTGTTTTAAGTGTCTCCAAAATTTCAGAACGACAGACAAACAGACAACACGGGAATATAAGCCTTTTGTCGGACTATAAAAATAATTCTTCTACTTCTCATTGCTCATCTTCGAATTTGATTCCTAATTTTAAGTCGATAGCACCAGTTTTACGAGGGACGGACGAACAGACGATACGGGAACGTAAACCCTGTGTCGGGCTAAAAGAACCTCTTGTACTTTAGATTACTCATCTTCGACCATGATTCCTAACTTATCCTGCAAAATTTCAACTCGATACGACCAATTTTACGAAACGGACAGACATACAACCATGCCGGACAAATAAGCCGCGTGTCATCCCATAAAAACAGCTCTTCTATCTACCCTCTACTCGATACCCTTTTACCGGTGACTTGCCAAACATATGTAAAATCAGCTGCAAAAATATCTACACTGCTGAAATCAATTCGTCGACCTGATCAAAGGAAATGAAAACGTGTTGCATTTTGCTTTGCAAGCACTTAAAATATTGGAACCATTGTGTTTCATTTCAACCGTAATAAAAAAATGGTACAACGCACCGTCTTTTATTGTGTACAGTCCGGTTTAGTCGGCTTATCATCTCTGTCATGGGCAGGATAAATTGAAGCAGCGGAATGTTGTATGTACATACGGACGTACATGGTGGACAGATAATTCTTTTGTTGTGTCCATCCAACAAAGGAAGAAGAGATCGGAATGTGCGAGGCCTATTTATTGGCTGCTCGTATGTACAAAGAAAATAATACTGATATCCCGATGTGTAAACCAGACTTGTGTGTGTAACTTGAGCAATATATTAACTATTGTAAGATAGGGAAGAGGCGGGACTTAATAGCATTGCAAAGATAATATTAAGGCACTTCACGTAGTCTTTAGTAACTTTGCAAATTCCGCACGTTTTGTTAAATAATTTTGCAAACTTGTACAAAATATAGAGACGCCCGTGATCGTTGAAGCTTACAAAATTCCAATTTTCGTTCGAAATATTCCTAAAATTTTGTAAGTTTAGAGAATTTACGTATTTTACAAAGTTATCAAGGCTTGGGTGAATTGCTTCGTTATATTTCTGTGGATTTAATGCACCTGACGCCGTTTATGGTCACCTCTAACGTTTGACCTTGCTTAGCAAAAAATACGCCACGTTTCAGCCAGACAATTTTTTCCACGCCAAAATATTTACGCAAACCGGCCGGCAAATCAGTACCATCAAAAATGAATAATTAATACTGCATTTAACTAAATATTATTCCTGCATATTTTACAATAATTATCATCTCCCACTTTCTCACAAGCCTACATATTTAATTACTATTTAGGTTCATTTCTTCTGAAATATGTGTTACACACAGATTACCAGCGTAAAAAAAGTCTCGACACGACATTACAGACATTTATGTACTTAATAAGCGTGTTTTGTTTAACAACATTCTGCACGAACGAAAATCAGCGACGAGACTGTTCGGCTAGACGGAAAATAAAAAAAAGAGTTAAGTAGTTATCTAATTCGTAAAATGAAACCAGGATCAACTCAAAAAAATGAACGACCTTTTGTTTAAAAAAATCGAGTTTTATTGTACTAAATATTTTACAGTTTAGTAAATCGATGAAACGTGTCATTATTTTTTCCCTTTTGGCGAAAGGCCCACAAAAGAAGAAGAAGGAAGTGTTTTTTGACCAATATAATAAATTTGTGGAAAAATTTTGTATCTACACGCCAATAATTTTAAAAGCGTCGTATCAAAAATCGTAAAATGTTTAGTTCTTATCTTTTTTAAGTCAAATTTGAAAGTTTTATCGTAATTCGAAATGTCAGGTCGCCACACAACGAGAAACCCAACCTTCAAAAGGTTCACGTGCCAAAATGTTGTGTCGTGATTAGAGGACGGTTATGAATTTATAAAAAAATGTGTATTTTAAAAAATGTGTATACCTACGAAAAAACACCAAAGTATTTACGATTAGACTCATAAAAATTATAATTTTCGAAAAATTTGCATTTTTAAATTCAATCCTCTCGATTTTTATAGTCAAATTTCTTTAAACACACAAATTTCGTCATTTACATCGTTCAACTACTTACAAAATATACGTATTTTTCAAATAATAGTTGAAATATTTATAAATATTTTTTGAAAACCTAGAAATATTTACCGTTATGCAAAAATATTTTGAATTTTTTGCAATCTATGTGAGTTAAGGGACATACATACCCATAATTTTTCATAATTTTTCCCGTCCGTCATCATCAAATGAAAAACTTGTCAAGAAATACATACATATCCGCCCTCTGGTCTTAATACACTTAAATATTTATGTATCTTCTTATTATTGATTTACATATTTCATATTTACATAGATAATTCAGTCTTTAAGTGCCTCCCTTCCTACCTTCTTACTGCCAGCGTCAGTCAAATCAAACTCTCTCAAAACACAAAGCCATGCCCGAAACATTTCAACATTTAATTTGACAAATCATAGGCCGACGAGCTGAAAGGATGTTGAACGACGAAACGAAGGAAAGAAACAGAACCTGTCACTCGAAATTGGCATTAATCCAGGGAGAGAGAGAGAGAAAGAAACTTTTCAGAGTGTCAGGTGGAAAATGTTCAAATTATTTAAAACTTGTCGGATCGACCGACATGCTGCATGGATCTGCTCATCCGTATCGAGCGAGTCAATATTGTCAGCGGAATGGGTGCCCTATGTAAATTAGTGCACTGTTAAAAATCTGGTAATAACTTCCTACCAGATTGGTAGTAGTTTGTAAAAGTAGAGGCAATATTGTCAGCGAAATTTATGCCGATGTACATAAATATGTAAATTAGTTGGTCTTTACACTGTTAAAAATCTGGTAGAGTCGGTACCGGTATTAATTTGGTAATAACTTCTTACCGGATTAGTAGTAATTTGTTTCTGACTGGTAAATTTTCCATTATCACGACATTACTGAACGGTAATGCCCCTGATTAAGAGTGCAGAGTCGCATACTTATTTTTGTACTCCGGTTAATACCAGTTTTCTAAGAGTAAATATGCAAATATGTAAATTAGTTTCTCCTAAAACAACTCTCTTTCTTTCTTTCTTTCATTAATTACTTTATATATAGCCGAGTAAATATTATGCAAAAAAATTCTCAAGTCCTCCACGTGCCTGAGAGGAGGTTATTGTGTGTCCCTCAAGTAATTAATCTAATAATAAATTTATTTCTGTATGTACAGTTCATTTAACGCAGAAAAGAAAAGCTTTAAGTATTTACAAAAATAAACTTTTTATTCATTGCCGAAAAAAAAAGACTAATCATGCCCGGACTTTGCTTTCACTTTACTTTCTCCACCACCTCCAGACGCCCACGCGTTTTCTCCTCGGGTTTAAATCCCTACTTAATTTCTTTCTTCTTTTTTTTCCTGGGAATGATTTGTCATTTCTGAATTAACAATCACATCAGAGTTAAACTGAGAACACGACAATAAATCCTCTCAAGTTTTGGCATAACATAAAATATGCTCTGAACACGTATTTATTAACAAAAATTTGCATTGTATGTATGTGTGTAATTTAAGGATAAAAATTTAAATTCATGGCAAAATATCGCACAAATTTCCTCCTCGTGATAAGTACAACTGTACTGAAACATCATTTGCATATAAATTATTCCCCACTTTTCCTCCCTACATGCTCGACAAAATGTCCAATTGTCAAGTAAAGTAAATACATACGTAAACCTACTCATTTCCAATTTCACCCAGTAATAAAATTGGCACGCATTATTCCCCAAGCAAAATTATAAATCCAAACCAGTCCAGTCCACGTGAAATCGATAATATGAACATACTTATTTATTCTGCCTGTTGTATAACGTCCATTTATGTTTCATGTAGGACACGACGACAGCATACAATATAATGCCTGTCAGTTCAGTAGTCTGGACTCGAACAAAGTATCAATATTCCTCCCTACACCGCCTTTTTATCGATATTTCTCTCATCTTAACCTACCCACACACACGTGCAGCCTAGACTTTCCCCTGGAGAAAACAGGATTCATCAGGTTGCCCAGTATTTCGTCGACTTATTCAATGCGAATATTTTTTTAGCATGAATTTGCATACGTATGTACATCACGCTAAAAAAATATTCGCAGTTGGATATAAAAAAAACAACATATAAATCGACCCACCGACAGACATGCAGAATTATCATCAGGGTTGATTTTTTAGTTAATTATTAATAGCAAGCCCACCACAACATGGGTCTCCTCCTCCTCCGTCTGCCAATTACAGTGACGTCCTTCACTCCACATACATCCATATAAATACGAACTAACTAACCGTTCTAATAAATAAATCGGCCTGGCCTGTGTTTTAAATTAAGCTGATACGTACATAAATACGCAACACGACCGAGTCGTCGTTTTCTGCTTGGGCAACCTTGAACTTTGCTTAAACTCTGGTTTGGTTTTATAACGAAAAACAATCAATTCTTCATATCGTATTTAACTTTGCGGTAAATTAAAGCCACACAATAATTAAACTAGAGGGAGAATAAAATTGCATTTAATCGATCCATTTATTTAAAATTCTATCGGAACCATAAAATTTCAGCGTATTATAGTTCGATCGATGCTATGTTTTGGGTCTGTTAATTTCATACGTATGAAAATGTCCTCGCTTCCCATTTCTTACTTGATATGTTACAAATTTACTTATTTTTCTCGTCAATACGCACAATTTAAAAAAAACGATGGTCGGTCGATACTATAAAAAATGTGGGTGCATAGTTTTCATCCAATTTAATCGACGCTATGTTTTACGTCTGCTTATTAATTTCATACGTATGAAAATGTCGTCTCTTCCAATTTCTTACTTGTTATGTTACAAATTTACTTATTTTTCTCGTTAATACGCACAATTTGAAATAAAAATTTGAGCGCACCAATTCCATCCAATTTGATCGACCCCATATTTCATGCGCGTCTGTTCATATGAAACTGTCCCCTCTTCCCATTTCTTCCTTGCTATCTTACAAATTCATTATTTTTTTCTTTTCTACGCACAATTTGAAATCGCAAAAAAAAATTCATGTACATGCATTCCAACCAATTACATTATTTCTCACGAGGGCATTTTATCACCCATTCCTCCCCACCTCCCCCTTCCTCCCCCCCACAAAATGCATATGTATTCGTACCCATTATGCACCCAACCCACCCATCAACTAACTAACTAACTATGTGTCCAATCTCGTAGTAAAACACAAGCCTTCACCACCACCACCACCATCATCACATCTCTCTCTCTTTTTATGTATTACAGAGTTGCATCGCATCCCAGCGCCGGCCGAAAGAATCGTGATTTTGCAATATTATTGGCGTCGTCTGTCGAACAAAGCAGCTTGCTTCGTCGTCGTCGACGTATCTATCTATCCACCAACCAACTAGGCAAGCCAGTGCTCTGCCAAAATAAAAAAAAATGGATGGATTGATGCGATTATTACGAGGAGCAAGTAAGTAAGAGCGAATAACGAGTTGCTTTGCTACGAGGAGATTGAGAATTCAGATGACTCGCCTTGACTTGCTGTTTACCAAGTCGGCTGTTCTCTTCTCTAAGCTGATGGTTGGTGAGTGAGGTCGACTTTTTCGTGCAGAAGTGGCCGCGGAAGCCGTGGGGGGACATGTGGGGGCATTGCCATTGTAGAATAGGGGTTTATATAAGACGGAAAGATGCTACAGGCATCAAAAATAAAGGTGGGGACATTGTCCTTCTGTCGCTACGCACCCTTCCGCGGCCACTGTTTTCATTTACATGTAGAATTTTGCATGCAGTGGCCGCGGAAGCCGTGGGAGGGACATGTGGGGACGTAAACATTGTAGAATAAGGGGAGGCAGGAGTTTATTTAAGATTATGCAGACATCCATTAACCGTGGGGACATTGTCCCTCTGTCCCCTCACCCTTCCGCGGCCCCTGTTTTCATTTACATGTAGAACTGAATTTTTAAAGACTCTTCTGAGTAGCCGCGGAAACCGTGGGGACATTAATATTGTAGGATGGGGGGAGGGAGGGGTTTGTATAACATGATACGGACCTCGAATAACCAGGGGGACATTGTACCCCTCCTTCCGCGGCCCCTGTTTTCATTTACATGTAGAATTGAATTTTTAAAGACTCTTCTCGTGATATGGATGCACTCTACTCTGTTCTGTATGTATGGCAGGCTGGCAGACATTTTGCAGACTTGACACTATATACGCCACAATTTACTTGGTGTAGTGTAGGATAGTGTTACCTACATTATGTATGCATACAGATCCTCTCTCTCTCTCTCTTTAATTCGTATATTATTGTGGTGCTGAAGAGAGCTCTGCTTTGTGCTATTCATTTAAATTCTCTGCTCCTCAGCAGCAAAACAACGAGGCGACGGGTGTGTACCAACGATGTACCAAAAAGCCAAAAGTCATAGGAAAATGTATGTAATGTAAAAAGCTGGTCGAATGAGAAATCTAGGTTTTCTGTCTCAACAGAGAAACGGCAGAGCTCTTATTATTCTTCTTCCTCTCAAAGAAAGAAAGAAAGCAGCTTGGGAGAAGACGTATCTCGATGATGGACGGGTTTTGCCTGGCAAACTTTTTCATGCCAATTAAACAAAGTCACGTGGAGAGAGATGTTTTTAGTGGAAAAAAAGCAAAAAACTCCGAATGAACGAAAACAGAGTGTCTTGTAAGACTAGAAGCTCTTCAAAAATTTGAAATTTTATGTAAATCAATATTGAGAAGAGTATGTAAATATCTCAATATTTAACTTTGGTACATTTAATTTAGACCATTATTTCGTTATGGACGTTATAGTCGTACATAATTTTTCTCACCGATTTTTAAAAAATTGGAAATTAAATGTAAATTAAATCCATGAGTAAATACATAAATGTCTCAACTCTAACTATGCGCACGTGGTCGTACATATAATTTCGAACATAATTTCCTTACGGATCCCGTCCTATATATTTTTCTCACCGATTTTCTCACGTACTAGTATGTAAAAAGTATGTAAAAACTGACAAAAACGATGAATATGAAGCCCCATAATAGCTCCGTTTCTGTACATACATATTTCTCCTATATTTTCCTTCCCATCGCAAACAATCACATTTTCTGTATGCAACTCAAAACCCAAGCTAGCAAAATCTCTCGTCTCCTCTCCAACAACAAAGCGGCGGACCAACAATGAGCAACAAAACTGTTGCCATTCCATTGCTGCCTGCCAAATCACTATGGGCGGCCTTTCGCAATTTTCGATTTGTAATGGCAGTCACAATCGTCGTCGTCGCCGTTCTAGTCCCTCGAGCCAGCCAGACAAGTAGCAAACACAATGCTACAACTTCCTATACATGCGTCCTCGTCCTCGTCCTCGTCGTCGTCACTAATTTAATAGGTAGCTCAACGACCGCGCTGTCAACGAGCGGTAGCAGCAGCAGCAGAATAATTTCGTATATACGCAATAATGTAACGCCAAACGCCACCGAGTCGGTCAAAAAAATGCATGCAAAATATTACGACCAGACCACTATTACTATTCAAATGAGGATGATGTATTATGTACATCTGTACACAAATAGTAAATTCAATACAGTAAAGAAAAAAAACATGGAATGGGACATGTCACTCACTCACTCACAAATCTATTCAATTTCATACGAAATTAGCATGACGTACGTACATACAAATTTGGAACATTTCATAAACTGGAGTAGTCCAGAAATAGAGGGGACATTTACTTAATCAATTTCTTCCCGTCTTTGTTGCGATTTCCCATTAAAAATCTGCATTAATTTCATTTCATCCCACTCCTCGCCCACCCACCAATTAATCTGTCCTTATCAACCTCTCCTCTCGTCTCCACTTTTCCCGAGAAGAAGATAACCAACAAAAAATTGGCTTGACTTGACACAAATAAGCACAAATTAATTCTGTCAACTAGTACAATCACGTTTCATTTCATATCTATTTGTGTCTTTCTTGATGCCATTTACGTTTTCATAGAGAAGTTAACAACTCCTCCAAATTCCACGTGGCAATATTCATCTCTCCTTCTCTGCTTGAATTGAATGCAAATTAATTACTCAACACCACCAAGCACAAGTATTTAAAGGGTGAATCAATTAACAAAGTTAAATTAAGAAATGTCAACCAACATTTCGATTCCTCATTAAAAGACTGAATCCCTAATCCCTGAGACGACATGACATGTAAAAGGGAGCACAGATTTATGGCGAAACAGATGCAATTCTTGTAACCCTTTCGTTCATTTCATACATGTGAACATTAACAAACTAAAGTATGTAAGTAACAAACTAAAGTCACTGTTGAATAGTGATGCATATGATTATGCACACTTGTCTTTGCCAAACAACAATTGTTTGTCTCTTGTCTCGCTCCTCTCTCTCTAATCTTTGATCTGCATGCTGTCGTAGAATGCACTTTTTTGCACGTATAGCACACCAAAATTGTACACTTACAATATTTACAATTAGTATATTCTCCCCAAGAAAGAAACTGATGGCTCACTCACTCGTAGACCGTGTCAAATGCATTTTACTCTCGAAGAAGAAGAAGAAGACAATCCAATATATTTCAAGTTTCTTCTTGTTTGTTGCACTTCTTATTAAACAAGTGAAACGAATTGGCTCCAACTGTCTGTGCGAGTGAGGTGGAGGAGATAATAAAGTGACATATATTTATTTAATGGCAACAGCAATATAAGGATAGACTTTAAATGCTAGTAAATAATTAGTAAATAAATAAATACGAATATCAACTAATCAGTTGGAAAGACAGTCGAGACATGAGAACGATGATGCGATGCGGTACCAAAGTCTCATTATGATAATAAGCTAGATTTATCGCGTGTCCTGATTGTTTTAATTAATTCGAGAGGTAAATAAATAGTCAATAAAAACTGAGTCAAGTAAAATACTTCTACAAGTAAAATTATGAACTTGTGTGGGTGCCATTTCTGTTTTTTTTGTGTAGGGGAAAATTTTTTGGGGAAAGTTTCCCTGAAAATCGAACCAGAAATTCCCCCAGCGAAATTATGGGTGTGATATTGGTTATTTTTGCGGAAAACGGAATTTTTAAGGCAGGAAGTTTACCTACAAATCGAACCGGAAATCGGACCCACTCCGACTTTTGTATGCATGATTTTATGATTGACGAGCAACATGTTATTTCTGATGCCTATATTTCTTAAAAAACGTCAAAATTCTTGCTTACCTGATTAATCTGCGGTAATGAGAACGGTTTCAGCACGGTTGTCAAAATATGCGGGAAACAAAGTCGTTTTTCCCCTCCGACCACGAAACACGAGATGAACACGCCTTCCAACGGCGTCTCCCGCTTTTCCGTCGTTGACCGATCCGACGCACTCAGAATTGGGGGTGGTTGCATCATCCCCTGCTGGTGATTATGCCCCCCACCATCCCCCCCGTTCTTGACGTGATGATGCTGCAATCCCGACGCCAAGATTATCGCGGCCTGGAGCGACCTCTGCTGCTCCTCTTTAATCCCCCCGACCGGGGGGGAAGAGTGACGATGCATCAACTTCTTCAGCGGAAGTGACGGGGCCAACTGACCGCAGGATGATTTCCTGCCCCCGCCCCCCGTCTCCCGGATTGGGCTCGTCCTCTCGCTCTTCGTCCCCTTCCCTGGGGGCGGGGGGGACACCACCCCGGCCTCATAATTCCCACCACCATGATGTGAAATAGGACTAGCACTCGTGGAGCTGGTCGAGCTCGACGTGTCGCTGAAATTCATGGCGAAATTCCCCGTCGGCGACGATTCTCGGCGGCGCAAATAGACTTGTTGCAGTTCCTGCTCGTCGTCGCGATCTACGACGATAACCTCGTCGTCATCGAGGCAGCCTTTAGCACCGGGGATACGATTTCCTCCTTGATTTCCATGAATGAATCCGTTGGGGTCGACATAGTTCGTTTTGATTATCAGGGTGCTGTTACTATTCCCGCCAGAAGAATTTGACGGCGCGGGAGTGGTCGCGCTATTCTGCGCGGTGGTCGCGGAGGCGGGATCTCCATTCGAGAGAAACGAGCTCGGTCCGCTCAACGTGTTTGCTGCGGTGAGTTGATAACTTTTCAAAACTTTTTTCAAGTGGAACGAATGCGGACTAGGTTTCCCTCCTTCCATGATTTTTGTGGTGCGCAGGTGCTGAAACTGATCCAGGATTTGGACCTCTTGTTGATATTTCATTACGGGTTTCTTCGCAAAAATTGTGTGCTAATAAATTTGCAAATTTATAGTTTAGTTACTTTGTTATTATTTCTTGTTGTACATTCATTTACATAAATCTCGTAAGTTTCGTTTTTTTTGTCCACCCACGTGACGTGACGAGATGATGATGACGAAGAGTTCTTTTTTAATTAATTAATTAATTAATTAATTGGCAGTTTTTCTTTGTTTAGTACATAAATGAGATGAGATGGGGGCGCGGCGCGGCGCGAAGTTTAAATTTAATGAGTAGTAGCAGTGTATTTGTTGTAAATTCTTCTTCTAAATCTTGACTTATCTATTTAGTAAATAGCAGTGACAATTAAGGTATTTTTTAAATTAGTAGTTTAGTGAAGAGAAGAAGATGTAGTAATAAATTTGTGGAAAAAAGAAGTTACTTATTCCAAATTATTATTTAGTCACGTCGTCCAAATACCGGTTTTTAAATTTCTAGTAGAATTTTTTAGCAGAGTTGATGATGATGAAAAAATTGAACTTTTTGTGTTCCAAGTTTAGTTCAGGTTGTACGAATTGTTGCACTTTCTGTTGTAAAAAATCACTAGAGAATTCGACAAGAAACACAGTTTCCACTCCAATATATTTCCGAGGATCAAAAGTTTCTCGGTTTTTTTTCAGTCACAGTAATCCGATTTTCGTTCACGCAAAACCTTCTCGATTTCCGTCTCGGAGCAGAATTTGTCACCGGATGTCACATCAAAATCAGATTTTCACTCCCAAGGAGAGGGTTCAATTTCCTCAAAATCCGTCGAGTAATGAGGAGAAGGAAGACGCGTTCAAAAACGGTGTTCCACTTCTCACATGTGCGTTCGTCGTCGTGCCAAAGCAATTCCTTCTTCGCTTCTGTGTGGTGCGTAGTCCAATTATTAGTTCAGTTTTCTTCTCTTATTTTCAATAAATACACGGGGAAGACTTGGTGATGAAGAGATTCTGTAAAAGAAAATAAAAAAACGATCGAAATTTTAGAAAAATATTTGTATTATCTTTTCATACGAATTTTTCCCTCATTTCAAAAGACAATAAATGAAAAGTGTTTCGGGTGTAAATAAGTAACCACGTGCAAGAAATAATGCGAAGAAATGGGTTTCTTGCAGGTAAATATTTTGAGCTGCAAGAAATGCACGCGCAAGAAACTACGCACAATTATTGCACTTTCTCCCAGTTTCTTGCACCTCACATTTCTTGCTTTACAATGTAAGAAAGTGTTTTTGCAGCTATTTTGGCCTGCAAGAAACTACGTCCCGCCGCGCATACTTGACTAGATGGCGCATATTTCTTGCACTTTCTCCCAGTTTCATGCACCTTAGATTTAGTGCATTTTTTTTCCTTTGCAGTGCAACAAATGTAAGTAATAGCAAACCTACTGAGGAGCAGCACGTGCCAAAAATTTTCATCCCAATTTCCTTCCACATCCACCCAAACCCAATCCAAAAGAAAGTTATGACAGAAGAACAACTTTTTAATTTCATAAATGTCAATATCTCAACAACGGCGTCCTCCTCGTCGATGGCATGACCAACCAACCAACCAACCAACCAACCAACCAACCAATCTATCCATCCGTCTAATGCGAACCAGTACATACTGCAGTAATGAAATTGAACCTAATCAAACCAATTATTCGTACAGCAGCCTACTTATCACGACACGACGAGTATTTGTATGTAGCTCCATACAACATATCATATCATTCCCTCTGCTACTGTATCTTATAAAATTCAGTCTAATAACTAACTAACCACTAAAAATTATAATTGTCCCTACAACTTTACAAAAGTCTGCTCTACGCACATCGGCAGTGGCCGCGGAAGTCTTGGTAGGAACAGAGGGGCAATATCTACTGGTATCGTATCCCATCTTATAAAAATTCAGCCTAATAACTAACTAACTAACCACTAAAAATTATAATTGTTCCTTAAACTTTACAAAAGTCTACTCTACGCACATACATCTGCAGTGGCCGCGGAAGCGTATAGACAATGTCCCCACGGTTATTCGATGTCCCCATCATCTCTCCATCTTACATAAACCCGTCCCTCCCCCCCATCCTACAAGGTTAACCCCCAGATGTCTTCCTACAGCTTCCGCGGCCACTTCATTCATGCACATCAGGCTTCATTTCATCTACGAACAATGTGACTATAAGAGGAGAGAGACTTCTTATTTACCGTCTAGACTACAGACATACAAAGATTTTTCTATCTCTTCCACCACAGCAGACAAAAGCAAACTCATCACCCACCGTCGTCGTCGTCATCATCATCTTCATCTTCTTAAGAATCTTCAAAATAAATAGGCACGCATTTTATATCATTGTTTTCTTGTGCATCATGATGCTACGTAAAATGTAATACTCGCATCACAGACTTTCCTGTGTTACGTACTTACGTATTTTGTATTTATCTCCAACATTTCAAACTTTTTAAAGGATTCCAACCGTAAAATGATGCACAATGCAATCGAATCGAATCCCACTTTTTATTATTTTGTTACTCTTCTTCTTCTTCCTCAGTAAGTAGGCACCGCATGAAGTGTAGTAGAAAAAGCGCAGTTTTTTAGGCCGAGGAAGGGCTTATGTAGTCGACAGGGTTGTCGGTCTGTCGGTCTGTGTATCGATTAAGCTGGTAAAATTTATCTAATCGACTTGAAATTTTGCAAGATGAAGTAAGAGAAAAGGCTCATTTTGTAGCCCGAGTCAGGGCTTATATACCAACAAATCATGGCTGTCTGTCTGTCCGTCTGTCGATTAAGCTTGTGTTAAAACTTGCCCAATCCACAATTTTGAAATTTTTCAGGTTGAAGTAGAGAAAACGTTTATGTTCCCGAGTCAGGGCTTATATACCCGTCTTGGTTGTCTGTCTGTCGATTACGCTTATCTAATCGACTTGAAATTTTGGACACACGTAGAACATGCAAAATTTAATTTAATTAGGAATTTTTAATTTGGAAGATGAGCAAAATGTGTGGAAAAATGGAAAACTCGTACTCGTATTATACCCACCTAAATTTTAGTAATACCCTGACTCGGGCTAAATAAGGTTGCACTCTTGAGTTTTTTTTATATTCGAAACTTTACAAAATGTCTTCTTCTTCAGAATAAATCTAAACCACGAGGAGGCCCAGAATGGTTATCTATCTATTTTACATCGGCATGCATGCAAACCAACCACGATGTGCGTAGGTATTCGTTCGTACCATGTCTGCAAAAGATGGAGAAGCTAGATAAATATTTACCTTTTCAACTAAATCCTCATCTCTCTCAGATTAAAAGTATGTAAACGAAGGGAGGAATACCCTGGGTTTAAAATTTTCATCATTTTCGGCAGAAATTCGGCCCAATATTTGCAGAAATATGGGCCCGATTTTCTGCAGAAATTTAGCCCAAGTTTCCGCAGAAATTTGGCCAAATTTTCCGTACGAAAACTGTATCCAGTGCGGTTTGTGCAGAAAACTACGCGCAGAATTATGCATATACCGTGTTCTGCAGTACAAAAATATTGCAAAATATAGAAATTTTCGCCAGAATTATGCAAAAACAATAAAATATGCATCCAGCTTTTCCCCGATTTCTGCAGAATTCGACACAGCGATTTTTCTACCAGGGATGATAAAATCCGCCTTATTTTTTTATGAAGCTCATTCTCAGGAGATCTATATTTTTAAAAAATTTAAAAAACTGCATCGGAATTTAGTTAAAAATCTTATCCCATAAAAAAAATATCCACTCTTCTCCCTGACAAACTATCTATTTTGCACTTTCCTCATTAAAAACCCCTATCATATCATGTCATCAAATGATACGATAAAATTCCAAATTCCAAGAACAAGTGTCAACTTGGTATGAAAAACGTAATGCGAAAAAAATAAATCGTATCAAAAACAGACGTCATTAAATAATTGCAGGTTGCAAATCTACCTAAAAGTCTCATCCCATAAAAAAAAATTATCTACTCCAAGCTGTTTCGCACTTTCATCATTAAAAACCCTATCATATCGTAGCATTAAATTCCAAGAACAAGTGTCACCTTTTGAAGAAAAACGTGGAAAAAAATGGTATCAAAGAAGACATAAAAAAAGTGCAGGTTGCATTCGCACAATCCTCAAAGCCAAATCTTACTTATTTCTTTTGCACTAAAAAGATACGAGAAAAATAATAAAATAAAATATGATAAAAGAATAATAATAATAATAATGCCGTAAATAAAGTACCCAACCAAACCACACATATGTAACACCAGTGGCCGCGGACAATGTCCCCACTGTTATTCGATGTCCCCTACATCTCCCCATCTTATACAAACCCATCCCTCCCCCCATCCTACAGTGTTAATGCTCCCAGATGTCCCCACGGCTTCCGCGGCCACTGGATGTAGACCCACCTACCTCCTCCTTCCTCATTCAGTAGTAGTTCCATCATTATTACCACAATTTTGCCCTGCTGTTACCTCTTTAACTCGCAAAATCTCGTATGTGCAGCTATCAACTTGCGAAGGTTGTAATCAAAGAAAGACGTTAATATAGTTCCTGGTCTGGTCTGTGATGCGATGCGAATATGCAGTGGCCGCGGAAGACGAGGGGACATCTGGGGGCATTAAAACTATAGGAGGGACGGGTTCTAATAGGATGGGCAGATGATGGGGGCACCGAATAACCGTGGGGGCATTGTCCCCTCAAGCTTCCGCGGCCACTGCGAATATGTGCACTCTTTAAGAAAGAAATAATATCAAAGAAAATCGGCATTTGAAGGTAGAAAATCATGTCGAATTCACCCACCCATCGTATTTACAAGAAAATAGGGATAAAATAAATCTGAGCTAATTTATATTTATACAATTCAATTCAATTTTTTCATGTTTCTTTTTCTTGTTACATGCAAACTCTTTAAAAAACCATTATAATTTGTTTTACTATTTTGTAACAACGTTACGTACGGGTTTCGTTTCTAAACTTGGGACGGGTCCAACCAAAATACTTCAATTATTTGGTAACACAATGAAATTTTAGTATGACTGAATTTTTCGAGATGAATGTGCACAATTTTGTGAAGTAATAACAGAATTAATAATTATGATGCTCAAAATACTATGTACATAAATTTCTATCAATTGTTATGCAAGTACTGCGTTACGTATTATTACCAGAGGGAGGATATGTATTCATCAAAAATTTCGGAAAAATTTGCGAAAAAAACGCCAAAATATTTACGAAATATGTAGAAATAAAGAATAAGAAGTAAGAATTTTCAAAAAAAATTGTACTTTTGAATTTAATCCTGATTTCTTGAGGTCCAATTTCTTTAAGCAAATAAAAAAATCGTCTCACATCATTCAAATATTTAAATATATGTATTTTTGAAAAAATATGCAAAGGATTTCCGTATTTTTAAAATCATAGCTCTGAAACTCTAGAAATATGTAAAAATATTTTGAAACTGGTGTTATCAAGTGTGATCCATAAAAGTTCAGGAACACACGGATAAAGTTTGACCGTCATCAAATCAAAAATTTGAAAATAGATACCTATCCGCCCTCTGATTCTTAATAAAATATGTTCTGTTTATGTGTGCAGACTATTATTCTCACTGCGCCATAATATTTATTAGTGCCATTCTATTACGGCGATTCTCTCCTCCCTCCTCCACTGAATGAAATGAATCTGGTCTGGAAATTATTGCCAATTAAGAAGAGTAATGCGTGAAAGGGTTGAGGTTGAATAATAATGGAACACAAAGAACGGAAATATTTCTCCATAAAATTCCATTGTTTTAATTACTGGAGAATGAGTTTGATGTCATTATTATTTTATTCTGCAGGACAATTACAGAAAAAAAACAATGCAAATTATTTAATACCGAAACCGGTAAAAACCGCATCGATTCTTTGATTGGCGAGACTTTGATTTAAATAAATTAAATGGATACATATTAATCAGGGGTGGGTAAAATATGAAAATTTACAGAATTTTGAGCTGGGATCTTCCCAGGGTTTGGATTTCCGGGGCTGTTGCACCCTCAAAAAAGCGAAAATCTACGTGAAGAAGGGAACAATCAGTGGAAAATACGAGTTTTCTAACTCTTTATCGCTGTCAAAATACTTCATTTTAAAAAATCGTCAAAATAAAGTATTTTGAAACCGATAAAAAGTTAATTTCTTTAAGAAATGTGTATTTTTCAACCGGCTGTTGTCCTCTCCATCTTGCAAAACTTCTGGGGCAGTTACACCCACAAAAACACAAAAATATACGTGGAGAAGACAGCAGTCTTACGAAAATACACATTTTCTGAAGAAATTAACATTTTCTCGCTGTCAGTCAAAATACATTTTTCACTTTTATAAACTAAAGTACTTTCTCCTTTGGAAAATTAATTTCCTCGCGAAACGTGTAGTTATAAAGTTTTGAACAATTGTAAGATTTTGTCACCGAAAAAAAAAATTCTGGTAGACTTAAATAGTTTAACATGTGTTAGATACATGCAATCCCGTTGCTTTTTTTATCGTTATAAAAATACTTATTATTTCTAGAAAATAAAGTTGCCAAAATTCCTAATTAACCTTACTAATTACTAATTTCACCTTCTTATTCAAACCCAGACCGAAACCAGCCGACGGAAAACCGGTGAAAGCAAATTATTCCTGCCTGGCCTGTCACATCCTCAAAAACTATACAACGACCAGATGTTTTCCTAACTAACTTAACTCCCAATGTTACTTTTTAGCCCCGACTAATTAATTAACTTTGCTAAAAACTAAATCCTCTCCTCTCTCCTCCCGTCCCGGAGAAGTAGAAAAAGTAGAAAAAGCAATCAATCATCAACCCCGGCGAGTTGACGGAAACTTGAATCTCGTCCAAAATTTGTAATCTATTTACAAAAAATATGCAATCAATTTCTTCTTACCTTTTTCAAAAAATTGATTTTCCTTTTCCTATCCTTTCTTTCTTTCACATTCCAATCCAACTTTAACTTCTTTTCACTCACAAAATCGTACCACAATTTCTTATCAAATTTCCTCCCACTTTTTTATAACTTAATTTACTGCACTTTTCCACCCCCACCGCCTTCCTTGGTAATTTCTTCCACCTCAAAATGGAAAAATTTGAGCAAGTGTACCCTCAATTGATTGTTAACGCTCACATTTCTATTGTTTTTTGCCTCGTTATTGTTATTAGTCTGCTTCATCTTTTTCACAAAGTTGTAAAGTTACACAAATCCTTCTTCTTCTTCTTATATTTCCCAGAAATTTTTAAACTATCACAAAACCTTGCCACAAAATCTAAAGTAAACTTTCACTCGGTTCACTTTTCTCCAATCTTTTCACAGATTTTGACCATCCACAACTTCCTTAATCCTATTTTATCTTACAATTTTGTCCACTTTTCTTCTCCTCCTATAAATATTTTACTTTACACCTTCAACATTCTTGTCTTTCTTGTAGAAGAAGAATATTGTGATGAAATGAAAGTGCGGTGTACGGATTGTGATGTGGTATCGAGTCTCGCCAGTCTAGTTTTGGTTCTACTTTTCGTCTGCTGCTGGAGGCAAAGCCGGATTTCACTTGGCTGAATTTTTTACTTTACCACACCACCAAAACCAACCATCCGACCGAGAGAGACCGAAATGTAGTATGTAATACTTTACTTCATACATACGGCGACGACGACGACGGGGCAGAGTCAGATAGGAAAGACCAGTTCTTTATTATACGAGACGAGAATCTAGAGGAGTGAATGTACAATGTGCAGCAGTATTAACGTAACATAGGTCGGAGAGACAACCCTTTACTTTAGGATAACATAGACGGCTGCACTTGCGTCTTCGTAGTCGGCACAGGATTTCCATGGTTGGGATATAACAAGCAAGGCTGTGATGTGGGTAAAGGATAAGAATGAAATTTTGGTTTTTTAGGAGGCTGCAGACCCGTCGTGTCGTAATTTTGGGGGATTTTGAAGAATTTTTGGAAAAAAATGCAGTCCCCGTGGAAGAAGGGTGGGGACAGGGGGACAATGTCGGCAGGGTTGTGAGATGTCCCCATGTTGTACAAATCTCTCCCACCCTTATAATGGCAATGTCCCCAGAAAATTACCCCACGGCCCCTGAAAAAATTTGCATATCCTTATCATTTCCAGAGCAAGAAATTGTTCCCGGAGAAAGTTGTTAATTCCAAAGAGAAAGCAGTTGTGGGATCGAAATGCTCCAAAAATCTCACTTTTTCCTAACTTCTCTTCATAATATAGCTTCTTATAACTTTGGGGCAATGCAATTCTTACCATAACCAGACCACTAAATATAATGGTGTTATTGTACATATAACCATATAGCGATCTGATGATATCGTACCTAGTCTGGTCGGTTTGGTTTGCTTTTTTGCCTTGGCTTCTTCTCTTCTTCGTCTTATAAAAATTCTGTAAGAGAAGACGTCTTCTCGTCCGTCTAGCCGTACCGTCGGGGTAGCACCACACCAAACCCACCATCTTTACATGCTTGTTCTTATGTAAATTTTAAATTTTCTATCTTTCTGTGTTCATTTATCATTTAAATGGCTGTGTTACTTTACTTCTCGTACGTACTCTAGGAGACTTTAATGCGATATTATTTGCAGTGTAATGCAAATTTAATAGTAAATACGTACTGGTTTACATATAGTACACACTATGTAGGTAGAGAGACGGACTATGTATATGTATTAAGGAAAAGACGGTGAGGATTCCCCTTTAATCAGTGGCCGCGGAAGGGTGTGGGGACATCGGGGGACAATGTCCCCACGGCGGTTATTCGATGTCGGCATCATCTCCCCATCTTATATAAACCCGGCCCTCCCCCCATCCTACAATGTTAATGTCCCCACAGCTTCCGCGGCCACTGATTCCTCTCAATCCTCTCTACATGAAAGTACATTTGCCACCAAAATTTTCCTTCCTTAATTAATCAAGGGCTCCTCGTGTCCTGCACACAATTTCATACAATTCATTGTTCAGTGGAGAAAGTTTAGTTTCCTCGTCTGGTGAAAGTCCGTGGTTTGGTTTGGTCTGGTGAAAGTGGTTCGTTTCGTACATTCGTGTTCCCCCAAATTTTGCATACACCACACAAATTCCCCGAAATTGACGACGATTCCTCTCTGAATCTGAATAAACATGCAAACAACGTACGTACATACATGTGAATGAACGTCGTCACCGTGCTAAACCAGACCACCACTGCCTAAAAGTAGTATGTAAATACATACAGTCTACAGGCTGGCTGCACTATATATAAATACATACGTAATCATGTGGTGTGGTTTGCTTTTTTTGCACATATGTATATACGTATCCCGATGGCGCTTATGTAGGTTTGCATGCATTTGCACATTCATATTCATGCTTAAGATATATACTAAAAAGTGATTGGCTCTTGTATACTTGCTGAATTACTCGATGTGCATTTCATTCCTCGACGTCCTTTCACATGTGCTATTTGACTTTGGGAATTGTGTGTCTGTGATGTGATAAAACGCGAACTTTGTGTATGTATGCATACGGCGTGCATACAAAATATCCTTGTTAGACTGCTGCTTCTGCTATGATAAAGTTGCACAGTGGCCGCGGAAGCGTTCGTGGGGACAAAAGAGGGAAAATGTCCCCATGGTGGTATCATCTCCCCATCTTATAAAAACCCGTCCCTCCCCCCATCCTACAATGTTAACGTCCCCAGGTGTCCCCTCAGCTTCCGCGGCCACTGGTAAAGTTGCCTGCTTAAAGAGGCCTGAGATCTGATATATCTCTAGCAGCACGTTTTACTTTTAGTTAGTCTGCGTCCTTTCATATCGGCCAAAGTCATAACATAACACAGCATAATGGATGATGTAGGAGACCAACGAATCCGTAATTACATACTTCTTGCAATTAATGTCTGCCAATTAGGTGCAGTTTGGTGGTGTTGGTGAGAGAGAGAGAGAGCTTATCTATTCTGCCCCTGATAAGACTACGTACATATCCTGCTGCAGGCTATCTACACACAGAAAAGTCCACCTCCACCAACTAACTAACTATGTATGTACTAAGCAATCTAATACATAAATCCTCCACCTTAACCAAACCAAACCAAACCACACGTCTCTCTCTAAACATGCAATAATCCTGCGCAATTATCATTTTGACAGAACGTAGGTGGCAAAATAATTGCTTCTTCTATAAGTATTCTCTTACATATACACATATTTATGTATGAAATTGCACCAAACTCACGACAAGTAATTCATACATACATCCCCAAACAGAGACCCAGGTTGGTGATGATGACACGAATACGATACACACCGGCGACCGACCGGCAGTGAGTTGGGTACAATACCTGCGAAAAAAGTCTGCTGTTATGTCTGTCTGTCGCTCAATTTTTGCGTCACATATTCATCTCACTCGTTGAATTCTACTCTTTTTTACAAGACCGTTTTGCCAGAAATTATTAGTTACACTGTTAGAAATCTGGTATTGATTTCTCGTCGGTATTTAACTTGCTCCCGTTTGGTATTAAAATTATGTATACCGGTCCGTAAAAATTTTCTACCGAAATAAATATGGCAAAGCTTTAATACCGAGCTATTACTACACGTGGTGTTATTTATCAATCAATTCCACGTTATACATTAATACCGCTTGGTATTAGTTTAATACTGGATTTCTACACTATTAGAAATATGGTATAGTTAGGCAGCTATTGATTTCTCGTTGTTAAACTTGCTACCGCTTACTGCTTAGTATTAAAATTATACCGGTCAGTAAAAATTTGCTGCTACTGATCTGACAAAACTTTAATGTCGAGCAATTACTACACCGCTTTGGTAGCGTCATATTTACCTGAATACCCATTAGTTATTGGGTCATAATACTGGATTTCTAAGAGTTTATCATTACATAACATTTTGCTTAAAGAAACAATACATACATAAAATCGACAAACTGTTGATTATGTGAGTACATGCATATAAATACGTGTTTCATACATTACATTACATTACATAGATCGGTTTTGCATTGCAAGAAGGGTCACCTTTATTCGACCCTGAGAAAAGAACGAGTATATTATCGCTATCGTATTTATGTATGTAGCTCTCTGCCTCTGCCTGCTGGTCTCTGGTTTTCTGCCATCCCATGCAATCCAATGCCAACGAAATAGCTCTCCTGAACGGCATGCTGTCTCGTTCCTTGGTTGGCAAAAGTGGGATTGAAATGGAATTATTCACTATTTATTTTTAACGATATTATGAAAAGTGTGAGTTACATAGTACGAACGAATGTGCAAAAGTACATATTCATTCATGACGATGGACGAGTGACGAGAAGTTGTTGAGCGTGTGGCATGGATGAAAATATACTGGATTTTGTCACCCGTCTCTCTCACCCATTTTCCTTCGTCTTGATGTGATGTGCGTCATTCGCTCGTACATAATGGTCTGTTTTTCTTCTCTTCAACTTGCCACCTTTTATTATTGGCCAAGAAGAAGAAAAAAACACCTTCGTTTTCTTGGCAAGGGAGACATTTTTAGGGAAAATGTATGTGTATGTAGATATTTTTGCTTTCACCCGGCTTTCTCTGGCTGTGCTTTCTCCGGTGTAAAATGTGTCTGTATGAGAAGACGTAAATAAAACGTTCATGTATGTACATAGAAATGTGTAGATCTACGGAGTTTGGATTAATATTGTGGACACCAGTGGCCGCGGAAGCTGTGGGGACATCTGGGGATATTAACATTGTAGGATGGGGGGAGGGAGGGGTTTATATAAGATGGGGAGATCATGAGGACATCCAATAACCGTGGGGACATTACCCCTCTTTTGTCCCCACACTTCCGCGGCCACTGGTGGACGCATACATATGAACATTTGCATTTCTTCAAAACGTCCAGACAGACAAATTTTCTTATCGTCTTAAAGGACTCAGTAATTCCTCTTTTTCTTCCATTGTTGTCTGGGCAGGCAGACGGAAGAAGGCAGTCTCGGTCTGGGTGACCCATTAAAGGTTTCAGTTGAGTGCATGTGTACTACCCTTTTTAAAAATGGAAAGGGTTAAGGCCACCGCTATGTACTTTAGAAGGGAGGTCTCCCAGCGGATGCTGTCCCATTTTGAGCAAATTAGTCTCAATCGATGACAAATTTGATTAGGATGAAATTTGGGAACGACACGATCTCCCAATGGGCATGTTTGGCGAAGATATTTGCATCCGAAGAGGAGAAAACGCGCAGGAAATTTGGAAAGTGTACCATTTGTCGATTTTAGGGCGCGTTTTCTCCTCTTCGGATGCAAACATCTCCGCCAAACACAAGATCGTGCAAATTTCATACGATTTAGATTTAAAGACACGATCTCCCAATGGGCACGTTTCGCCGAGATATTTGCATCCGAAGAGGAGAAAACGCACCTAAAAGTCGACAAATTTTACAGTTTCCGAATTTTCCAATTTCCGAATTCTCCTCCTGGGATGCAAATATCTCTGCCAAACGTGTCCACTCGGAGACCGTGTCTTTCCCTAATTTCATACTAACTAAATTTGTCATCGATTGCCACTATTTCCTCAAAATCCGAGAGCATCCACTGGGAGACCTCCATTCTTATGAAATATACCATGCACACTCCTGCTATTTACTGTATTGACTACTAACTAACCTTCTGGATTGGCTTTTATGTAATCTCACAGCCCAATCTGCCCTAAAGTATTATTTAACGGGACTGCACTCACTTTACTCTCCTGAGTCCTTCGTCTGTGTCGCAGGCACGCAATAATAACAAGTCCAAGTCGCCGGTATGAAAGTACGACACTATTTTGGGACCGGATTTCACAATGGATAAGAAGAAGGCCAATACTGCTGAGAAAAGTACAGTTATGTTTTCTGGACTGGGGAAACCTGTAGAAAATACACAGATCTCGTATTTTATTTATGCACTTATCTATTATCGCATCGCATGAATTCCATCATAAAATGACATTTACTTAAGTGGTACATACCTATTTGCATATTTACTTTTGCATGCACACCACATCGGATTTGACCATCTCGCGTGGGTGCAAAGCAGTGATGCAATAATGACGTGGATCTTATATTAAGTAAGCAAAAATCCAGTCAAAATATTTAGAAATGTTGACATGTAAATACCCAAAAATTAACCAATTTAGTGGCGTCATCATTAATACACCGCTATTTTTATGCTAATATGACTATACTTTTACGTATGTAAATAAAACTTATTTCTTTATTTTTCCAAATATTAATCTCTTTACAATAGTGCAAAAAATAAATTTTCCAAAATAAATTTTCCAAAATAAACTTTAACGGGGTCGAAATCCGGAAAAAATGCGTCTAGTAAAAAAAAAGTGATCTAGTTCTCAAAAAAACGAGAAACAAATCGGTAGCATTTTTCAGATAAGTTTCCTACTTATTTTTTAATTAATTGAAACCTGGACAAGTAAAAATATTCAAAAAATTAAATATGTAAACCTGTCTGCACTCTACATTAAGCGTGTTGTCTGTCATATGTCTATTTTTATTATGCAAATGAGTATAACTAGAGTTGTACATACATGCACAATAAACCATGATAATAAATATATAGGTGGCATTTTTCAGATAAGTTTCCTGTCCATTTGCATATATCATTTGCATACCCACAGCAAGTTCAATGCTGGACAAACAAGGTCCTTAATTCGGAAAGTAAGTACAACTGCACTAATAATTAATTTAACTGTCGCAATCCAAATAAATTGGGTCATGCATAAACCAACCAGTAAATTCCGTGCAAAGTGCAGGGTTACATAAGAAAGAAGTAGGTAAAGAAAAAAGATGAAAATTGCCATGAATTGATTACATTCAGCCTTTTGCTGTAAATATTTTATGTAGATACAAACATACATATTTGCCCGTGTAAAATTTTACGATCGATTATCGATTATATCGAGTATGTAATACCACTCGTGGAATATGGATAAGCGAGACAGGGGTCAAATCCATCCATAAAATTTATCGCATTTCTCACCTTTTTTTAAATTCCTCGAGTAATAAATCAACATCAAATCCTTCCAAGTTCGTACAAAAGTCTGGTGCAAATTGATTTGACCAAGACGTCGAGAATATCGTCGTCCCTGGATAGTGTTTCGGGTGCGAGTAACCACGTGTGAGAAATTATGGGAAGAAAGTGGTTTCAAGTAAATAGTTGATCTGCACGAAATGCAAGGCGCAAGAAACTACCTCACGCCGTGCATAATTCATAAGCGCGTGGCTAGTTGGCCCCTATTTTTCACACTTTCTTGCACCTCGCATTTCTTGCTTGCAATGCTAAAAATGTAGCAAAACTGCAGGAAACTAAACACTGACAAGTAACCACGTGCAAGAAATAATGGCAAGAAAGTGTTTTTTGCAGCTATTTTGACCTGGAAGAAACACACGGCGCAAGAAACTACTTCCCGCCGCTATACTTTGTACGGCGCATATTTCTTGCACTTTCTCGCAGTTTCTTGCATTTCTTGTTTTGCAGTGCAAGAAATGTAGCAAACCCGCAAGAAATTAAATACTGCCAAATAACCGTTTGCTAGAAATAATTCTGGCTGTTGGTCGTAAAACAATATCCCTGGTCGTCGTTTTTAAGAATTTTTGAGCAGTTGCTAAGAAATGGTGCATTATTTAGAGGAATAATTTACTGGAATTAGATCGCTTTCAACGTCAGTTTCTCGCCGGTAATTTTTTAGCCTGAGTCAGGGCTTATGGAACCGTCATAATTTCCGTCCGTTCATCCGTCCCAAAACACGATAGAGCCAAAACGACTGAACCGATTGACTTGAAATTTTTACCATATGCATATTGGACAAAGTTAGGAAACGAGTTTGAAGATTGGCGAAATCGGTAATTATTACAAGAAAGTGGTTTTTTGCAGCTAACTATTTTTCCCAGCAAGAAATTGCACTTTCTTCCACCTTACATTTCTTTTTTTTTTTGCTTTTCAGTGCAAAAAATGTAGCAAATCCGAAAGAAACGAAACACTGTTTGTATGAATCGCGAAATCTTTTCCATTCTAAATTTTCACCCAGTCATCCCAGTCCCATTTTCATGCATGTAAAAAAGTGTCATTCGACTTCGACAACGACCAAATTGAAATCCTACCTCATCTGCTCACCCACCAAACTCTAAACGTCGCACATTTTGGCAGCGTACTTTTTTTCTTCTCCCGTTTTCATTCAGGAATTACCTACCCAGGAGGATGAATGAAACGTGCACAAATTACGGGGCATTTTATTACATATTTAGAGTCAGATACACTCTTAGAAAACTGGCATTAAATCATTACCGACCGGAGTCGGCACTGGTATTCAAGGGAATTACCGTTCAGTAATGTTGTGGTAATGAAAAATTTACCACTCACTCAGGAACAATTTACTACCAATCCGGTAGGAAATTATTACCGAATCAATACCAGGACGGAGTATGTATGTGACTCTACCAGATTTTTATTAGTTTACATACTTCGTACTGGTATTAACCTGGTAATAACTTTCTACCGGATTGGTAGTGATGTGGTAAATTTACCATACGATAGTGTCCGTTATTACCGGTGCCGGTAGGGTCATTAATAACCTTCTACCAAATTGGTAATGGTTTGTTTCTGAGTGGTGAATTTTTCATTACTACAACATTACCATACGATAATGCCCGTTATTACCAGTGCCGGTAGAGTCATAAATACATACATGTACTCTGGCCAGTAATGATTTAATACCAGTTTTCTAAGAGTGTATTACTACAATTTGATGTTAGCGTTGCGTAATTTGTGCACGGTCCCCCCGATTCTATTTCCAATCTTTGCTCTCGCGTCCCAGTCGACTTTTTTGCGTGATTTAGAGTAAAAAAAAGTTTGTATGTATTTATTTCACGACGGATTAATTGACTGCGTTGCATCTGTCTCCGTTTTATCTGCTTAATAACAACTTTATAGATTAAATCACTACTGTTGTCTTCTGGAATCAATTTCTTTCTCAAAGTTGGGTCGTTAATACGGGAATTGCTTAAATCGTATCTACAATTTAAATTGAATCGGATCGATCGAGGACTAGATTACTAAAGAATCTTTAGTAAAGAAATATAAGAATATCTAAATATAAGAATTTTTCCAGATTTCGACTGATTTTAACCCCGTTAAATTTTATTTTGCAAAATTTTATTTTATTTTTACTATATAAACAGATTGATTTTTCTGTTTGCTCATAACGTTTTCGTTTTTTAAATTTAAGTTTGTTTTCATCGCATTTCGATCGAGGACTCGATTCTATTACCGTAAAATTTTATTATGCGTACGTATTTTTTCAGATTTCGAATTATTTGGTTAAATTTTTATTTTGCAAAATTATTTTTTACTATTTAAGCAAATTACTGTTGAAAATTTTAACGCCGTTTACAATTATTTTTCAAAATTTTTAACCTCTAAAATTAATTAGATTTAACCTTGCCAAAATATTATTTGTATTACAGCCAAATTAATTTTATTTCTTAGAAAATTTCATCTCCGTGTATTTAAAGATTACTGCAAAATTTTAGTACGCATTTTTTCAGAATTTGACTGATTTCAACTCCGTTAAATTTTATTTTGCAAAATTTTATTTTTGATTATATAAACAGATTAATTTTATTTCTTGGAAAAATTGAAACAGTTTACTTTCGCTTTTCAAAATTTGCGAGAAGTTAAGCCAAATAGATTTCATTTTTTAAATCTTTTTATTTTTTAAACAAAATTAATTTTAATTCTTGTAAATTTCACATGTCTTGCAAATTTAAATGCCATTTACTTTTATTTTTCAAAATTCACAACACATTAGACCAAATAGATCTAATTTTTGAACTTTCTAAAAAGATTTCAAACTGTGGACAAAACTTGGTTAAATCAAATTCATAAAAAAGGCCTGTTCATTACAATTTACTATTTGCATATTTCTTTGATTATGTGAATCCCATCCCAACATCGGATTAATAAAATATCTCCGTTTCCTTGTGCATTTTTTGCAACAAGAACGCATTTGGTCAAAATTTAGAAAAATTTCAACGCCGTTTATTCTCAATTTTCAAAATTTACAGAACTTAAACCAAATAGATTTAATTTTTTCTACTGCTCAAAACATTTCAAAAAAACTATTTTGTTTGAATTTCTTAAAAACTTAATTAGTTAAATTAAATTCCTAAAAAAGAAGGTCTTGTTCATTACAATTTACTATTTACATACCTACATCTTCGATTATGTAAATCCAACCCCACCCTGAATTACGAAAATATCTATTTCTATTTTTTGCATTAAGGATGCACCGGGTCAAAATTTAGAATAATTTCAGCGCCGTTTATTGCCAATTTTCAAAATTTACAGAACTTAAACCAAATAGATTTAATTTTCCAATCTTCAAAACATTTCAAACTGTAAAAAATGAATGGTTTTATATAATTTCTTAAAAACCTATTCTGCTAAATTAAATTCCTAAAAAAATTCATTTTTCATTACAATTTACTACATCTTCGATTATGTAAATCTCACCCTACCCTGGATTACGAAAATATTTCCATTTTTTGCGCATTTTTGCATCAATGATGCACTTCGTCAAAATTTAGAAAAATTTCAACACCGTTTATTGTCAATTTTAAAAATTTACAATTACTTAAACCAAACAGATTATACACTTTTCACTTTTCAAAACATTTCAAACTAGAAAAAAATGATTTAAATTTCTTAAAAACTTATTCTGCTAAAAAAATGCCTTGTTCATTATTACAATTTACTATTTACATACCTATATCTTCGATTATGTAAATCCAACCCGAACATCGAATTAATGCAACATTTCCGTTTTTCTTGTGCATTTTTTTTTGACATTAAGGATGCACCGGGTCAAAGTCAATTTCTTAACCTCCACTACAAAACCAATCCAATCCAATCCACCAACCAGGACGGAATTAATTCGTGTATCACATCTCCATTTCCCATCTTTCGCAATAAATTTAGCCCAAAGTCAAACAAATTACGGGACAAAAAAGCCGTAATTTACACCGGAATTGACATCCAGTCACATTCTCACGTTCAATTCCTACAAATTCGATCATCACGGGAGGAAATTTCTGAGAACAATGACTAATAAAAAAATCCTTCCCTGGTGGAATGGAATTTATTTACAGTCTCAACTTAATTTGTACACACGTATCTAAACAAGATCAGCTCCAGATTGTCTCTACGGACGGATTTGTTGTGAGAGTGCCAAAATAATCCAAGGAAGAAGCAACCTTAACGAAACATTCTTGGAATTGGAGGGGAAAAAATGAGAAACTTCGGAGCAAAAAAAATACAATTACGACTTTTTCGGAAATGTGAAAAGAAAACCACAAATCAACTTGTAAGTAATTTTAAAGTGGAACAAAAGTAGAATTTTTTTCTACCAATCATGTGATCAGCATGCTTTCGGATCATGATTTCATTTATTTCTCCAAGATCTTGATCTCTATCAGTTTCAGGGTTACGTAAAATTGTATGGTGGTTAAGGTATGCAAATTAATTCCAGGATTTTAGACGGGAAAATAATAAATTTCTGGGAATTTTGGACATGAAAATTAATTTAAAGCGTTTTGAGAACAAATTCGTAGCATTTTTTGTATGAAAATAAATTCCAAAATTTTAGATATGAAAATAGATTTCTAAATATTTTTCGCATGAAAATAAATTCATAGCGTTTGAAAATAAAATCCCAGAAAAATAAATGTCACGAATTTGGCAGAAATTTCATCCTCAATCAACTTATTATAACACCTGCCCTAAATTTTATGGGCAAATATGGCATGCCACAAATGTCCCCTCTCCATCAGCACAAAATATTTTGTTATATGTAGAAATATAGAGTTGCATTTACAACTCTACTTCTCCCTCTTACCCATTACAATCTCGTTTTAAAGGATGCGTTAAATTTAATTTCCTTCCATTTTCACGTATTTATATCCCACCCATCCATGAACGAAACTTTAATCGCGTTACATTACGTGATGCAATCCATTAAAGATTTTTTAAAGGTTTTTCCACCACGTTTTTTACTCTCATCTAACTGATGTAAGAGTAACCCTCTTACATAATGAAATAATTATATGCTCATGATGTCGATGACCACTTGCATACATTGACGAGACGGACTTCGGACGTGAGTGACATTATTTTTTCGTAGACGAATTATTACGAAACTAGCGTATAGCCCGGCCAAGGCCGGGTTCTAGAGTTCCAGTGGGGGGTGTGCCCAAAGCGAAAAATCCGTCATACTATACTTTAAATAATTCCCAGTGGAGACTTTGTCATACTACATACATACATCAGAGTGAGGGTTTGCCTAAGTTATACTGCATTTCAATTACTCTGGTCACGGTACAATTTGATTTCCCCCTGTGGGAGTAGCTGAATAGCTAATTACTTAAATTCCCGTCGCGTGGGAGTAACTGCATAGCTAACTATTTAAATTCCCACGCCTCACGCTCCCGTTAAGTTCCATAAACCCCGTTAACTTCTACAGTTAACGCTAAGCTATTGACGGATTTGGATTCAGCGTCAAAAATACATTCGAATTGATATGCGACATCACGAATAAGCCATATTTGGCCCCCACGGTCACGGCAAGGTCACGCGGGCGTCGGATGTCAAAACTATTGACATTGTAGCGTTGGATTCGGCATCAAAAATACATTCGAATTGATATGCCACTCGCTGTGGGTGGAGTTTCTCAAACTAAAATAATTTTAATTAATAGTGTTTATCAAGATCACTTATCAGGATAACCACTATTGATGAGTGATGTATGTATGTATGTATACTGCTCACTCACTCAATTTACTTGCACACTGCAAATATACAAAGACATTTAATTTGAGATTGATGGCAAGCATACGTGAAAGTCACGTGCAGGCGAAGTGAGACTCATGCAGAAAATTCATGTATGCAACCGTTGCTCCGCTTCCTTCTTTGTCTCCTCTACGGGGCAACTTGCATTGAGAGCCACAGGGACCCAGGCAGAACTTAACACTAACGCTTTATGGAAGTAGATGAAATTTCGCATGTGTCGCATTAGTCAAAACCAATAATACGAAGCTACTTTTACAACCGTCTCGAAAAATAATTGGAACGTTATAAAATCTGGTGAAAGAAAAAAATTGCGTGGGTGTCCGTTCGCACTTCATGAAAATGTAAGTCCCACAACTTGGCAGGCATGTATTGAGCTAACGACAATGGAGGTCTCCCAGCGTAGGCTCTTGCCCATTTTGAGCAAACTAGTGTCAATCGATCACTAATTTAATTGGCATAAAATTTGCAAAAGAAACGATCTCCCAACGGACACGTTTCGCCGAGATATTTGCATCCGAAGAGGAGAAAACGCGCAGTAAATTTGAAAATGTAAAATTGTAATGTTTCAAAGCCGGAAAAAGTATAACATAAAAAAAATATTCGATTAAACTTGACCAGATGTGTTTAAAGATCCTACTGATTGATTTTGTTACATAACGCAACAAATACAAATTTAATTAATATTTCATATTAATTAACTGAACCATATTTAATACAAATTTAATTAATATTAAATGTGCAAACGATACGATCTGCCAATTGAATTAGCGATATTTGCATCTGAAGAGGAGAAAACGCACCATAAATTTGGAAACGGTAAAATTTGTCGACTTTAAAGAGAATTTTCTCCTCTTCGGATGCAAATATCTCTGCAAAAGGTGCCCATTAGCAGATCGTGTTTTTCGCAAATTGAATGCTAATTAAATTTGTCATCGATTCACAATAATTTGCTCAAAATCGGACAGCATCCGCTGGGAGACCTCCATTCCATCGTATTGCTCAAATTTTATTCCACCCTCGACCACCAAAAACGTCCGACTCGCTATTGACACATGGCTGAAATGCCGTTAAACATTTACATGTCTCGAGGAGAAAGTCTCCTTCTAATTAATTTATTATCTGAATATCGGACGAAATTCATTCAATTTTGGCGAACGAATAAATGTTGCGTTCGTTACACAATATTTCGTTCAGGTTACGTGTGGTCTTTGATTGACCATCATTCAATATAAATTGGAATGACCGTTATTCCAATTAATGACGGAAAAAAGGCTCTAAAAATCAAAAAACTCTGACGCACATTACATTTACTATTGACACATGGCTCGAAAATGTAGCTAAATATTGAAATGTCGCGAAGAGGGGACTTTCCAATTAATTTATTATCTGAATGTCTGACCAAATGGAAAATTTACCCAATTTTTGCGAAAGAAATGCTGCGTTACACAATTCGCCCGTGTGAAATATTGTGTTACACAACGCTTAATATTTGCTCGTGTAAAGAGTTACGTGTGGTCATTCAAATGCAATAATAATGGTGAAGAAATGCTCTAAAATTCAAAAAGGTCCGACGCACATGATACTTTTGACGTATAGCTCGAGTCGAAAATGGCCATGTCCCGACGAAGAAGAGACTTTCCAATTTCTGTAATTTATTATCTGAATATCTGCCTAAATTCGTTAAATTTTCGCGAAAGAAATGTGTTACACAATTGGCTCGTGTGAAATATTGTGTTACACAACGCTTGACATTTGCACGTATGGTCATTAAAATGTAATAATAGTGGCGAAAAAAATGCTTTAAAATTGAAAAAAAGTCTGATGCTCATTAAGATATTAATTGAATAGTCAAATCCCGACGAAAGGACATTTACCAATTAATTTATTCTCTGAATATCTGCTTAAATTCATTTAATTTTGGCGAAAGAAATGTCTCTTTAGACATTCGCTCGTGTGAAATATTGTGTTACACAACTCCCAATATTTGCTCGTGTAAGAGTTACGTGTGGTCATTCAAATTTAATGGTAATAGCGAAAAAAACGCTCTAAAACCCCCAAAAAAGTTTGACACACGTTATATTTAGTGTTGCGTATGGCTTGAGAATAGCAATGTCCCAGCGAAGGGGAGACTTTCCAATTAATTTATTATCTGAAATATCTGCCTAAATTAATTCAATTTTGGCGAAAGAAATGAATTGCTGTGTTACACAACTCTTAATATTCGTTCGTTGCATACATGCATACGTGTGGTCATTCCAATGTAATAATAATGGGAAGAAAAAAAAAACGCTCTAAAAAAGGTAAATATACTTTCTCCCTAGTGAAAATGAAAAGGTAACATTTCTCACTTTTTTTAGCATGCACTTAGCACACGTAACAGGGTTTTAACTGAACTGTGATAATCACACTTTGTGATTTCTGTATGATTTTCACACCCTGTGATTCTTTCGCCAATTGCGATTTCTTTGATATTATATACTTGAGGGAAAAGTGAGACAACTTGGTTAAAATACATTCTATAACAAAACCACCTTGATATTTGGATTCAGCACGAAATTCTGAGCATTTTTTCTATTCAACTTAACCTAATTAGGAGAAATTATACATTTAATTTGCATTTTAAGGATGAAACTTGGTCAAAGAAATAAGTCGATTCGCACATTTATAAAATTTCTCAGAATTTTGTCCAGAATTCGAATATTAAGCCAGTCTTAAATAAAGCTTATTAAATATATATAGTTCCCCCATTTTCCCCACATAATCACAGAAATCCCACAAATCACATCGTGTGACACGATTTTAACCACTGTCACGTCACACAACTTTCTAAACCCTGTCCAACCACATAACACATACGACACAACCCATAACGATTGCCTGACATGACATGACACTCTTTACTGAATGACTTGGACATACCGACAGACAGAGACAGGCTGGAAAAATATTGCGCGTCCCATCCAATACTTGTCATTACCAGCTAGCCAGCCACATAACGAGTCAGAATTTAATTCAATTTCGAAACGAGCCCGTCCATCCGCGCGATACCTTTTTCAGTCAAAGTAAAAGTGGTGATGGTCTAAAATAGCGGAACGCCAACTTTCACCATACATACAAAGAAATCAGTGGCCGCGGAAGGCGTGTGGGGACATCTGGGGACATTAACACTGTAGGATGGGGGTAGGGAGAGGTTTATGTAAGATGGGGAGATGATGCGAACATCGAAAAACCGTGGGGACATTGTCCCTCTGTCCGTACGGCTTCCGCGGCCACTGCATTATGCACATACATTTGAGCGGCTTGAATTCTCCCAGTGGCCGCGGAAGCCGTGGGGACATTAACATTGTAGGATAGGGGAGGAAGGGGTTTATATGACATGGGGACACCGAATAACCGTGGGGATATTGTCTCCCTGTTCCCACTTGTGCTTCCGCGGCCACTGAAAGAAATACATACCTCACCACCGTCGTCCCGTGTGTGAAATATGCATGCCGAAAAAGCCGGCCAGGTACATACATATATTTATGGATACATAACCGGCAGAAATGAAAGCCTGGTTCCTTTGCATACTTAAAATTTACCCAGCCTTAGGATCGATTCGTACGTACCTCTTTTCCCCACTTCTTTCTTTCCCTACCAACCAACCAAGGTCACAGTGTGCGTCGGTTTTACAAAACTCGTGCCTGCCCTGCCTGACTAGCTCAACTTTTCATGGCTATCGGGATATACCAGTGGCCGCGGAAGCAGCCGTGGGGACATCGGGGGACATTGTCATTAAATGATAGGGGAGGGAGGGGTTTATATAAGATGGGGAGAAGATGCGGACATCGAATAACCGTGGGGACATTATCCCTCTTTTGTCCCCTCCAGCTTCCGCGGCCACTGTATCATGTGCATACATCTGAGTAGCCTGAATTCTCCCAGTGGCCGCGGAAGCCGTGGGGACATTAACATTGTAGGATAGGAAAGGGAGGGGTTTATAAATATAACACGGGCAGATGATGGGGACATAGAACACCCATGGGGACATTGGCCCTCTGTCCACACGCTTCCTCGGCCACTGCATCATGCACATACATTTGAGCGGCTTGAATTCTCCCAGTGGCCGCGGAAGCCGTGGGGACATGTGGGGACATTAACATTGTAGGATGTGTGGAGGGAGGGGTTTGTATAACATGATTTTCAGATGATGCAGATATGGAATAACCGTCGGGACATTGTCGTCCCCACCCTTCCAGCCACTGATCGTTACCTGGACTTAACTCGACTGGACTATTTGTCTACGTGCAGCCTAGCATCATTCCGTGCCCAGAGTTCCTTACTTACTTACGTACTTCGTCACTTCCTTCCGGAATTTCTCCTCTGCGAAGAACATAACTGAGTTGTTTTCCTCGAAAGAAAGAAAAAAATGGGCAAGGGAAGAGTGAAGTGCTCCTTTTTCTCGAGTAAATTAATGAATTCGTTTACTGTCTCTTTTTCTCTCTTGGAGTGTACTTTATTTATTACGCGAGGAGACATTTAATGACAATATGTCTCTTGACTCATCATTAAGACAGGATTTTTTTTATATTCGGTCGTCTTACGTACCTACCCAACCCAATGATTTCCGTCTTTCTGGGAATATCACTAGTGTTTCGAGTGGAGGGAATCACGTGCAAGAAATAAAGGGGAGAAAGTGGTTTCTTGCAGGGAAATATTGCGACCTGGGAGAAATGCAAGGCGCGAGAAACTATGAAACGGCGCTATATTTCGTACGGCGCGTGGCTAGATGGCGCTTATTTCTTGCACTTTCTCCCCGTTTCTTGCACCTCGCATTTCTTCCGCCTCGAATTTCTTGCAGTTTCTTGCACCTCGAATTTCTTGCAGTTTCTTGCATCTTCCACTTTCTTGCAGTTTCTTGCACCAACTCCTTCCCGCCGCTATATTTCATCCTACGCCTTGCTAAATGGCGCATATTTCTCGCACTTTCTCCCACTTTCTCACACCTCCCATTTCTCCCTTTCCTCTGCAAGAAATGCATATAGCAAACCCCCCAGAAACGAAGCACTTCTCCCTCCAGAAGCCGAGTGGGCTGCTGTCTATGTATCGCCATAATTTGATGATGCCTGCCTTGGCAGATTTCCCAATTACAAATAATTTTGGGGAGGATTCTTCTTATTCTTCCTTTCGCCTCCTATTTTTTTACCGTGGCAAAAAAAATCAGACGACACTTGCGACAAGATGAGAGAGGTTGAGTGACAATGAAAAATAAAATATGCCAAGTTAAGTTCCTCCTTTTTTTATAAATCGCAATGAAAATCCAGACCTCGCCCAACATTTTTAGATTTGTACCTTGAACCTCGGGCAATATTTTCGTCGTATTCCGTGTCTCACGAGATTCTAATCCAGTGGTTAAACCAGATAATTGAATTTTTGGCTTGGCCACCCATTAAAAAAGAAGGAATGAGTCGCATACATACATGCTGCACACGACCCTGGAGATAAGCACGGAGATAAATGCAACTTAATTGTGATAACCTTTGGCAAGTGGGGATCGTATCGTCCCAGCCAATAGGCAGCAGCAGCCGGAGAAGAAATTATGCAAGTGGAAAAAAACCATGTGAAATTCACTAAACTTTTTGTCAAGGAAGGAAACTTGCATTTTATGAAGTTTAAAAGATTTTTAAAATTTGTATTTAAGAAACCTCAAATTTTTTAACGTGACGTGAAAACTTAGCAAACATAGTATCAGTTTTACGAGTTTTTTGAGATAAATGTAACTTTTCAGGGTTAAGGCAAAGTCAATAATTCATTTCTTCTTAATGGATAAAAAACTTTTACATGAAATTGAACAGATTTTCAAAATTTCAACTGAAACACACTGAATTTTAGAGTGACATTCAAATTCCTATCGGTAACATTTATTTCATGAGTTTTTTTTTTAGATAAATACAATTTTCCATAGTTTAGTTTAAGCTAATTTTTCTTACGATAAACCCTTGAACTTTTAACTAATTAGTTTATCTACTTGGCATTCTTATATACATACTATATTTCGTCGAAAACTAACATACTAATTTTACCAAAATGTCGCAAATGTACTACAAAACCTTCAACTTTAAAAGAAGCTTGCTTATTTTAGACGAAATTTATTGGCAAAAAAATGCCAAACAAAATTAACTTAATTAGTTAAAAGTTTGTAGTGCCCAAAATTACCTTGACTTGACATTAAAGTATGAAAAAGTTGCATTTATCTCAAAACTCGCGAAATTGATGCCATTTTAGAAGCTTGCATTTAAAGAGATTGAATCGGGTAGAGCGAGAAAAATTAAAAATTTAAATCAAATCGCCATCCTATGGGACCTTAATATGGTCAAATTGTATTTCGAAAATTCACCGAAATTGAATTTCGGTAAATTTTTATTAAAAATTAAAACATTTCTGGTAAGTTCGTATGAAATTAACATCAGTTTCATTTCAATCCTGACACGGATGACGGAGAAGAATTTTTTTCTTCCACTAAAAAGTGACCTAACTCAATGAAGCGTATTTATCAACAATAAACCGTGTAATGAGCGTGTCCCCTCTTAATTTAACATGGTCAACTCTCCATTCATCCAAGGCGACGCATTTTACAAAAACAAGCCTCCCACTCAATCTACATAGATCGTTCCCTCGTCCAGAGAACAGTGCCCGCGGAAGCCGTGGGGACATTGGGGATACTAACATCGTAGGATAGGGGAGGGACGGGTTTATATTATATGATGGGGACATCGAATAACTGTGGGGATAATACTCCTGCGCTTCCGCGGCCACTGCATCACGCAAATATATTTGACTAGCCTGAATTTTCCCAGTGACCGCGGAAGCCGTGAGGACATTAATATTGTAGGATAAGGGAGGGACGGGTTTATATCATACAATGCACCTGTTCACATTCATTCATGTACCTAATTATGATGGGAGAGATAGTGAATGAAAATGAATTTCCTGTGATTTGAATAAAAATGACTGAAGGATTCCGTCACTTCAGATGAGTGACTGTGAATGAAAGGATTTTCACTCATTTCATTTTTCACCCTATGCTTAATACATGGGGCAAAGTAAGAAATGAAGTCTGATGAAGCGAAATGAAATGAATTTGATAGAAAATAAAATGAGTATGAATGAAAATCTTCAGTCTGAAATCGGGACGACTGAACTTTGAATGAACAAAGTTTTTTTTGAACAGGTATGGTTTATGATGGGCGGATGATGCAGACATCGAACAACCGTGGATACATTGTCCCTCTGTCTCCTCAAGCCTCCGCGGCCACTGGCAGAAAAGGAAATAAATACATAATGGATGCGTGAGAGGTTAAAGACTTCTTTGTCTTCGCTGCCTGCCTGCCTGCACCCTCGTCGTCGTATTTAGATCGGACATCATCCATTTGCGAAAGTGGACGTCCAGCAGCAGATTGAGACAGTGCAGACACCGAAATGTTGAATGTACTGCGTCGTAAAATTATGAGCCATTATGCTTCGTTATACAATAACGTACGAGTACTCGCAATCAGGAGTAAATTGCACTTTATGCTCCATTTACTTACTTACGAACGTTACGTTATCAATCCATCCACTCCACCAAACATCCATCCAAAAATAAAATAAAAATAGTTTAATGGATGTGCGTTGTTCTCGACAAAAACAAAATTTGTGTGCGAAATATGCACCAATTTTCGCGTATGGACAATACGCAAAAATAGATGCAAAACGCCCAGATTTAGCAGCTTGTTGTTGCTGTAAATAGAAATTTGTTTGTAAAATGTGCACAATTTTTTTTAGCAAAAATTAGCACAAAAATTTCTCGATTTATCCAACTTGTTCTAATACCTAGAAAATAATAGAGATGCAGATTATGCCAAATTTTTGCAATAAATCAGGTTTCCTCCCCCCTCCGCCCACTAAGATAAATTATTTGTGTGCAAAATATCCACCGATTTTCGCACATAGGAAATACACAAGAACCTAAAATTTTCTACAAAACGCCCCAATTTAGCAATATCTTATTGCTTCAATCTTTGCCTAAATGCAAATTTACATGCAAAACTATGCCCGAATTTTTTAGACTAAAAACCAATAAAATAGTGTCCAATTCGCCCCATTTAATGCTTCGAGATGCAGTTTATGCCAAATTTTTGCAATAAATCAGGCTTTTCTCCTCCCCTCCCCCATAGCTTCTAAGAAAACTTTTTTGCCAAATATATCTGCACCACCTAATTGTGGACAGTGCAAAAACCGATAAAAAACACGCCACCCCGATTTATGTATCAAGTTGTTATTGAGTGAGATGCAGTTTATTGCACTCGTTCTGAGCTAAATGGCCAAATTCCATCCCGTGTGAGTCATACATTAGGCTAAAAAAATCACACTTTGCTCGTTCTCCTGTCGCCTGCCTGCCTGCCTCACCAAATATTTGCTTACACGACCTTTGACACATTCAGCTAAGCAGTAAGACCAACACCCTCACCATGCATGGTCCCAGTGGCCGCGGAAGCTGGTGGGGACAGAGTTCGACGTCCGCAATCTGCCCATGTTGTGTAAACGCCTCCCTCCCCCCATCCTACAATGTTAAGGTCCCCAGATGTCCCCACGGCTCCCGCGGCCACTGCGAAAATTCAAGCTACTCAGATGTATGAACATGATACAGTGGCCGCGGAAGCTTGAGGGGACAAAGGGACAATGTCCCCACGGTTGTTCGATGTCCGCATCATCTCCCCATGTTATATAAGCCCCTCCCTCCCCCCATCCTACAATGTTTATATCCCCACGGCTTCCGCGGCCACTGGTTATTCACATACATGAAACTGGATTTTTTACACAGTGGCCGCAGAAGCGTGGGGACCGAGGGACAATGTCCCCACGGTTGTTCGATGTCCCCATCTTATATAAACCCGTCCCTCCCCCATCCTACAATGTCAAGGTCCCCCCATGTTCCGCGTTCTTCCGCGGCCACTGGTTCAGTGCAGTGCAGTGTGCTTTTGTTTTATGGCGTTGGCGTCTATAAAGTGCATTATGTCTCACTCTCTCTCTTAACTGAACTTAATGTTGTAAGTAATAAATTAAATTGGATAAACAAGTCCATACATAACGAAATGCCAGACATTATCGAGTTCACGATTCCATTCAGTGCATGCAGCTGGTAGAGACAATGATAAAATTTAAGAAATACAAAGTGCTAGTAGAGTTGGGTAATAAATAAAAATAAATTGTGGACTTTTTTTGGACATGAAAAAGATTCCATGCATTTTGGATATATAAAAAATTATGCATTTTGGGAAATTTGGGCAATCGAATTTTTAAGCATATAAACAAAAAATTCCAGGGATTTTGGGCAGTAAATTCAAGGCATTTCAGGCATGGACATCAATCGGAATGTTAAGGATGTAAATAAATGCCCGGCATTTTTGGCATAAAATAAATCCTCAGAAAACTTATTGTTATCATAGAATTGGCCTTATCATAGGTGAAAAAATTAAATATGGGCAAATATGGCATGCCATAAATCCCGAAATACATAAATATCTAAATTCACTGGACATCAACATAAATCCTAAATCAACAACAAAGTGGCATTTTTTACATGAATTTATATTTATTACTCACGCCCCACCAAGAGAAGAATCATTAAATTTGGTCCATCATCGACACGGATAATTGAGAGCGTAGCGCAGTAGCTTCTAGTCATTAGTAACCTGTGGCCCAAGTATTTTACATAGGTTCACTTGTACAGGTAAAAATTTGCAATCAATAAAAAAAGACGACCTTTTTAAAAAAATTAAAACTTGGCCGGCAAGCAACTGATCCATCAGATCAGAGAGATACATATTTATGTAGTAGCAGCTGCATGCTTAACTTCTTGCATTAACGGGAGTGTCAATTCCTCCTAATTTATTATTACTGGCTTAATTGGAAATCCACCTGATTGGCTTTCTTGCAGGTGACCAGAGCTGCAGCGCAACAAGATTTCCCAAGCCATATGTATGAAAACTATGTATCTACATATGTGCAAACTACATATGGCCGGGTTTAATTGTAATTGTATTGTAATTTCGCCTCGTGTCCGTCCGTCATGTATGTAGAAACGTCTAAAATGGTAATGGTCAGGTTGGCGTGATGTGATCTGACTTATTCTCTGAGTAGAGTTGTACTTAGGACGATGTCGAGGGCAGGTATTTGTGGCATGCCTTATTTGCCCCGTATTTAAATTTATGCTACAATTTTTCTATAAATTCATATATAGGGTATTTATTCCGTACATAATTTAGTTCATGAATTTATTTTCATTTTCATGCCCAAAATGCTATGAATTTATTATCATGTCTAAAATGTTAATATTTTAGTTTCATAGGAAAAATGCCACACATTTATTTTCATGTCTACATACATATGTATAATTCTAGATTTTGTTTTCTGAAAATGCCACACATTTATTTTGAAGAACAAAACGCCATGAATTTATTTTGAAGAAGAAAACGCCATGAATTTATTTTGATGAATAAAACGCCATGAATTTATTTTGATGAATAAAACGCCATGAATTTATTTTGAAGAACAAAACGCCATGAATTTATTTTGAAGAACAAAACGCCATGAATTTATTTTGATGAATAAAACGCCATGAATTTATTTTGATGAATAAAACGCCATGAATTTATTTTGATGAACAAAACGCCATGAATTTATTTTGAAGAAGAAAACGCCATGAATTTAGTTTGAAGAACAAAACGCCATGAATTTATTTTGAAGAATAAAACGCCATGAATTTATTTTGATGAATAAAACGCCATGAATTTATTTTGATGAATAAAACGCCATGAATTTATTTTGAAGAACAAAACGCCATGAATTTATTTTGAAGAACAAAACGCCATGAATTTATTTTGATGAATAAAACGCCATGAATTTATTTTGAAGAACAAAACGCCATGAATTTATTTTGATGAATAAAACGCCATGAATTTATTTTGATGAATAAAACGCCATGAATTTATTTTGATGAATAAAACGCCAGAAATTCATTTTGATGAATAAAACGCCATAAATTTACTTTCTTGCCCAAAATGCCAAACACTTTTTACATTTCGTGCACATTGCACAACTCTTCCTAAGCAAAAAGCAATTAAGTAATTAAACTAGAATACTGCTCCTCGTTCTTGCCCCAGTATTAATTAATTTACTTACTTACTACCTCCTCCTCCCGCACTTGCATACCTCGTCTTTTGGCTGGCCTGGCTTCACTTGATTAATTATTTTTTAACCGTGCCGTGATGTGATGATACTGCTTCTCGTGTGCTTATCTCATTCGAATCTAATATGCAAAGTGCAGCACGTTTATTGGATGTCAATCAGCCTAGAAAGAAAATCCATGTCTCGAGCGAGATGAATTAATAAGTGATTCCTTAATCTATTTCTTCCCCCGGACAAAAAAAAGAAGAAGATGCGTGTGTAACAAATCCAATCACTCGGCTCGTTTGGGAGCATCACGAAGTAATAAAAATCAAATCATAAATACGCCCGTGTAATAAGTGGGGAGAGATCTGTTTTCCATTCTGGGATTGAATTAAAATGAAAAGATGGTTTGCTGCTTATTCTCAGTTACGCATATTTAATCGTAAGGATTGTACAATGGGGAGGGCGTGAAAATTGAAATACAGGATGGAGAATTTTGGGCATGGAAATATTTAAATTTGTGGCATTTTGGGTATGAAAATATATATAATTCGTTGCATTTTAGGCATGGAAATATTTTAATTCGTTGCATTCTGGGCATCAAAATATTTAAATTCGTGACATGTTTGGCAGAAAAATAAATTCATAGCATTTTTTTCATAAAATTAAAATCACGCCATGTTAAGTATAAAAATAAATTCTCGGCGTTTCGGTATGAAAAAATAATAAATTTGTGCCATCTTTTCTATTAAAATATATGGCATTTTTTCCATGAAAATGAAATCATGCCATGTTAACCATAATAATAAAAATTCTCGGCGTTTCGGTATGAAATTAAATTCATGGCATTTATATGTACATTTACATACATATATTGAAATAGGCCCCCTGATTTTTCAAAATTAAATAAATTTCTTACGAATTTTATTAATTGTAATGACCACAAAAATTAATTTAAATACAAAACCCACCCTTTAGTCTAAAATTATATGTAACACTGATTTAAATCCTGGCCAAAAAAGGCCTGCCCTAAATAGGGAATTTAGGCATTTGCCTAAATTCCCTGCCACAGCATACATACATCTCTATCCACCTAGCTGAATAACACATAAATAAAACATGTACCCAAAATCCACCCCGTGACAAGAACCATTTCTTATTATTTTCCTTCACACACATTCAGGTACCCGTCTCAACCTAATTTCCATAATTCGCTCATTCATCCCTCTCATATTCCAGCCTGTCCAAAAAACCTATTGCAAATTTATTGCAAATTCTCACACATACATAAATAAATAAAAAATCTACCTCCCAAAAATAAAATCCTTGATCCTGGTCATGGTTCGATCTTTACGAAAATACTGCCAAACAGCAGGGAGCACGACACACATTGCAAAAATCGGCATAATCAGCACGACTCCATGCAAATATCTGTGCAAATATCTGTATCACATCCATGCCCTATCCCTACATATTTATGTAGGAAACCTCCCGCAGTTTCGCGAATTGGATCAACTGCTGCCTGCTGCGCAGAAAAATTAGGTACCCTTCACAGTCTCTTCATTGCAAGTACTTAGTTTCACCCACCCGTATCTCGGCAAATGTGAACGACCTATTTAACCAGCTCGGGATGAAATAGTAGCAGCAGCACAGAGCCTACAGCTTTCACCGCCCAAACAACGGCACGTACACAAGAACTTTCTCCTCCACCACTTTCTCCACCAAGCATTACTTCTTTATCTTGAGGGAGAGATGCAATCTTGGAATGGGAAAATATGGCACCACTGACTTCTTAAAATTGGGCCAACGGTAAATAAGTCTTCCGTTGAAATTAATGCACCGCATTAATTTGCATTGCATCGTAACCTGCAGTAAGTAATTTTGCACATTTTTTACAACCAGCGTGTCATACCAGCTTGGTTGCATAGCACATATCTAGCTTTCACCACCCAAACAATGGTACATACATACCTATATCAGATGCCGCACATTCAGTCACTTTTTCCAGGAGAGAAGCAATCTTGGAATTTCTTCGTCTCCATCCTCCCAAAATGGCACCGACTTTATGGAAAATTGGGAAATATTATGCATCAGTCTTCCCCTGAAATTAATGCACCGCATTAATTTATACTGCATCGTAACATATCCTGCAGCAGAAACTGATGTAATTTCACATATATTTTACGACTATTTAAAATATCTTATCAGTTCGGTTTGTTGGGATGAAATACATAGCCCACAGCTTTCATGAGCCAAACTACGGCACATACATTCGTCCACTTTCTCCTCCACTTTCTCCAAGCATGACTTCTTTATCTCCAGAGAAAGAGATGCAATCTTTCTACCAGTGCGATTTCGTCTGCAAATATGGCACCGATTTTCTCCTTATAAAATTTATTTAAAATTTTATTGGGCAAGCCGTAATTCTGCCGCAGAAATTAATGCACTCCATTGACTCAAATTGCACCGTAACCTGCAGCAAGTGGTGTAATTTTGCATATATTTTTTGCAACCGGTTACCAAAACCCACTTTCACCCAAACAACGGAACAAATGTGCATACGTCGCCGTACATTCGTTCACTTTCTTTCCAAGTATGACTTCTTTATCTTGAAGAGAGATATGCAATCTTGCAATGAGAAAATATGGCACCACTTAAAATTGGGTCAACGGTAAGTATTTTGCATTAGTCTTCCGCTTAAATTAATGCACCGCATTAATTTCTATTGCATCGTAACCTGCAGCAGTAATTTTGCATACTTTTACAACCAGTGTGTCATACCGGGTCGGTTAGTAAAACCGACTTTCACCCAAACAATAATACATATATCGCATACACATTCGTTCACTTTCTCAAGCATGAGTTCTTTATCTTGGAGAAAGATGCAATCATGGAATTCCTCTCCAAATATGGCACCGACTTTATCGTCTCATATTACTTAAAATTGCCCCACGGTAAGTATCTATTATGCATAAGTACTCGGCTGAATTTAATGCACTCCATTAATTTGCATTGCATCATAACCTGCAGCAACTGATCTTTATAATTTTGCATATTTTTTTGCAAGCCCACTTTCACTCAAATAATGGCACGTATGTACATACATGCTTTAGATGCGGTACAGTCGTTCACTTTCTCCAAGCATGACTTCCGAGATATGCAAAGGATTTTTTCATCTGAAAATATGGCACCGACTTTATCCTCATCATAACATTTAAAATTGGGTCATTGGTAAGTATTCGGCTGAAATTAATGCACTCCGCTAAAATTTGCATTGCATCGTAACGTGCAGAAATTGATCTATGTAATTCTGCATATTTTTTTGCAAGCCCACTTTCACTCAAATAATTGCACAAAAGTTACCGTTCACTTTCCCTTTCTCCAAGCATGACTTAAAAATTTGCAATATTTCCACCGCAGATTCCTTCCCCTAAAAATACGGCACTGACTTTATCCTCATCATATCATTTAAAATTGGGCCGTCGGTTCGTCTTCCGCTGAAATTAATGCACCCCATTAATTTGCATTGCATCATAACGTGCCATCATCGTGCATCATAACCAGCGGACTGGCGGAATTTCGCATATTTTTACAACAAGTGCCATAATCATAACATTTCATTCTCTACCAACCTGCATGCCATTTATTTGCTAGCGTCGGCCGGTATGGCGCCAGGACGATTACTTCCCGTGTGGCATGTGCGGGGTCAATCGTAAACCGGAAGTAATTTGAGACAACTAGGAAATGGGACGAGATATCTGAGGTGACTAGGTACACATGCAGATTAGTGGATTTACTTAATCCAGCTTTGATTAAACTTTATCCAATCATTCCATTATTATGCGAAGTATTAAAACTGCTTCACATAAAAGGAAGAAGACATCGAGCAGGAAAGCAGGCCGATTTGCATGCAAAATAAACCGTGTAAACGAACATAACAAAGTAGCGTCATATTTACCATGGTATCGATTTCTCCAAACTTTTTTGCATACAAAATTCAATTGCACCTCTGCGATAACCTCAGTTTATCGAGGTTATGAGTGGTCGGAGGTCAAAAATAAAATATTAATGGGGTTGAATTAGTAGTGAAATCTCGTTTGAAATGATGCCAGATATGAAAATTAAGGTCTAATTTGGTGCATAATTTCACGCCAGGGTCATAGTGACCTCATTTTCGAGCACGAGCGGGGGTCAAAATTCAGAAACTAAAGGACGAAAATGATGTTTGATTATGTTGTTAAGGCGTTCCGGAGACATTGTGTTTACAGACGGACAGACAGACAGACAGACGGACAGACGGACGGACAGACAGACAGACGGACGGACAGACAGACGGACGGACAGACAGACAGACAGACAGACGGACGGACAGACAGACAGACGGACGGACAGACAGACAGACAGACGGACGGACAGACAGACGGACGGACAGACAGACAGACGGACGGAAGGACGGACAGACGGACGGACGGACGGACAGACAGACAGACGGACGGAAGGACGGACAGACGGACGGACGGACGGACAGACAGACGGACGGACTGACAAAACGATCAAAATATGTAACTCCGCATCACTCCGTTCCGCTGCTTAATAATGACGGGAGGAATTCCAAAGTGATGATGGTGGTGGAGCCGGTGGTGAGAAAAAGCTATAAAATTCTTACTTATCGTAATAAAACCTTATCATCCATTCACTGCTCGCTGTTCTCATTCACCTCGCTCGAGAAATGCAATGTGATCGTCTACTCAGCATTTTCATGGCAAGAAACTTCTCTCTCTCTTTCTCGGCGAGGCTGAAAGTGTGACTTGATTGATGGAATTATACCAGTGGAAACTTTCTCTTTCAGCCCAACCAGATCTGCCCTGTTTTCTCCGACAAGATGTACGATCCAAGCTTAGCGTACAAGGAGATCGTGTCAAGTGTAACGATTGGATTTGGGGGAAATGTTTGGAATGTGAAGTGCAACACGCGGATTTTGTGTTTTAGTGATTTTGATTTTAAAATTTAGGAATTATGCATGCAGTACAATTTAATTCTTGCGGCAGTTTGTGCGATGGTCAGAATTTATCTAAATTTTCGAGGTAAAAATTAAAAAATGTGCGATTTTTTTTACCAAAATTAACCTGTTTCATTTTTTTTGTTTCAATCGAATCTCAGTCATTCCGATTTCTGACTGAAGATTTTCATTCAAATTCATTTCATTTCACTTCATCGAACTTCATTTCTTTTTTCGCCCCATGTATTAAGCATATTGTGAAAAGTGAAAAACCCTTTCATTCACAGTCATTCATCTGAAATAATAGAATCCTTCACTCATTTTTAATCGAATCACAAGAAATTCATTTTCATTCACTATCATAATCAGTCAAATGAATGAATGTGAACAGGTATGCCCAAAACTCGAATTCCCCATTTTTTCAATTTACATAAATTCTGACCCTCGCACAAACTGCCTTAAGAAATTCTGGTTGTATTGACTTAAACTTCAACACAATTCCAAAATTTCAGCAAAATCCGAACATTACACTTCGCACCATCGCATTGTCATCTTACGTGGAAAAGAGCGAGAGACGTGCCCTCATTTCCGTGTTTTCACCAGTATCCAACATCCCAAAACTTGCCTACTTTCACTACTTTCACTACAAAAGATAGTCGTACTTTGGCCGAGCTAACGAGCTGGAGCGGTGCCTGGCTGGCCGGCGGTCTGAGTCACGAAAAGAAATGGGTTACATTCATTCATTCACAAGCGTGTCTTTTTTTATCGGTTTTCGGCCACTGTTTTGTTGACGAAGGTGTTGGTCGGTAGGAGCTGGATGCATCGTTGAGCTTGGCTTATCATTAGATGAGCGAGAGAATATCGATTTACGGTGATATGCATTATTTCAAAGTTCATCCGTGACGGAGGGAGATAAAGATATGGATGGATGTAACGTGCTTAGTTGCAGTTATTAGCAGGCAGTGGCCGCGGAAGGGTGTGGACAGAGGGGCAATGTCCCCCAGGCTTATTCGATGTCCGCATCATCTGCCCGTGTTATATAAACCCCACCCTACCCTATCCTACAATGTTAATGTCCCCACGGCTTCCGCGGTCACTGATTGCCAGGCAGGGAATTTCGTTCATGTATGTACGAGCAGAGTTGTGGTTGTGGAGATGTCAAGGACAGTTTTGTCAGGTTGAAAATTTTGGAGAGTTGTTTTTATGAAAAAAATGCCAGGAATTTGTTTTCATGAAAATAAATGTCCAAAATTTTATTTTCATTTTTAAAATGGCATGAATTTAAATATTCATATGCCCAAAATCCAGGATTTTAGTTTCATACTCGAAATGTCATGAATTTATTTGCATACTAAAACGCCACAATTTAATTTTCATGCAAAAAATGCTATAAATTCAAATATTTGCATGGGAAAAATGCCATGGGAAAAATGGGAAAAATGATTTTATCCACATGCTCAAAATGCTGGGGGTTTATTTTCATGCAAAAAAATGCAAAGATTTTTTGTATCTACATCATTTAAATATTTGCAACCCCAAATTTCCACCAATTTCTGCCCATTGCACAACTCTCGCATGAAGCATCTCATCTTTATGAATGAATGCGTCTTCCAAATCAATTCCCAACTTCGCAGTAGCCTTTTCTCTCCATCTCTCTTTATTACACAATAGAATATGATTCCCACTCGTCCAGAATACCAAAAGCCTGCCTGCCACTGCATGACAATCGGTGTAACAAACAGAAAAATTTCCCATTTGACTTCTCCAACCATTCCATTTTTTAATACATATCGAACCATATATTTTCATGAAATGAGACACTCTGCCCATACAAAATTGAAATGTTATATAACACAGGCAGGTCCACACTGTTAAAAATCTGGTAAAATTAGATATACACTCTGTACTGGTACAGATTTGGTAATAACTTCTTACCGGATTGGTAGTACTTTGTTTCTGCGTGGTAAATTTTTCATTACGAAAACATTACTAAATCGTAATTCCCGTTGTTACCAGTGCAGGTAGAGTCATATATGTTTGAACTCCGGTAAGTAATGATTTAATACCAGATTCCTAAAACTGTAGAGTCAGATACATAGTCCGTACTGCTACTGATTTGGTGTGGACTTCCTACCCGATTGGTAGTAGTTTGTTTCTCAGTAGTAAAGTTTTCATTACCACGGCATTAAGACCTGTTATTACCGTGGCGGTAAAGTCATATGCATATACGGATGTATTCCGGTCAGTAATGATTTATATAACACCATTTTTCTAAGAGTGTACTCATGTCGTGTCACCCAGATTTTTTACCACCACCATCTTATCAAGCTGTCACACCTCACTAACTTTTTGCCACAATGGGAAACGACCCGTCTTTATTATGTATACCTTATGTAATGCAACCATATCAGTCACACAAAATGTCACACGGGGAATCATGCCTGCATAGCGAGACAGATATGTACACATACAAACTTCTCCAGATTCACGTTCATACATAATCCTAAATTCTTCCCTCCCGTTCCACCTAAAATCAAATCAAAATCAAAATCAACTACTGCGAAGTAGGTCTAAAAAGCTGACAAAGTAGTAAAAAAATATCTCATTTAAATATTATTTAATAGCCGCTCCCATACGCAAATCTAGTCTAGACTACACAGTTGCACCCATTCCTTCACAAATCCAGCCTTCCATATCCATTCCTGCCTGATTAAATTAAGAATCCACCAACTTTGGCATGCATGCACGAAGAAGAAAACACGCCATTCCACGCCATCCGATTTCAATCTAGTTTTGGACAAAACTACGCCGTCTTCATTTTGCAGTTCATACATACACACTGCACTGCGGTAAATAGAAGAGTAGATTTTCTGGCCGGGGCCACTTCACTTTATAATTCGCGTCGTCGTCGTCCTCCTCCTGCGTGTTCTATTCGCTAACAATGTATACGTATAAGCAAATTGGCTATATTTATATCCTGGCATTTCGCGAATCCTATTATTTTCGCGAGTTGTCCTTGAAGGAGGGCATGGGATAGGTCGGGAATACATACATACAAACCATGACACAGGACAAGAAAAGAAGAATCCGCAGCATGCCATCGATCTTTTGCACCCGGCCCGGCCGCGTCTTTTCCATGCTTGCAGGCAGCACGTTATTTTTATACGAAGACAAGAATAAAGTCATATCTGATGACTGCAATTGCGTAGCAGAACAAGACACCGAGAAGAAAAAGAAGGGAACAATTAGACCATTAATTGCGAAAAGAAAGGAACTCTTAGAGTCTTATCGAGAAGGCTGAATGTTAAATGTTACTTCTTATCAAGATATGGTATCTCGACACTGGGAGAAATCTGGTACACTGTTAAAAATCTGGTAGAGTGAGATATATACCGAGTACTGGTAGTGATTTGGTAATAATTCTCTACCGCATTGGTGATAGTTTATTTCTGCGTGATACATTTTGCATTTTGCAACATTACTAAACAGTTTTGCTTGTAACCGTGCCGGTAGATTTTCATATGTACTCCGGTCAGTAATGATTTAATACCAGTTTTCTAAGGTGCATAGTCAAGCAGGTACTGATTTCTCGGTATTAAACTTGATCCCGCTTGGTATTAAAATGATACCTATATGGTAAAACTTTCATCTATTACGTATCAATACCACTTTGGTTGGAAAACTCATACACGAATACATGCTTGGTATCATTTTAACACCGGATTTCTAAGAGTGTATCAAAACTTGATATTACGTAAAATTAGGCGTCTCAAATCCTGCGAGGTGTCTTGTTCGAGAGGAGAAGAATAAATAATAAAACCAGTTTTATCATTATCGCGATGCGTATTTATTTCAGGGCAGGTTTTCTTCATGCATGGCATGCAATCAAAAAATGAACGCGTAGCTTCATCGTGGTATGCTCCACTGCTGGCAGCAAGAAGCTAAATAAGTAAGTAAATTAGCTGAATATGTATCCTGGGTTTCGTTCGATTATCACTTATCTTCACTTATCTTCACTTATCAACCAAACCACCAGTGACCGGAAAGACGGGGAAAAACTGGGTCTTAATCGTCTACCACTAATTGAGATTGATGATGAAATACGTAAAAAAAAGATGGAGTTTTTTTTAACTTTAGTAGAATTTATAAGGTGTCATCACTCATGTAAGTAAACTTGCCTTATTAATGCCACACTTTATTTATTTACAACTAATAAATAGAAAACAAGTATTTAGTTGTCTGATCGGATCAAGGATAACGCTTCTCATAAAAATAGAGCGGATACAAATGTACATACATGAACAAAAATCGCTGAAACATGTATTTAATATTAACGGAAAAAGCCATAAAATTAAGAATTTGAACACAATTTATATTTTGGAAATTTAATATTCTGGATTTTTTTGTGATCCAATTTCTTTGAGTAAAAAAATTCGTCTCACATCGTTGAAATAGTTTCAAAATACATATATGTATTTTTTTAATAGGTAAAAGATTTATATTTTTAAAATGATAGCGGAAAAATATTCATATTTCTGAAAATCAAAAATATGTATGTAACAATGTGTAAATTATTAGCTCACCCTGCGTAGCATGAGAGCTATTGAATTCCTCTTGTCCGTCTGTCTGTCTGTCCGTCTGTTAACGAGTTTTTTGCATCAATTGATGCTATTTAAAAATCCCCTTGACCATTATTGAATAAGTTAGGCATTGGTATTGAACAAACCGAATCGAATTTTTTAATAAATTAATAGCACCGTTGATATCTAACAATCGGGAAAACAAAATGATGCGAAATAATTGGGAGAAGGGATGCAAAACGCACCAATAGTGCAAAATATCCGGGAGAAATGGTCATAAAATTTTGACAAAGTTTTCAAAATTATGTGTCCCGGATGGTCGCTAATGCTGCAGTAATGGTGCAAGGGATAGACCTTTTTGTTGCACCATGGGTGCAAGAATATATACGAGTTATGATCTATTTTGCCGGCTTATTCCGCACCTTCGGTGCAAAGTTCTGTCTAATCATCATGAGAGGGTGAGCTACTTCTAACGTTACTACGGTTTATTATTATTATTATTATATAATTTATAAGAGTTAAGGAACATATCTACCTACAAATTTTGACCGTTGGTCGTCAGCAAATCAAAAACTTGAAAATAAACATATATCCGCCATTAGTTTAAAGTATAACATTTGGTATAAATTACTTTCAAAAAACGCATGTAAAACTAACATATCATTGACTGTCTACCATTAAAACTGTCAAAATATTACATATCCGTCTAAATAACGACAAAATACTTACATACTTCTTTTCCACAAGTAAAATTTGATCCTCCTGTGAATCAAGAAATAAATATGAGAGGGCAAATTCTTTACTAGAAACTTGATCCTAACAATTACACGAGTTATCTGCTTACACAGATAATTAAATTGTCAAACTCCTCACCGGTCGGCTGCTGAAGAACACGACACATTTATTACGATTGTATAAACATCTCTATACTTAAAAATATGACTCATTTGTTGAAAAAGAAATTCGATCCGTCGTCGTCCAAAAGTCTGACTTGTAAGTATTGTAACGTAAACATTTTCATTGACGAAGTATGTATTTATATAATTGCGACAAAAATGTTAAGCTCGTTAATTTAATGCGGACTCGTCGTCGTCGTCGTTGTCGCCACCCGGATTTACTTACATCTATCCATCCATCCATTAATTAGCAGAGGGTGGATATGTATTTATTCTCTACTTTTTCATTTGATGACGACCGACGGTCAAACTTTTTGCGTGTGTTCCTTACATAACTCGCATAGACTACAAAAATTTCAAAATATTCTTACATATTGGCACAGATTTCTTGATTTTTAGACATAGGTATAGATATAAATATTTCCTCTATTATTCAAAAATACCCCTTATTTTTTAATAAAAAATGCATACATTTTGTAAATATTTTAAAGATGTACCAATAAGACGAAATTTTTTGATGAAAGAGATTCGACCAGAAAAAATCAACAGTCAACAGTGTTAAATTCAAAATTACAAATTTTGCTCAAACTCTTATTTCAATGTTTTTTGTACATATCTATTTCGTAAATATGTAATTTGTAATAACCATTTCAAAGATGAGAGGGATTTATTTTTTTGATCGAAGAAATTGGACCACAAAAAATCCAAAGTATTAAAAGTACAAATTTTGTTACGATTCCCATTTTTACGTTTTCTTCCGTACAAATTTTTAAAATATTTTGCCGATTTTTTTCTACACAAAAAATGCATGCAGATTTCCGCAAATTTTCGTAAATTCATATCCGCATTCTCCGACTGATTAGATTTACAGGCGTCCCTTGTCAATTTAATTATTGTTTCCCACGCCGTTTTGTGATGCCAACACCAACTGCGCATTTTTCAATATAAATATTTATTTCTTGTGCGAATGTACAAATGTGTGTAATGGACCCCGTTGTCTAAATGGGAGCACATAAATTCCTTGAAAAGTGGAGATAAGAGGGCATTTCCTCGCGCAGCCAGGAATACAATAAAACATGTATTTTCCGATTACATCGGAATGTCATTTTTTTTAATGGTGTGAAGAAAACGTACACTGTTTTCACTTCAGGGTCGCCTTTCACATGAAAATGTTCCACGCTTTACTTACTTCAGCATGATTTTATGTGCATTTTAGTAGTCTATTTTTCCATGCAATTTATTCATTTGCATAAATATGACATTGATTTTGCAAATAATAAATGCATAAGTTATCTAAAAATGCTTTCAGATTAGTGTATTTTAGAATTGAAACCGGATTTATTTTCATATCTACAAATTCATTGCAAATAATTTGCATGCTATTTATTTTGCCAATAATGTATCTACGTTAACTTAAATTGCACACGTATTATGACTGAATTTGCATGCCCCAAATTGTGCGAATAAATAACTATCTAAAAGTGTGTTCAAATTAATGTATTTTAGGATTGAAACTGAATTTATTTTCAAATTTACTAATTCATTGCAAATATGCCATTGATTTTTCCGTTAAATTAAATTGCACCGTAAATATTATGCCTGAAACTGACCTTAATTTCGTAGAAATTCAAAAATTCACTGAATCTGAGACAATTTATCTTTTGATTTATCAGTAAAGTTGACATTTCTCCGACTTTCTGCTTCCTTCCCCTTAGCTTTATCGTCAACGTTTTCCTCTGGGGGTGGGGACTCTGGGGGACATCGTCCACCATGACGGAGCCGTCCCTGTCATAACTGCCCGAGAGGAAGGGACACTGTTCCGTGTGGGTGAAATCGTCCAGCGCACTTCCGGCATCCATATCTTTGTGGTGGTCTTCGCGGTGGTAGAAAGTATTGAAATTGGACACGATAACAGGCACGGGTAGCGCCAGGGTCAGCACTCCCGCGATGGCGCACATGCTCCCGAAAATTTTTCCGATGAGGGAACGCGGATAAACGTCCCCGTATCCGACTAAATTAATGGAAAAGATAGGTTAGTTTTCAGCCCCAAATTCGGAGTGAGGTTAAATATTTGTGCAAAAACATGGTCCAATTCTTATGTTTGACGAAACTTTGAAGCAAAGTAAAATTTTCAGGATTTTATTTTCTGTAGAAAATTTACTGCTGGAATATACAGAGTAAAATTTGAGAGATTTTTTGTCTGATTTTTTTTTTGCTGGAATAATTTACATTCTGCAGAGTAAAATTGCAGTATTTTTTAAAATAAAATTTTCCGCCGGAATTTGTGCAGAGGACAATTTATCTAGAAAATTTTCTATAGGGAAAAATTCTGTATTTTATTTCCTGCAGATTATTCCATCAGAAAATTTTCTCTAGAATTCTACAAAAAATTTTCTTGGTACTTAAATTTCGAGATATTTATTTCTGCAGATAATTTTCTGTTGGAATAATCAGCAGAGAAAAAATTGGAGAATTGGTGAAGAAAATTTTCCACAGAAAAAAATATCTAAAATTCTCCGAAACAAAATTTTGTATGGAAAAAAATTCCGCAGATTTCTGAAGAAAAATGTCAAAATTTTCATATGTAAGTGTAGCGGAATATCAGATAATACAGGATATCGTTTATAGTACACAAAATAAAAATCTTCAACATTTTCCCACAGAAATTCCTCTCCTCAAAATTTCAAAATTCTGCAAAATCCTCTTCCGCAAAAAATCTCCTTTCTCACCTGTCGTCATTGTCACAACGGCCCACCAAAACGCTTCCGGAATGGATTTAAAGTCGGTATTCTCTTCGTCAATGTCTGCAAAGTAGACGGCGCTGGAAAAAACGATGATACCGATGACCAGGAAGAAAATCAACAGGCCCAACTCTCGGATCGACGCTTTCAACGTTTTCCCCAAAATTTTGAGCCCCTTATTATGTCGAGAAAGCTTTAAAATCCGGAACACACGGACGAGACGGATGACGCGAAGAATCGTCAAATATTTGGCGTGGCTGCCTGTGTAAAAGATACAAATTAATTAACTTCATATCTCAAATAATTTTAAAAATTGCAAAATTCCCCAGAAATTTTCGTACTGCTCGTCTTGTAGAAAATCATGGCCACAAAGTACGGAACAATTGCGACGAAATCGATCAAATTTGTGAAGCTTTTCGTAAAACTGGCTTTGCTGGGACAGGTCACTGCAAAAAAATAAGTAAAAAATTCACCAACGCCCAAATTTCAATATACAAATTGAGCAAAATTAAAAAAAACATGAGGAACTTTCCAGTCCAAAATTAGAATCATTGACAAAATTTGTGTATTTTTGAAAAAAAAATTGTGGTCAAAATTTACATATTTTTTGGCTGAGGAATAGTTACGAAGTACTTCGCAAGCTCGAAATATTGAAAAGTACCAATAAATATTTTGCAATCGATACATTTATAAATTAGGTATAATTTATGTTAAGTATGAAAATTTCGTAATATTTTTCGAGATTTTCATAAAAACCTATATATATTTCTTCAATTTTTCAGCCATTATTTGAGAATCATAAATCTTGATGACGACTTTTCCAAAAATAAAATTCTATCAATATCTCAAGGTTTTCATGAATATCATTTTTCAACCATTATTTCAAAAATATGCACATCTTGTTCGCCATTTTTCAAAAATATAAAAATTTTGCAAATATTTATACGCTTTAGATTGAAAAAACTATTCGTACTGATTTATAAAATCTCGTTACAAACTCGAACGTAAACCAGCAAATGTAAATATCATCTCCCAACCAATATTTAAAAATATGTAAATCTTGACCCCCATTTTTTCAAAATATTTCAAAATTTTGCCAATATTTCCATACTTTTAAAACAAAAAAAATATTCCCCCTGATTACAAAATCTCGTCGCAAACTCGAACGTGAACCAGCAAATGCAAATCGTCTCGACGAGAAAGAAGGGGTCCTGGAAATCGATCTCTTCGCTGTTGTCCACGTCCACCGCAAATCCGGGGATCGTCTCGATGCAAAAGGTCAAAATGGAAATTATGATGACCAGAACGGACATGATGGCGACAATCCTCGCTTGAAATGAACTCTCCGGAAATTCCAGTAAAAGCCAAAGTTTCCGCTGGAGCAAATTTTTTGGCAAGCGTTTCTCCTCCTCGGCCAGAAACCCTTCGTCGTTCTTGTACCGTTCGATGGCTGTTAATTAAAAATGAAACACATTTTCAGAAAATGTTGAAAATGCAGTACTTTGACCTCGTTTCTTCCCAGGGTTTGCATTTCTGGGGGTGTTACACTCACAAAAAGACGAAAATCTACGTGGAGAAGGGAACAATCATATGAAAATACAGGTTTTTGTGAAGAAATTACTTTTGATCGCTGTCAAAAACGCATTGTTTTCGCGACTTTTTAAAAATGAAGTATTTTGAGTAATTTTGACAGCGATAACAAGTTAATTTCCTACAAAACATGAATGCAGATCTTGCCAGAGTTTGTATTTCCGGGGGTAGATTTTCGCCTTCTTGTGGGTGTACCTGCCCGGAAATAGAAACCCTGCCAAAATACTCTATTTTGACAAAGTATTCTGATCACCTCTGTTTCTAAAGTCGCAAAAAATCTCCATTTTCTATCATTTACTTCAATTTATTTCTTTGATACCGAATTTACATGTAATCTATCACATTTTAAATAGTTTAAATTCACCAGAAATTCCTTTTCGGTGTCAAACTCTTACTTAATTTTAATTTTTACTACCAATTTCTGAAAAATTCTATGTACGTTCCCTTCTCTGTGCAAAATTCGTTTAGAATTTTTCGTAGAAATCCTGGAATTTTTCTTCCCCCGGAAATCCAACCTTTTAGAAGAAAGGAGCTCAAAACACTGTAGTTTCACATAAAGTATTTTCGCCACTAATTTTAGGAATACATATTTAAAAATAAATAAATTATGTAAATATGTACCCGTTGCGCCCAAGTCGTAAAACTTCAATTCCTAGAAAAACAAAGTATTTAGTAGAGTAGTACTCAATAATTCCGTAATTTGTACTAAAAAATCAAGGTTCTTACTTCCAAAAACATGTCCACCCCGACATTAAACGGTCTCCGGAGCACTCCTCCAGTTTGATAATAGTACCTGCAAAAATATCAACTAATCACACACAATCTAGGAAATTTGTGGCAAAATTGAGGAAATTTTGGACAAAAATTTGGCATACCTATGTCCACTTTTGCTCACCAATTTTAAGCAAAAATCAATCTACGACGCAAAAGTAGGGAAATTTCCAAATTTGGGAAATATTAAGGCAAGCATGACGAAATTTGGAGCAAAACTTAGGACAAAATTGTGTCCAAAATTTTGGACAAAAATGTGAAATTGGTATTTCGGTTTTAGCATTAATTGCTTCCCAATTTAAAAAAAAGAAAGTGACCAGCCAAAATTAAAGAAATTAGGGGCAAAAATTAGGGAAATTTTCGAAAAAAAATTGCCAGATTCTCTGAATATTTCGTCTTATTCGCTAATTTCATACCAATTTTAACCCGTAATTTCAAGAAATATGTCCAAATTACTTACATAATGGCTTCAAACGAGGTTGCATTCCGGTCAACGTAGTATTCATCACGCTCCTAAAAAAATTACCAGATTTTTCGTAAACCTCGCAATTTAATTAATTAATAAAATATGGTCGCACCGCATCATAAAATCTCGCCCTTCTTTGCGGGTCGCCCAGCAGAGATCCCGGAAATTGGAGCAGAGTCCGAACCTGGGTGTCGAACCGGCGTCCGCCCACGTTGATGCGGACAAGGGCGCACTGCGAGTGGTCGTGAACTTGCGGTCTCGCCGTGACCGGGGCGCTCGAGGATTCCCCGTATTTCGGAAGTTTCACGTTTATCGAGGTTTTCGTCTTTCGGCGACGTTTGATCCGAATTTTTACTTTGCCTTGTTGATTTTCGAGACGGGGAGGACTATGCACAAGAAGGAAGAGGGTGGCTTATCATTTAGCAAGTTATCAGTGGGCGTGGAAGCGTGGGACTGATCCTGAGGGACAACCACGGTTGCCCATGTTAAATAAACCCCATGGAACAAGATATACTCTCCCTTTTAGTGTCCCCAATTGTCCCCACGGCTTCCTCGCCCACTTATCATGATTGATAACCATTTACCGCTTAAATTTATTTATTTATTTTGGAAGTTTTCATTTTATGACATATTTAACATAGGACTCGATGACTCTCCACCAAAATCGTTGAAATCCGCACATTTTTAATCATTTCTCTCCTCTGGGAATTTATTTTAAAATTCTTGACGACAAATTTGCCTTCTAATTTTTTTGAAGGCTTCTTAACCTTACGATCTCCTTTTTCAAAAAGTGTCAAAATCTGGAATGTATGTTTCTCTAAAAAATTTACAACGACCTCTGCATTACAAATTCGTCGTCCAGAATTTTAAAATAAGCTCCCAGAGCCGATAAAATGATTAAACATGTGCTGATTGGGACCATTTTGGTGATAAGAAGTCATCCAGTCCTAGGTTAACATATATATTTATTTACCTGCGAAAACTCCAGTCCATATACTTGCCCCATTCCCATCGAAATGCGGGGACGAATAAGGCTTCCACATAGAAATTCTTGATCCTCGAGGGCAACGTCACGGTCCAAAATTTACTCCAACTGCTCTTCAAATACGAAGGCTTCACCACGTCGGCCAGAGAAGTTCCAGGTTTCCCAAAAAAATGTCTAAATTCAAAAATTATCAAAAACAATTTCTAAATAATATTTCTGAACTATCAGACGTGGGCAAAATCATAATACAGTATTTTGAGCCCCGTTCTTCGCAGGGTTTGGATTTCCGGGGGCAGTTACACCCACAATAAGACGAAAATCAACGTGGAGAAGGCAAAATTCAGACGAAAATTCAGGTTTCGTGAAGAAATTATCTTTTTATCGGTATCAAAATATTGTATTTTTAAAAAAATCGTGAAAAATGAAGTATTTTCGCATCGATAAAACGTTAATTTCTCGAAAAACACCTGTATTTTCGTAAGACTATTGTCTTCTCTGCCTAGATTTTCGTCTTTTTGTGGGTGTAACACCCCCCGGAAATCCAAACCCTGGGAAAATCTCAGCTCAAAATACTGTATTTTTGACCAATATTTTGCCCACCCCCTGCAAATTACGTATTTATCTCATACGTACCCTCTGAGCCCCTCGATGCTGGAGGTCCTCACACGCTGGGAGTGATGACTCTTGTTATCCGTGACCACTCCGATCGTGATGAAAACGCCGAACGAGGCGAGGACAAAGGTGGTCAAAACTCCAAAGAAAATTGTCCCTGGTCCAGCCACCTCCTCGTCAAATGGGTCAAATTGACTGGAGAAAGTATCGTTTTGAAACATTGCGAATGCGTAAATAAATTTCCGGAATTTTTAATACGGATTTTTTCACACTTCATAAAATTCCGGAGTCAGAATTGGATTCATTTTTTGTTTACATTTTTGCGAATTATTATTATTGCTCGTTTTTAGCATGATTCAATCGCCATAGTTTCGGCCGGGAAAATACGTCCACCACTTTCAAAATATTGCAATATTCGCAAAAAATTCGCAAAAAACAATAAAATTCGACCACCCCCCCCATTTCAGCCAAATTCTCCCCCAAAATTCCAGCATTAAAATGCCTCCTACCACAAAAACACAATTCATCCCTGTCCGAAAACACCATTCCTACACGCGTCTCTCATCGTCCTCTTCCTCCTCCAATCGTCCCCTCGCCCCCCACAAAAAACATGACGATCCCCTCCCCGACGAAAATGCTAATTTTTGCTCATCAGATTCTCGTAAACCACAGGCGAAAACATCGTCCTCCTGGCACACTTTGGGTTCCACCCCGTCGGACGAAAATGGGGTCGAAAATATCCCCCCAGAACAGGGCACCATCACGCCACCACCATCACAACAAACGGCTCCTCCTCCACCACGTGACCACCACGTGTCCCTTCAGAGATACTGGACGCCAAAAAATATCCGCCACGAAAATACCACTCAAAAACCCGCATCGTATCCTCCCCCACGTGACCAGCTCGCATCATCCCGCCCACTCCGACACCATCCCGGATACGGGATGCCAAAAAATGACCGCCACGAAAATACCGCCCCACAACGCAGCACGCTACCCACATCACGCCAAACCCCTGACCCACGTGACCACCTCGTGTCCCTGCCCGGATTCCGGTCACTAAAACATGCCCTCCACCAAAATACGGCCGCACAACCCAGCTCGCCACCCACATCACATCAAATGCCACCTCCTCCACGTGACCACCTCGTCTCCCGGATGCAAAAAGATGCCCGCCCCGAAAATACCGCCCCCTCACATCAAAATCCTCTACATGACTACCTCGTCTCCCTCCCCGGATACCAGACGCCAAACAAACCTACCCGCCCCGAAAACACCGCCCCAGAATCCACCATCACACCACCTCCCTCCCATCAAACTCCACCACCACCCCTTCCCCTTGACCTCGCCTCCCTCCCCCTTCCCCCCCTACCCGGCTACCGGATGCCGAAACACCTCCGCGCAAAATGGCAGCCACGGGCCGCCGAAGAGTGCAAACTGGGGGCCCCTTTCCCCCCGAATTTCTACTGGTGGCACGGGATCCAATTTTCCCACCCATTCACTCCACCCGACCTCTACCTGACCCAATACCCGGGTTCCGTGCTGTTAAATCACCCCTGTTTTACGCCACGTGAGGCCGAGGTGCGCTCCCGGTATGGAAAACTCTACTTCTACTTCGATCCCGAACCCGTCGAGCTGCTCGAAGTGCAGGTTGAACAGCTTCGCAAAGCGAATGAGATCACGATCGGGCATTTCAACCGGGCGGAAAAGGACGGGAGGGTTTTGCAGGAGGAAATTTTCACCGGGAGGAAATTTTTTTCCAATGTTTCTCATCAGATTGCGCAGTGGCAGAGGAAAACGGCGGAGGTGGTGAAGGAAATTAAGGCCGATGAGGAGACGATGGAACGGAAGAGGAAGAAAATTAGGGATAAAAAGGTGAGAAAATGAGAAAATTGCAATATTTTGAGCGATATTCTTACGAGGGTTTGCATTTCCGGGGGGTGTTACACCCACAAAGAGAGAGAGAGTTTGTATTTAAGAAATTAAGTGTTTATCCTTGTAAAAATATTTTATTTTGAGAAGAATCATATTTTGAGCCCTGTTCTTCCCAGGGTTTGGATTTTCGGGAACATCCACAAAAAGACGAAAATCTGCGTCAAGAATACAAAAGTCATGAAAATACAGGTTTTGTTAGCAAATTAAATTTTTATCGCTGTCAAAATACATTGTTTTCACAATTTTCTAAAAAATAAAGTATTTTCACATCGGTGAAAAAACCTCAATTTGCTTACAAAACCTGTATTATCGATTGAAACTTGGCTTCTGCAGGTAGATTTTCGTCCTCTTTTTGTGGGTTTGACACCCCCGGAAATCCAAACCCTGGGAAGAACATCGCTCAAAATGCTACATATTGGCAAAGTATTTGACCCACCTCTGTTTTTTAAAGTTGTACGTTTCCTACCATTCAATTTCAATAATTTCGACTGATTAAAAGACCTTACCTGTCACATTTTTAACAATTAAAATTCTCCAGCATTTTTCTCTTTGGTGTTACACTCTTCCAACTTTTTGTACCTATCAATGTGCAAAAATGGGTTAGAAATTTTCCACTTTTGCCTGCACAATTAAGCTTTATTTTTCTTGTACGAATCAACCTTATTCAGATTACAAAACTAACCCTCCGTAAAATTTTCCTGAAAACGATGGATTTGACCGCAATAAAAAAGTTAATTTCTTCACAAAACCTGCATTTTCGACCGATTGCTGCCTTCTCCACGTAGATTTTCCTCTTTTTGTCGGTATAACACCCCCTGAAATCCACCCCATGGGAAGACCCTAACCCAAATTTTTTTTACAAAAGTTCCAAAATTTCACTCCCCCTCGTATTTTCCCCCCAGCTCATCATGAAAGCCCTCACCCAGGAAAACCTCCGTCTTAAAAAACGCATCTCCGATCTGGAAGCGTCCCTCGCCTTGGAAGACGCGCAAATCAACGCGCTCTCCTGCGCCGGGTGTAACATGCCGATTCCGCTCTTCATCTCGAAACTGACCACGCTCCGCGAAACGACGGCGGACAAGGAGCGTCTCGTCACCCTGTTGACGGATGACATCAAACAAACCAAGCGCGTCATCAAATCGGCCAATTATCTCGTGGCGAACTGCATCCAAAGTCTGCGTGGCGTTAGTGACCTCATTTTGCAAATCGGGTACGGGCAGCATCGCGACGCCATGGAAAAAGCCAGGCGGAAGTATACCACCTTCCAAAGCCCGGATAGTGACTGCGGATTAACTTGGGATTTACAAACCGTTCTTGGAAGAAAGGTCAATTATACTAATTCTTCTGATCAAATGTCACAATCTTTTAAGTCCAGTGAATAATTTCCCATCAAAATTTGCACACGTGATTCGTGGATCATAATTTTTATGAATTTTCAATTTTATGAAGAGATACATACATCAATAAATTTCGTGATTAACTCGCTCTTTATGCAACCCAAATAAGTCAAGTGGTTATTTCTGTCTTATTAAACTATAATTAAACTCCTGCGCCATAAGCATAAAAATATTTACAGAGTGATGACATCAAACAAAACTAAGCGCGTCACCCGGTCGGCGAACGTTCTCGTCGCGAATTGCATTCAACAACTGCGTGGCGTTAGTGACCTCATTTTGCAAATCGGGTACGGTCAGCATTGCGACGCCATGGAAAAAACTCGGCTAAAGTACCCCTCACAAAGCCCGTATTATCGGACGGACAACGACTACGGGTTAACTTAGGATTTACAAACTGTTTTTGGAAGAAATGTAAATTTTACTTCTGATCAATTGTCGTCATCTTTAAATCGAGTACCGTAAGACCTCTATTTATAGCCCTATTCTAATTATAGCCGGTCTCCAAATATAGCCGGGTCTAGAGACCAAGATTTCAAAATTTTAGCCGGGTCTCTAATTATAGCCGGGTCTCTAGTTATGGCCGGGTCTCTAATTATGACCTGTCTCTAGTTCATAACCCATTCACGAAAAATGTTGCACATTATGCTAATCAACTAATAAGTTGACCTACTAATTTTTACCTATTAATTCCAAGTTAATAATGGATTTAATCATGACATAATTTTTTTAAACTGCTAAACCTCGTTTAAAGATGTAATTTTAAAGTGAATGGGTTACTAATGGTATAAGTTGTTAAATAAGAAAACTCAAATTAAGTTAGCATGATCTTGTAACATCAGAAATTTTGGGGTTAAACAAAATTTTAGCCGGGTCTCTAATTGTAGCCGGGTCCGTGACCCACAACTGGGGGTCACGGACTGGGGGGTCACGGACCCGGCTACAATTAGAGACCGGCTACAGACCCGGCTGAATCTTGTTTCGCCCAAAATTTTAGATGTTACAAGATCTTGCTGAGTTTTCTTATTTAGCAAGATATGGCAACAGTGACCCATTCACTTTGAATCTACATCTTTATACGAGGTTTATCAGTATATTTTAATTTTCTGTCATGATTATATCCATTATTAACTTGAAAATAACATAAAAATTAGTAGTTCAACTTATTCGTGGATTAGCTTATTTAATGTGCCACATTTTCTTGAATGGGCTAGGAACGGGGACAGAGCGGACAAGACAGCTATAATTAGAGACCCGGCTAAGATTTTGAAATTTTGGTCTCTAGACCCGGCTATATTTGGAGACCGGCTATAATTAGAATAGAGCTATAAATAGAGGTTTTACGGTACTCTAAAAAATCCGGTAGTCGTACATATATACATACTGTGGCATAGATTTAATAGTAATTTCCTACGGGGTCGGTAGTAGTAGTACAGAGGTCGACGCCGACAAATTTTCGGCGTCGGCGGCGCGGCGTCACAATGTTAAAGGAATAGGAAATCAAATTTTTCGGCGGCGGCGGCGCGTAAAAAATGCTATCGGCGTATGGCGGCGTGAGGTCGGCGTCGTCGACCTCTGTAGTAATAGTTTGTTTATGCGCGGTCAATTTTCATCACCAGAACGGTAATGCTCGTTATTGATATATGACGGTTGCCATATATGTACTCCGGCAGCCATTAATGGTTTAATAACTCTTTTCAAAGAGAGCAACCATAAAAGTAATTTTTGTTTTGTTTTCCAACTAATCCAAAGTGTTGAGTGGGTATTACCATGCGACCAGCTCCCTTAAGATTATACCTTATGCAACACGACTTTTATGTCAAAGGGAAAACTTTTTTATTTCTCAACCGATTTTGGTCATCTTAATTTTAAATGAAAGATAAGTGCATTTGTTACATTATTTTAATGAAGTGGCTGCGATCTTTAAAAAGGCCTTAGCTCATTTCACCACGCCACGTTGGCGTGAGTGGTGAAACGGCACGAAACTTTCAAGCCCAGACCTCAGAGCAGCGACGCGGACCCGGACTTTATACTCGTTAGGCATAATACCTACCAAGGGTAATCTTAAAGGATAATTTTAGCACGTAGATATTGAGAGTATAGTATTTAGTTAGCAAGCAGTATGCATATTTCTGTGTGTAGGATGGCCGTGTTTAGAATGCACGAAGTTAGATAAGTGTGTGTCAACATGGGAATTTGTTGGAATGGATTTTAATTGTTGTATACAGGGTTTCGCTTTTCCCGTCGAAAACGTTTTTTTTACCACGGCAGGTGGGAAAAAGTGGTAAAAACCGGGAAAAACGGTTTTTACCGTCCAAAATGGGAAATATGGCTGCCCATGTATTTAGTTGTGGGGAAAGCTAACTTCTTTAATAATCAATATTTCCGGAATTAGACTTCATATTCGTGATCTCCACGAATTTCTGAAAATTTTGATATGTAATACGGGCACTTTTGATCAGTTTTAATTATTTTCCTATTTTCCCATATGAATACATGTAAATTTTAGAGATTGTTCGACTTGAACCGTATTACCAACTAATTTTCTCAGAATTTGATGGAGAATATGAATATGAGGTTAAATTTTGAAAATCTTAGGTTTTAAAGAAGCTGTTTCGGATTGCCCCAAAACCAGAGTTTTTCCCATTTCTTCCATTTTTCCCATTTTCCACCCATTTTGGGTGGGTGGTAAAAATGCCTTTTTCCCACTTTTTCCCGCTGTCCTGGTCAATTTGGTTTTTACCAATCGAAACCCTGGTTGTATAGCATATATCTGTTATACAATTATCCATAAACATGTCAAATGATTAAGTTGCTTATGCTTTGTAATCAGTTGTACTAAATAAATATACCTCATCATAAAATACATTGGAAAGGATTGTCATAACCGCATCATGATGAATGCGGTATTAAAATATTTTCTGGTTATCTTATTTACCTTGAGTTGATTATTCACGGGAAATGGTGACCAGAATGATGTATCAGCTTGTTCAAGTAAAATAAGAAATTAATCCCCCTCACTCACTGGTTAGTATTCAAGTACACTCAAAATAAGGTAGTAATGAATCATTACCATGCGGAATCACTATACGTCTCTACCACGTCGGTTACGATTTGTCGTAGAAATGGTAATAATAAGTTCAGGGAAATTCAAATTTAATACATAATGGTATTCACTTCCTTAATATTTGGTAATGAATTTGAATTTCCCTGAACTTATTATTACCATTTCTACGACAAATCGTAACCGACGTGGTAGAGCCACATAGTCATTCCGCATGGTAATGATTCATTACTACCTTATTTTGAGTGTAGGAATTGTCATTTATATATTCCCGCAAAGTTAATAATGGGTGCCAACAATTCGAGAATTAATAATGACTTCGAGGTTAGTAAACTCCTTGGTCAGGGTGCATTTGGATTGGTTCTTTCCGCAAAACACAAATTGGATGGACTTGATTACGCCATAAAATTGATAAAGCTACCAATCAATACTGAAGAGGCTGATCGAATAAAACGAGAAGCAATTAATTTTGCACAAATTCCATCCCATAAAAATGTAGTGTGTTACAAGTACAGTTGGATCGACTTGCTGCGTAAAAGGGAGCTTGAAGAAATACAAAAATGTCATCCAAATTTTGGGTACCGGACTTTTTTTTATATTACCATACGTAGTGACTGGGTAACTATTATTGTATAATTTTATAGATTCTTAAATGTAGCGGCTCCAATTAATATTCTTTGCATACAAATGGAGCTGTGTTCCGAAAACTTGAGAAGCTACATCAATAAAGGGTTAACGGATAGGTCTATTCTAAGACAGATAAAATCGCTTAGCTATTTCAAACAGATTTGCAAAGGAATAGGACATATCCACAAACAAAAAATTTTTCACCGTGACATCAAGCCGGAAAATATTTTTATCAGCTTGAAAGATAAAGGAACAATAAAAATAGGGGATCTCGGCTTATCAAAGCGCTACTCAGCTGTCGATCTGAAAAATACTGCCTGTGGAACAGTCGCTTACATGGCGCCGGAACAGATGACTGGCGTCTACGGGGAAGAAGTCGATATTTATCCACTGGGAATCATACTTGTCGAATTATTATGTCCCATACCAGAACACAGATATGTGGAGACGATTTACCATATCCGAATAGAAAAAAAGTTCCCAATCCGGTTTGAACAGAATATCGAAGCCAAAGAACTATGCTGTTCGTTGCTGGCTAATAGTCCCGTGGATCGACCAAATCTTAAAAAAGTTGTGGAAATAATAAAAATGATGATCACAATTTCCCTTCTCATTCTAGCGAGCAATTGCATGGCCCCCATTTTGGCGTTGGTTGTGATGGGTGCGATAAAGATTTCATAACTGGGGAGCGATGGAAATGTAAGGCCTGTCCAAATTTCAACTACTGCCGCGAATGCTATGATACCCGTGTAAACAGTCACGATAAACAGCATGATTTTGTTGAAGTTCGCAACTGTGAAAAGTGCTGTGAAGCATTAAATATTCCTGGTAGAGAAGTTTCACACTATTTCAAATGTGTGGACTGCCAGGACCCAAAAGGAAAGTATAGATGTGCAAGCTGTTTTATTGAGTCTATTATCCACGCTGGAATCCACACCTTTGCAAAAATTAAAGTTGATGAAAATGGAGAAGAGATGATGGTGGAGGCTGATAGCGGTATTGCGTCAGGTGGTGATCAGTTGGATGATGGCGTAGCTGATTTGTTTCTGCGGGCTTTGATTTTACTTGCGGAAAATATGAAGGAGGACAACAATTCAGGTTTTTTTTTTCTTTCAGAATGAATGACCATGTTTAAGGTTCCCATGGATGACGCGTTGGCGCGTAATCTCACTCTGCCCCTATCCAATGGATTCAAATGCAATTTCTAAAATCGGATCAACTCCATGAGTTTTGAGATAAATGCAACGTTTGATATTTTAATGTAAAGCTAATTTTTGGTACTACCAAACCTTGGTGTTTTGAAAAATTAGAAAATTCATTTGCTACTTTTTCCACACTAATTTTTTTCAAAAATGAATTTTCTAATTTTTCAAAACACCAAGGTTTGGTAGTACCAAAAATTAGCTTTACATTAAAATATCAAACGTTGCATTTATCTCAAAACTCATGGAGTTGATCCGATTTTAGAAATTGCATCTGAATACATTGGATAGGGGCAGAGTGAGATTACGCGCCAACGCGTCATCCATGGGAACCTTAAATTGAAGTAATTTTTTGTTATTTTTTCTAGATAACGCCAACTCTGCCGGGTCAAGCAAAGGAAATAGTGGCTAGTAACGTATATATGACTAGTAAGAGGTGATTTAGATTTACATGTGTTAATACCACAAGAATTTGGCCACATTTGCCCTCAATCTCGATGATTTGCGTAATTTTAAAAATTATATTTTCAACGCTAACTTACATCAAGACTCATCTCAAACTCTGTATTTTAGCAAATATAAAATACCCACTTAACGTGCGTAAATACTCAACAGAAAATTTTATGAAATTTTTAACATGAAAAATACAACCATACGTTTTTATTATGCTAGTTTATTTTCACTCTGAAAGCATTTCCGGTGCAAGTTAAAGAATTTCTAAATGGCATTTCAAAAAGGAAAAGGCTATCTCTCGTTAAACTTTATCCGAAACCATAATGCTTATTTGTCCCGGTAGTATTAAGCTACAATTTAAATTTATACATACGTAAATCATGATTTATTAACGTGTATAAAACGAATTATTTGCATATTTCATGGAACATGTAATTTATTGTAATATACATAAATCTTCTTATAAATGTCCACATTCGTATCGTCCATATTACTCCCGGATCCCCATTTTTTATACAATTCATTTCTTCATCTAATCAGAAAACAGCGTCTCCTCCACCACAATATTAGTCCCCGGAAGTAAATCCTCCTTCCTAAAGTAATTCGTGTACACCGAAAAAGCCCCACAATTTCCGACCGCTTGGCTCAACCTGGCCTTCGTGCAGCCCGGGACGACAAACTCGGCCGTCGTGGTGACCGACTCGTGAAACGTTTCGGACGTTTCGCTCCTCCAAGAATATCCCGTCGCCGAAGACGCGCTCAAATTCGTCCCAAGATGACGAAATTCAAATTCAAATTCGCGAGATGAAAAATAAATTGCAAAGTTTACGTTACAAAAAAGAGGGAATTTTCATGAAAAAAATCATCTGTAAAGTTCCCTCAAAAATTTCGAAATAAGTGCAATCATAATTTATGTATGTGTACCTCAATAAGCAAGAATTCATAGTTTGTTAACATGCAATTTAAAAAATTATTTGCATACGCATGTTGAGCAGGAAATAATTTATTAAAAATTTATCAAAAATTATAAATTTTCCAAAATCACATTTCATTTTTTTAACATTTTATTCTTAATCAGAAAACAGGGTCGCTTCCACCACAATATTAGTCCCCGGTAATAAATCCTCCTTCCTAAAGTAATTCGTATACACCGAAAAAGCCCCACAATTTCCCACCGCTTGGCTCAACCTGGCCTTCGTGCAGCCCGGGACGACAAATTCCGCCGTCGTGGTGACCGACTCGTGAAACGTTTCCGACGTCTCGCTCCTCCAGGAATATCCCGTCGCGGAAGAAGCGCTCAAATTCGCTGCGAAATTTAGCGACAATCCGTTATACAGGAGGGACGAGGTGAAGCCGATGTCCGTCATGACGCTGTGCTCGTTGAGGACGCTTTCCGACGCCATGGATGACCTCGAGATGCCGCGATTCTTCTGATAAGTGCAGGTCAAGGGTGACTCACTGAGAGTATTGTCACATTCCAGGATTGTCTCCCAGTGGTCGGTGGGGTCACAGGTGGACCCAATATTGGTCAGGGTGCAGCACTTCATTCGCACGTTGTTTAAAGCGGTGTCGTCGCCACCTCAAAAAACAAAATTGAAAAAAAATTGCATGAAATAATCCTTTTTAATTGCAATTATTTGCATCCAATTGCAATTTTTTGTGTAGATTCTCAGCAGATTTATTTTGAAACTTAACGAGGCACTAAATCTGACGAGATTACTAAAATTTATCAATATTTTTAAATTTTCTTAAATAGTTTGCAAATATTTCAACTATTTTTAAATTTTCCTAAGTACTTTGCAAAATATTTCAACTATTTTTTAACACTTGTTAAAATGTAAATTTTCAATTATTGTAAATATTTTTTTAAATTGTGAATACTTTGACGTCTTTTAGCAAAATATGTATTTGTGAAGTATTTATTTTATTTGAAAAAGATGTATTACTAGTTTTATTTGACAAATGTGTAAATATAAAATACAAATAAAAATGTCAAAAATATATAAAAAGTTCCAATATTTCTTGATTTTCCTTAGCACTTTATAAATATTTCGGCTATAAAAAATATATTTAAAGATTTTTTTAATTACCAAAACTTTAACGACCTTTATGAAAAAAATTATTTCTGTAGTATTAATTTTAATTAGTAAAAGATGTTCCATTCTTCTAGGATCATTTGAAATATGCGTATTCCAACCATTGTTTCAAAAGCATTTAATTTTTTCTAATATTTCTAGGTTTTCGTAAATATTTTCCAAATATTTCTGACATTATTTTTGGTGAATACTTTAGATAAAAAACAATAAAATATAAAATAATTTAGCAAAAAAATCTATATTTTCAGGCATCTTATTTCGTAAATCTGTTTACTTTCCTTAAATTTCTGCCATTCTTCATAATTCGGCAAAAATCATTTATTAAGCAGCTAGAAAATTCAGTTTCACGCATTCTTTTTCGTAAATATTTCTTATCTATTTCTAGTTTTCTGACAATTTCTGCCATAAATCCGTCAAAAATTTCATGAAAAATCAAGCATACACAAATTTCTTAAACGATTTACTCACTCCCAACATACTCCTGATCCTGCGTCTGAATCCCGCAGACCGCTTGTTGCGACAAGCATTTCTGTGGCGCCGTCCAGTCCCCCCATTCGCCCCCGACGTCCTCCAAATATCCCCCGTTCGGGAGATTTGAGCAGAAAATTCGCAACCCGTTGGCCCCCGTGTCGTCATCCTTGATCCGTCGCTTGCTCCCCCCTTGGTAAACTTCCGACTTGAGTTGGAACCCGGTGACCACGCCGGCATCGCAGTACTGCGTCTTCCCCCAGAACCCCCACTGGTTCACGGAGCTCGAGATTTCCACCGAATCAGAAAAGTTGTTCGAGCCGGGCGGAATGCAGAGGAGTTTGATCCCGTTTAACGCCGTGTCGTCATCGTCGCCTTGATAAGGTTCCACTTTGAGGGACATGCCGGCCGCGTAGGTTCCGGGAGGGCAGTAGTCAAACGGGCCCCATTCCCCCCATTGGGTTATGATGGGGCTTTCGAGGATGATGTCGGTGGTGAGGGAGGAGATATCGGAGATTTCTTCGGGGTGTCGTATTAATCCCGCTGTAAATAAAGCATGTAGTAGATTTTTGTAAGGTAGGACTCATCGCCAAAATTGTCACATTTTTTGAAAATCATTTCTCGCCTCTGGGAATTTGTTTCAAAATTTGTAAAGCCAAAAGTTGCCAATTTACAAAAAAAGATTTTGGACGAAATGAATTGAATTGTTCGGGATTTTGACACGTTTTTAAGGAGGAGATCTCAAGGTTAAGAAGCCTTCAGAAAAATTGGGACTCATCGACTCAAAAAACTTATCGTTATTCCATTAATTGATCAACTCACTGAGTACAAATTTGTTGTACAGAATTTTAAAATAAATTCCCAGAGCGGAGAATTGATTAAAAATGTATTGATTTTGACGATTAAGACGATTTTGACAAAGAATCGTTCGTTGACGATTTTGGCTATGAGTCTTACAGTATTGGTATTTTTCCAAAATAGTTACATACCTGAAAAAATTTCGGTTATGAGTGCACACAATAGTAGAAACTTTGTCAAAGTTTGCAAAAAATATATCGACATTTTGCTTAATTTGAGAAATCTGCTCCTAAATCTTTTATGTGTAAGTTTAATTCCGAAATGAAGTGAAAACCGTTTTAAGCGTGGCTTGATCATCATTTTATTTTATTTGATAAAAAATTTGGGTCACCGGAACTCTGAACATTTTGCTGATTCCTGATTCCTACTTATGAAATTTGAGTATGTAAATATGCATGCATTCATGCATATTATATTTTTTGTTAACCCTTAAATATTTACACGATTGCATGATTAATAAAATTTTCAGTGAGGTTTAAGTTCTCCGGGGTCCGGATTGTTGATTTACATAATAAAATGATAAACTTATCAATCGATAATCCGTTTGATAAAAGAATTGGGACACAGGTTTCCAGGAGTGGGGCGATGAATCATTTTCCATTCATTTAATATAATTTGCAGTTTTTTTTACTTATTTACTTAAGGTTACATTGGATGACGATTTGATGTAGCATCGATTTTTAGTCTCACTCTACCCATTTTCAGCGTCATTAAATGCAAATTTCTAAAACAATTGAATCAGTTTTATGAGTTTTTGGGATAAATGGACCTTTTTATACTTTAATGTAAAGTTAATTTTTGATACTACCAAAATATGAATTTGAACAAAATTGATACTTCATTTGCCACTTTTTCACAATAAATTTCCGTCAAAAAGAATTCCCTAATTTTTCCAATTTGATAGTTTTGTTCTACCGAAAATGAACTATATATAAAAATATGAAAAGTTGCATTTATCCCAAAAAACTCATGAAATTGATACCATTTTAGAAATTTTAATTTAAATAAATTAAATAAGGGTGGAGTGAGATTTAAAATCTATGACGCTCCAAACGGCATCCTATGGCACCTTAACCACACAGTTCCATCCAACCGGTCACTCGCAACTCACAATGCTACCAAACTATTTACTTACTCTGAAGTGGTAATAACGTATATGCAATTCACAGAATGTAGAAAAAATCCCTCGTGTAAATTTGCATAAATATGTAAATATGCAAATGTGCGTATATTCAACTTGACCGGAAATATTTTCCCATGCTTTTCATTTTATTCCGAGGATATCCGCCCCATCTTAATTGGGCATATTTGATTAAATTTTAACTAATTGCCTTGACCGTGATACCTATGTACATAATAAAATGTAAGCTACTCGATGAGAATGAGAGCAGTCAGGAAAAAGTGCAATATGCAGACCAAACGATTTCAACATTTTTGTAAAGCAAGATGCAATAAATCATTATAAAAACTCACTTTTGTCTTTATTCCACTCCCCATTTTACAACGTCAACATTTTCATACGAAAAATACATACGTGCATACCAATTCATCCACACAGTAATAAATAATAAATAAATGTAAAATTAATAAATAACACGACACAAACACACTTTCATCCGTTTCTACATTTGTACATCTTTCGTGCCCACAAAATTTATTGAAAATTTGTGATTACACGAAACTCATAAACACACAACCTGAAAAATCGGTCGATACGAGTCTTTTGTAAATTGCATTGAATTTTGCATCATCATAAACCCGTCAAACTTAATCACGCGTGGAAAATAATGCAAAAATAGTCGTATTAAAGCCCAAAAAAGCTCTAATATTTTGAATAGCTAATGATTGTCGAAGTTGGGACGACGACGAGATGTCGTCATAATTGCGATATTATCATTTGATGTCGTCGTCGTACTGTTCTTATCATCAAAAAGAGCGGTACTACTACTTCCGGTTGTCGAAATAGTGGGGAATACAACTTCGTCCATTGTCGTATTATATTTAGGACCAAATTCTTCCAGCGTAGGTGGTGACGACGACGACGAAAATCCAGCCGACGCCACAGGCGCAACTTCTTCCGTTGTATTATGTGTCGAACTAAATTCTGCCAGCGTTGGTGACTCCGAAAAAACCGACGCCACCGTCGACGACGAGGTCACTTCTTCTCCTTCCGGTATCAGCGTTTGCCCAGTTTCTTCGGCATCGTCACTAATCACAGGTCCAATTTTGTCCAGTGTCACGGTGTCATTTTTCCCAATTTTGACCACATCGACACCACCACCTTCTTCTTCGTCACTCTCATCGTCACTGCCACCCCCCTCATCCGACCCTCCTTTCGTCCCCTCATTGTTCTTATTGTTCTCGGAAGAGACGCCTTTTCCCAACTTGTCCACCTTCTGCGCCGTCGTGGGTACCACGATCTCCTTACTTTTGTCCCCCTTCGCCCCCTGATCCCCCCGTCCCCACCCGGAAATTGCTTCATGCCCCCCATAATTGTAGGAGGGAATATACGGCAAAATCGGTTTGGGTCGGAGACCATATTTCCCCGCTTTTTTGGCATATTTTTTCGCATACTTTTTCGCATATTTGACGGCATGATGTTGATCATAGCCGAGCATGGTGTACTCCGTCCCCTTCGGGTAGTATTGGTAGGTTGGGTGGTGGTACAGGGCGGAGGCGGGGTGGTAGAGGGGATCGCTGGGGTAATAGGTGTCCTTACCCCAGCCGGAATTACCCCCACCACCGCCAGGATTCCCCATTTTATGAGGGGGAGAAGGTGACCCTGAAGATGACCCTGATGATGACCCCGAATTACCCGACCCGTAATGTTCAAAGGGATGCCGGGCATCTTTCCCCAGGGTGATTTTCGTCTCTAAGAAGGAGTCGGATAATCCTAGATATTTTCCGATAAGCCCGATAACCGCGTTTGCGATGAAGACGAAGATGTAGGAAGAAATCACTTTCCACGCGACTTCAGCGACGAGGGAGGCGACGAGTTCCTCCTTTTTTTTGAGGGCGTGGTAGTCTGGGTGGTGGTGGTGGGAATGATGGGGTTCCCCCCAGGACGCCCAGCCGGATCCGTCCCCCTCGGCCCAGCCGGCACTGTGGTAAGATGGGAAATAGTCAGTGTCGTAATAGTCGGCACGGCTGAGTTGACCTTGATCTTGACCTTGAACTTGACCTTCGGTCGGGGTGATGATTGCGAGTGGGTGGGTTTCCTGGGGGTTTAGATTTTGGGGATGATTTTGATTTGGTATCGCGGCGATAATATTTCCCCCGATTTGGGAGCCGGGATGGCTTTGATAGTTGTGCAGTTCGGGGGAGTACAGACGGTTTTGTGCGGGTGGGAAGTGGTCCAAAGGTTCGGTATTAAATTCCTGTGGGGCATGGGGGGCATATTCTTGGGGGTGTTGATTTGCTTCCGACTGGTAATGATGTGGTTGTGGTGGTGGTGGGGACAAATTTTCTTGTCTCAACGTCTCGTCAGTAATCATTTGTCCATTATTGGGATCTAAGGTAAACTGGAAACTTTGCGTTTGTCCGGGATTATGTTCCAAATTTTGTCCCCCTTGGAATACAGGGTGTTGTTGTTCTCGTGAACCGTGCACTTGTCCCAAATTGTGTCCTTGGAACGCACCATGCTGTTCTTCCGGATAATTATGATGATTCGGCGTGGGCAGGGGCCAATCCGGAATTGGCGTGGGGACCAGGGGGGACACGTCGTGCTGAAACTGCTGCTGTTGTTGCTGGACATTTGCACTCATCGCGATCTGGTCGTCGTACCGTTCTTGGAGAATGGCGTCGTTCGCAGTATCAAATCCTTGGTGGTGGAGGTTGTGACCATGTCCAAAATTGTCGAACTGTTCACCACCGCCACGCTGAGCGAATGACGCCGGGGAAGGATCAATCTGCGCCTTTGAAATTTCATTTTCCTGCGCTTTTTTACCCGTCGCCAAATCCATAATGTGCGACAATTGTGGAGGAACGTACGTCTCGACGGAGAAATGTGATCCGTAATCTTTTACGACGGAGGCTCGTTTAATCAGTCTCAATTTTTCGCTGGCCACGTTTCCGGTACAATTCCCGTGCAGACAATTCCCAGATTTTGGAATGACTTGGAACAATCTTCTGCCTAAAAATGGCAAAAAATAAAAATTATTTGCAAAACTTGCACGTCAAAATTGAATGATTTTAATTATTTGCAGAACTTCATGATTTCTTTTCCTTAAAATGGCAAAGATAAAAATTATTGAAAAACTAAGCACAAAATTGAACAATTTTCTTCCTAAAAATGGCAAAAATTTATTTGCAAAACTCTATCCAAAATGTAATGATTTTGTTTCTTAAATACGTGCAAAAAATTATTTGCAAAACTCTCACGTGCAAAATTTAGTATTTGTCTACTTACCATTACTGCTTAAAATGTGTCTCCTCCCACCAATCGAATTCGTCCCGGTAAGCGTCCCTCCTCCGATAAGCACCACCACCAGTAAAAGTACACTATTTATTCGAAAATTTAGTCTTTTAAAGGGCCACATTTTGAAACAAAAGTTTGTCAAAATTTTTAACCCCACAAACTTAACTAATTATTCACTTAAGATTAAAAAGTCACTCAATTCGTTCCTTCTTGCACATTATAACAATACAAATTGTCACCGTAAATAATTATTCACAGCACTTTTACTTTTTCAAAAATCCGTCACCTTTCGCACTAATTTGAAATCTGCAACATTTTCATGCTCAACGCACCGTCTCATTGTACATAAATACATATGCACATACGAATTTCAACTATATGACTAATCCCATGTAGCACTACCATCCCTAAATATTCCTACAATAAGGCAACTCTCACTCTTAACTCCGTACGAATAAAACTGTGACTCTGTATTAAATTAAACTCTATCATGTTGTAAATTCAAATTGAAATAATTACGCAAAAAATGCCGAGTTTGATTATACATAAAAACAATGTAAACCTCGGTTTAACCCAGCTTTTGTAAGGGAAAGGTTTACAATGTAGTTTTGCCGTTCAAGTTTAAATCCAAATTCAATAAGGAAAGGTTATAAACTTGAGGCTGACTTTGAAATCGTATGTAAAACCCAAGCCATGCCATTCAATCGGGTGACCAACCAAACCCACATATCTATCGTTAAGTTTTAACCTCTTAGAGGTTTCTGGTAACCTGTTATGTCCTTACGACCGGCCTACCAGTTGGTCAACTACTGCCATCATTTCTATACTATTAGGTGCGTTTTTTCTTCATATTTAATCCAAACCGTAAGGAAGTTAGGAAGGTGGACGTAGTGATCTGAAAGCGGTAGTAAAGTTAGTTAGTTGCAAATACATAGGTGAATTTTTCCTCATGCATGCGAATTCTTCTTCATTATGGGACAGAAACCAGACTGGGTTGGTTCTTGGGGAGAAAACCAGATCCTAGTTCCACCAGATTCTCAAGTTCAGCATAACTTGACACAGAGGAGAAGTTAGTAACACTGACCCCCTTTTTCCTCCCACCACGTAGTCGCTCACGGTTTTTGGGGGACTAGGCAAAAAATCATATAAGGTTTTCAAATATTAGATATCTAACACGTATGTACGTCTGAGCACGTATGTACGTATTTACAATTAGATGTTATTATGTACATAGTGGGGTCATAAGTTCTCGTGAATGCATTTCCGGTAATAAATCCCAAAGTATTAGAGCTATCTGTTCGAAATTTTTATGGATTAACAAGGTATTAATATTGTTTAGAAATCATAACTTCTTTGTCAAGATTTCGTCCACGGGCAATTAGACAAGACATAACTCGTGACGGCCACAGGTTGATCGTGGTACGCGCCAATTTTCGTGCCAAAAGTATTTCAGACTTTTCACCGTTGGCAAAAAATTTAATAGAAAAAAAGGCCAGATATTTGTTGTACAGAAGTCTGACATCCGTTTAAGTATGCGGAAGTCAATACGAAGTCATCACCGTGGTGTGCATGGGAGCAAGTTGGCTGGAGAAATGAAATCTCTGTTTTTTATCGCAAAGGGTACAAGTTGAAGCCAAGAATTATTTTGAGAGTGTCCTAAAGCCAAACGTTAATAACCTGAACCCTGGACCCTCCGAAAATCGACATTGGACCTTTCAACAAGACCCTGTTCCTGCGCAAGGTGCAAAATTGTCCAAAACTGGCTTCAGACGAATTTTCATGACTTTTTTTCATCCGTAGAACGGTGCTCAGTATCTGCAGACCTTAATCCCCTAAATTATGACTGGTGGTGAAAATTATAGGTACAAGTATGCTCTAAATTTCACCCAAGTGTGGAAGGGCTGAGGTCGCACTTACTGAAGATCTGGCGCTTTTCCCTGGAAATCCGTGCGTGCCGCGATCGAGCAGTTTTCGCCACGACTTATGTCTTGTGTACAAGCCCATGGAGGAAATTGTGAAAACGAAGTTATGATTTCTAAACAAGATTAATACCTTGTTCATCCACAAAAATTTCTATCAGATAGCTCTAATACTTTGGGCTTTATCACCGGAAATGCATTCACGGGAACTTATGGTCGGACTATGTACAAGGAAAATCATGTTCACGGCAATACTTTTCATTACAAAATAAAACTACAGCCATGTAACTTTTACACTTTACAATTTGTCTGATACAAAAAATGTCAACTTTTATTGAGTAATTAATTCATGAAATGTACATTCCAAAATTCTTCTCACAAGGTGTGCATGTAATGTACATATTTATGCATTGTTTATACCTTTGTCCTTTAAACGATACTTTACTGTGGGTGCAATTATGTGCTATCTCATCCCATTCTTCTTAATTTTACTGTGGGTGGAGTGATCACACATATGTATTTATTATCCATTCATTATGTGCCATCTCATTCCAGTCTTCTTCCAGTTACGGTACAATATAACGACGAAAAGTAAATTTCTAGGGGTCAAAAACTGAGATATATCTAACCCATAATCAGTGCAGGTTCGATTACTCATCAAGGAAATATTTTAGGGAAGGACAAACCGGATGCAATGATTCACAAGGGTGAGAAAGTTCGCAGGAATTAATTACTCATGTTAATTCGTAAAAAGGAATTTTGGAAGTATTTTCCTTTTTCATCAGCGTGGGAGTTGACCAAACATTCAACTTAATCTTATTTACATGCACACTTTACATACCTAAATTATGAGATTTTTATTTTGAAATTTTCCAAAAATACGTATTCCATCTTTTCCTAATGTTCAAAATGAGTGCAGATTAATACTCCAAAGCTTTATTATTAAGTCAAACATTTTGACTCAAACTTTAAATTCTTCGTTTTCCACAATGCATTCATGAATAACATTAAAACACATACATTCAACCTGATCGTATTTATTTACACATTTTACAAAAATTATGAGATTTGTATTTAAAGAATTTTCCAAAAATACGTATCCCATCTTTTCTTAATCTCCAAAATGAGTACTCGAAGGCTCGATTATACAGTCAAATTTTAAATATCTGTACTTCATTTTCCACTATAAATGTGCATGTTATCAGATTATTTTTTACTTATTTAACTTTGTGCATCACATGTCACGTCCCATACATACATCGTCATCTTCACTAAACATCCTCCTGTCACACATTATACGTTCACATATACGTTCATGTTTACCCACAAGCAACCAAAAAACTTGTGACTGACGACTGACATGTTCGTGCACCCAACAATTTAGCAATTTTTGTATAAATTACAAATTGACTTCTGTTTTTTGCATGGTTCCGCTAAATAAGCTGACCTGTCCCCTCAGTACAAATCATCTTACTCACTAAGCGAGACCTGTTGTGCATACTGCAAACAAATATGCTTATTTAGCCGCAAAAAAGTGCAGATTTGATGCTGACTAGTGACACGACGTTGTCATTTCTTGTCAGATTTATTATGCCGTCTTAATCGATGATAAGTAACTCATTGATAACTCGCCATGCAAATTCCCCTCTGCATATTAATTTCAGTTTAGTCCCAATAATTTTTATCGAACTAAAAAATATTTGCATACTTATTTCTCTTCAAGAATTTCCGGTTTTATTTTATTAAGAAATTAACAAAGTGCCATTTTTGAAACTCGACCAACTCTACACACATGTAAATTGGCAGGTGGATGAATTTGCAATATGCAAAAATTCTAGTAAATTGGCAGGTGGATCACAATATGCAAAACTCTCTGTAATCAATATTGGATTTTCATTTTTACACCTCAATTTCAATAATATTACGGTTAAAACAAGAAAAAAGTTAATTATACTTACTCGTCAGTCATGTCACGTTTGTGTGAATGTAATTTAATAATGGGTCTGATTCTGGGCAGGTAGGTTTTAAAAGTAAATTTGACATGCCGTAAAACAAGTCGCGTTTCGAAGTTGTTTCAAATTTTGAAGCATGTCGAATCAATGGGAGGAAGGTCGTGTCGTGGAAATTAACCCCCAGTGGTGAAAGGTTGCGCCGAATTGAATTTGGGAAGGTTGCACATAATTTGTACGTGATTGATTGGCACACGTTTTTTAATCGTAATCATGGACTAATTTATGGCAACCGGAATAATCAGACATTAATTTATGGCGACCGGAATAATCAAGTTTAGTAGTTCATTATTTTGGACGTGACGCTAAAAAGAAGAAGATGAAGAAGAGTCGTTAAAATGGTACGTGTCTAATTATCAGTAAAAAAAAGTAGAAATCAAAAACTTGTCAATGATTTCATTTAATGCCGCAAACCAAATTTCAAAAATAGGGTAAATTCATTTTTATTATACATATTTCACATATTTGGAATTGCATTGACAAAAAGTTGATGTGTCACAAAATTTTATAAAATTTACAATATAAAATAAATATTTCAAAATTATTACTTTGTCATTTGTCGTTAACCCACAAAAACATAAATCAATTTAATTTTACACACAATTTTAAAAACAATAAATAAAATAAATAAATACATATGTACTTCACTTATTTTTAAATCATTACATATTTTGCATTGACAAATGGTTTTTGCGAACAAAATTTCATAAAATTCTTAATCATACAAATTGCATTTTTTTCAAAAATCTCCACTAACTAAAGCTTGGCAAGTCGTAAATATTTCAAAAATAAATAAAATATCATTAAAATGCTATCAAATTTCGTAATAAATATCATAAAAATCCTCGCAAAATTTCCAAAAAATAAATATCAATTTTGTATCTCAGTCCACGTATTTCACTTTCCATTCTCCCATCACTTTCCCCACCCATACGCCGGCACTCCCGGGACCGTCGCGGCACCCGGGTGAATAAACCCATTCGCATACAACGGTTTCATCGACAATTTCGCAGCCTGCGCCTTGGCCGCGTATTTGCTCGCTTTGTGCGCATACTTCTGCGCCTTCTTCGTATATTTCTGCGCTTTTTTCGCCGCTTTCATGGAATACTTGTCGACATAGGGCATCGCGAGGGCGGCCTGGTCATAAGAAAGCCAACCCGGCCCGGTGTGGTGCGGATTGAAGCCGACATGCCCGGGTTGCTGGTGACCATGCATTTGCGGGGGGAGTGGTTGCGGTCCCCAGGCCCCTTTGGAAGGGGGCATCCCACCACCGGACCCTTCTTGATGCATGTCAGCCTTCGAGGAACCTTTATTGTCCGCAAAAGACAGCCTGAATTTCTTAAGACTGGGACCAAAATTGAATAAGTGTTGATCGCCGGAATTACCCAGATTGATCGACGTCTCCCAGTACGGCCCGCCCCACCCGAATTTCTTCAAAAGCGGGGTGAGCAGTACGTTCACGATGGCCACGATGGCGTAGCTCTGAAAAATGGGGACATTATTTATTAGTGACGTCTTAATTAATGATAATACGGCAGAATTTATGAAAATATTTACGAAAATAACGCCAAAATATGCGAATTTGTGATAAATTTAGGAAAACAACACGCAAAAATATAGTATTTTTCCAGAATCATACATTCTTTAAATTCCAGCCAACATTTAATTTTTTCCTGGCGTAGCTTTACAACATGGGAACATATTTAATTAGTGACGTATTAATTAATAATTTTGCAGGATTTTGGGAAAAATCGTTGAAAATGTTTACGAAAATAAGGCAAAAATATTCCATTTTGTCCTCAAACGATTAATTCTTTAAGTTTAAAATTTAAATAAAATCGTTAAATTTGACCCTAAACTTTTTTGTCAATAGTAAAATAATTAGTTTTTTTTGTATTAAATAACAGAAATATTTATGCAATCAATTTATATATTTTTTGAAAAAGATTTGCGCCGCACCATAAAATCAATAAAATTCAAAGATAACCATTCCTTACCGAGATTGCTTTCCACAGCAGCGTAAAAAGCCAGGAGAGGTTAAGAAATTCATAAATAATTCCTCGTCCTTCACCCTCATCGAAAATTAAGCGTCTCTCGACACGTGTCGAATTTGAAATCGGTTTGACGTCGAGGTTCATCGAGTCAAAAGAGGACCTTCGCGGAGATATGGAGTCCGTCGCGTTGTTGTCTGGAACCGTGTTGACAGCTGGAAACGTGACCGGTCCAGTTTCATTGTGATGTGAGAGATGCCGCAATTTATTCCCTGGACAATATTAATTATATTGACACGTTGTACATTTTAACGTAGGGCTCGATTACTCATCGTCAAAATAAGCACATTTTTAATCATTTCTCTCCTCTGGGAATTTATTTTAAAATTCTGGACGACGAATTTGTAGAGCAGGGAGTTTCCAATTTTTTGAAAATATACACTCCCGATTTTGACACTTTTGGAAGGACGAGATCTCAAGGTTAAGCAGCCTTCAGAAAAATTGGAACTCGTCGAAACTGACTGAAAAAACTCAACGCCATTCCATTAATCAACTCACTGACGGCAAATTTGTTGTTCAGAATTTTAAAATAAATTCCCAGAGCGGAGAAATGATTAAGCATGTGTTGATTTTCACGATTTTGGCAAGGTTTTTAAGCCAGTTCCAATTATTCTGAAGGCTTTTCAACCTTGATTCTCATTAAAATAATGTCAAGATTTGGAGTGTACATTTTCAAAAATTGGCAACAACTACCTGCTCTACAAATTCGTCGTGCAGAATTTTAAAATAAATTCCCCGAGGACAGAAATGCTTAAAAATGTGTCGATTTTGCCAATTGTGGAAATGAATCCTACACTAATTTGCATACCTTTGCCTCCTCCTCCTCCCGAATCTTTGGCACACAACCCCACAGAAATCAGTGGGATGAGAACGGCCACCCCAAAGAGTCGAAAGATGTACATTTCTTGTCCTTTAATCGTAAACTACACTATTTTCTTCTCTCTCTCCCACCACACACACACATATTTTCCAAAATAAGAAAGTCGCTCACATTATTATTGGTTTCTTCTTTTTCAAAAGCCAAATTTCCTAAAAAAATTTACTCCTTCCTCTGTTTACTCGGAGGTGGTGGATCACGTGAATGGATGCAATTATTACCAAAAACCAAATGCACTCACAAAAGTAAATTCACTTTTCTCACAAAAAAACGGTTTTCCACGGCACTTTTTGCTCTGATGATGATGCTGCTTGCTGACCACTGCTGCTGGTGTTGCACTGCTAATGGTCATCTCGTCTCATTTTGCGGTAGTAACAACGCATCATATCGAAGATGACCAAGTGAAATCACCTTGATAATGATACGTATGTGGAAACTGGTTGAAATCGAAATTAAAATTCGTCGTCCAAATTTTTTAAATAAATTAAAATTCAATCCGCCTCAGTTGTGTTGTCGTTAGGATGGGTGCCTTGTTATTAGTTAAATGTATCGAAAATCTCTTTGATTCAATAGTTAGTTAGTTAGTTAGTGGTTTGGTTTTTGGATCTTAATTTTTGCATGGGACGGATTCATAACAAAATTGTATTATTTGCCTACCAGAAAGACTAGTAGACTCGTATGTAGCTTATGGCGATGATATGTTGGGCTGGCAAAACGTGGGTTTAGTTTAGTTTACTAGTCCACGACCGGTTTTGAAAAATTGTTGATTGTCTTCTCTTGCTTGATGCAGGCGGATGAGAAATATTATCAAGTCCTCGGCAACAAACAAACTCACACTGTTTATTTCTTAAGGTGCTATTAGATGAGGATTTGATGTATCATAGAGTTTTGATCTGCACTCTACCCCAGTTCAATGTTTTTAAATGTAAATTTATAAAATGGCATAAATTTCATGAGTTTTGGAATAAATTCAACTTTTCATACAATAATATGTATGAAGTTCATTTTTGGTACTACAAAAAAATATTGATTAAAAAAGTTAATTCATTTGCTATTTTTCAGAATAAATTTCCTTAAACATGAATTCGCTAATTTTTGATCTATAGTGTATAATGTACTAGCAAATAAAGTATGAGAGTTGCATTTTTTTTACCAGGAAGTATGTACGAAAGAAGTATGAGTCGACAATCTGAGTAAGATTTTAAGCCACATTTTTAATAAAATATTCCAAATACGGAGTCAAAATTTCAAGTTTTACTTGTAAAAATTAAATTTCAAGTTCATGCTCCTAGCATTTGTCAAAATGTGAAGTCAAAATTTCACTACTAAATCTGTCACATGCTTCATTCTCAAAATTTTCGCTAATATTTTTTTCAAATCGATAATTTTGTGCTGCCAAAAATTAACTTTATATTAAACTATAAAAAGTTGCATTGACCCCAAAACTTCTGAAACCGATGTCATTTTAGAAATTTACATGTAATCGGGGTTGAGTTATTTCACCTTAACTATGGAAAGTCTACAACCTAATAAAGGTTTGAAGCCTTTAATCTTAACTAAAATGTTCCAAATGCGGAGTCAAAGTTAAACAAAATCTTAAACTCATGAAATCACTTTCATTATAGAAATTTGTATTTATTTAAACACGTCAAACAGATTTAGAGTAAGATTACAAATTTACCAAATCCTCATCCAATCGCACCTTAAGCTTTAGAAATTTTGCATTTAAACAGATTTAAAGTGAGACTAAAAATCAATGCCGCGTCAAACCCTCATCCAATCGCACCTTAAGACAATTGTAGCATGAATGAATAAATGTATCTCATCCCACGTAGACTTGACATTCATACATATTTACGCATATCCGCAGTCAGCCAGTAGGTAGGAATTTGTGAGGAGAGATGACCCCCTTTCTTTCCGTGGGTTTCAAATTTGTTGCCTTTTTCTTCTTCTTTAATTTAGAGGATAAAATTAAGCTCCTGCGTGTCTTCTTCTTCTTCTCATTGGCGTGTGATGGTCAAGGAGTGGTTTCACTAATAATATTCTTGTTGTACTTAATATTATGAGGGGGATAAGCAGCTCGTTTTGTGTGCAAAATCCACAACCAGTGGCCGCGGAAGCCGTGGGGACATTAAAATTATAGAATATATAAGGGAGGGAGGGGTTTATGTAAGATGGGGAGATGATGCGGATATCGAACAACCGTGGGGTCATTGTCCCTTTTCTGTCCTCACGCTTCCGCGGCCACTGAAAATCAAACCACAATCACTTCGAAATTATTCTTTTGCTCCCCCTAATTTTATTTTGATGAAAGTAATTCTTCAAATTTGTCAATCGCAAATTGATGAGATTTTGTTTGCGGGGGGATTTTTGCCCCCCAAAAAAAACGGGTCAAAAAGGGTCAAATCAAATCTTTATTATACAACTTTTTGAACAAGAAGATGATGAGAATCATAATGCTTCGTGCGACGAGCAAGTAATTATTGCTTGCATAAAACATGTATTGCGTGACGTAAACCTTCTAATTTCCTACATTTTTTAATCCGCTGTCGTATACTAAAAGGGTTAAAGTTTAGTTTGGGTAACCCTGTTTTTCAAAAAACCGCACCCAATCTATTAACCAAACATGAATTACCAGAGGGTGGATATACATTTACAAAAAAATTTCCCAAATATGCATGTAATATTTATGAAAAAAACGACGAAATATGTATTATTATGTATACACGAAAAAATAAAATAAAAATTTGTATGTCTGAATTTAATCTTTGTGGTCCAATTTTCTTTGAGCAAAAAAATTTCGGCTTATATATTTACAAAATATGTAAAAGATTTCCATATTTCTTAAATAATAGCGAAAATATTTATATGCAGGGTATTCCGACCTGGGTTTTAATGGGTTGGGTTTTATTGGGTTTTATTGGGTTTTAATGGGTTGTAAATGAATAAAACCCACTGGGTTTTACCATGTTAAGTGGGTTTTATTTGGGTTTTAATGGGTTTTATTGGGTTTTAATTGAATTTTACCTTAAAACTACATTCTAAAAGTTAAATACATCTCCCATACATTAGAAGACGTTATCTCAATTCATTCTAAAGCAGTTTATTTCATTACTATTCTAATATATGAAAATTCGGAACAAATCAACAATTGACTCCATCCTTTAGCATCACAGATTTCAAGTGTTATAAAACAAAAATAATTTCCGAATAGATACAAATTCCGAATTATTTTTGTGAAGTTATTACTTAAAACTAATAAAACCCAATAAAACCCATTTAAACCCAATAAAACCCATTAAAACCCTAATAAAACCCAACTAACATGGTAAAACCCATTAAAACCCATTAAAACCCAAATAAAACCCAACTAACATGGTAAAACCCATTAAAACCCATGGGTTTTATAATTTTTTATTAAAACCCTGGGTTTTTCCGAACCCTGTTTATGTGTAAATATGTCTGAAATTTTAGTAATATGTAAAACAAAATATGTGAAAATATTTTGAAATTTTTGTGATCCACAAAAAATTAAGGAACAAACACGAACAAAGTTTGACCGTCGGTCGTCACCAAAATCAAAAAGTTGAAAATAAATACATATCCACCCTCTGATTACACATCACTTAATTCTTCTAAATGACGCAAACCGCACACAAATTTTTGACAAGTTGACAAATTATTTTACTGTGTACACATACACATTTTTTGCGCATATGCTAAGCAGACTAGAAAAAATTACTTTATGATATGATATAATTATGGGATTGATTTGCATGACAAATTCTAGAGCAGCCTCAATTCTTGTAAAAAATTGGTTCATTGAACAAATTATATTATCTTTTTTTTTTTAAAGAAATTCTGTACTTTTTCCAAGTTATCCTCTAAAACAATAAAAATCTAAAAATTCAATGATTTTTTTACCTCTATGTAAAAATTCTAATAAGCAGAAATATGGAATAATATGTAACCTTTTTAGAAAATCGGTCGCATACATATGCACTCCTCCTTTTTCTCAGTTGTCTTTTAAACCAACAAAAATTGTACAATTTTGACGAATCTTTTTACCAGAAGATATATTTATATGATTAGATTGATCCGCATTCGAAGACATATGTTGAAACTGAATTTAATTCTGACAAGCTTTCGGTACCTTCATCAACCAGGTCATACATAAAATGGAGTCAAATCAAAATAAATGACGGATTGTACAAATGTGATTTCTTGAAAAATAATACAGTTAAATGCCGTTTTTGGTACATATGTACTTATAGTGACAAGCTTTCGGTACATAAATATCTACAGATACCTTCATCAGGTCATAAATTGGAGTCAAATCATAAATGACGAAGGTGATTTGTTTAAAAATAATACATGTAGTTTTTGGTACATAATTATAGCGATTGATAAGTTTAAAAAAAAATGAGACGAGTGTGGAACACCAAATAAGATTGACGTTCATTCAGATATACATATGATATTAAAATTATAAATTTATTATAAAAAATTATTAATCATAAAATCATAAAAAATTCAAATTTTAAATTTTATTTGTTCACAGAAATTTTGTGAAGTATTCTGAAAGCATTGATCTCCAACCAATAAAGCTATCGCAACATTTCGAAATTTCAAAATCGGTACTGAATCCCTACATTTTTTAGTAATTTAGTCCACTCACCTATTGACTTGACACGTACAAAAATTTGTAGTACAAATGACACTTGTAATCAAGGTGCTAAGTTAGCACTGCTAACTCGTAAATCTGCACTTTGAGCTAATTTTGCTATTAAAACCAGTGTTAGATTTGTCGAAATTGATCTTGAATTGAATCTAGAACTATGAAATTAGTCTAGATCTAAATCTAACTGATTTTTAATTGGGAAATGATGCACTTTCGCGAAGGTTTTGATTCAGTGGCTGCGGAAGCCGTGGGGACATGTGGGGACATTAAAACTGTAGGATAGGGGAGGCCGGGGTTTGTATAAAATGGGGAGATGATGCGGACATCGAACAACCGTGGGGACATTGCCCCTCTGTCCCCTCAAGCTTCCGCGGTCATTAGATTGATTACATTTACGGGTGTGATTTACGATGTAAATAAAATCAGAACACGTTGTCAATTAGATTTTTATCACTTGTTGTAGGGCGATTAAAAATCTGTTACTTTTTAATGTGGTTCATTTATGGCCGCATATTTAACCTCGAAAAAAATATTTGAATTTGGGACAAATTACACTACCACAAATTTAGTTTTTTAAAAACACAATAACTTATTTATTTCGAATTTTCAGTCAAATTTTACTTATTAATATTGGAAGCAATCCAAGGCAAAAATTCTGTCACTCGTGTGTAAACCTAAAAGCATAGTAAATTAGAATTACTTAAGATTCAATTAAAATTAAAAATAGCTTGTTTTAATTATTTAAATCGGTAATTAACTAACCCCGGGATGCGTTCCTAAATATGTCGAAATTTAAATAAATAACTTTGTTAATTTACATACAGTTTTTAAATGAGATTCATAAAATTGTTTGAATTACCGCAGCCCTTCCCGAAACTGACGATGCCTGTTTGTTCAAAAATTCCGGTATCCGTCTTATGCATTAAGGGACCTTAAAACCAAAAAAATATATAATTAAGGTACAATACCTCAGTCGTCCTTCATAATTTTTTAATGTCTTTAAATGCAAATTTCTACAATAGCGTCATTTTCATGAGTTTTGAGATAAATAGAAACTTTCATATTTTTATTTTTGGTTCTACTACAAAACTATCACTTTGAAACAAAATAGATAATAAGTAAATATTTTCAGAATAAATTTCCTCAAAATTTAATTTTTTCGAATCAATAGTTTTGGAGAAGTAAAACCTACAGTGTGCAGTGTTTATATAGCCCGAGTCAGGGACAGAGTGTCAGAGTCCCTGACTCGGGCAGAGTCCGCTTCTAAATTTTTGTCAAATGACCCGTACCAACTACAATTCGCAATTGCGAACTGCATTTTGATATTTTTGATGTTTAAACGTCAAAAATGTTCCCATGATCCAGCATGCAAAATTTCGGCTTACTTGGCCAATTTCAAAAATCAGTATGGGTCACCCTACTGGGTCCTCCTTGCAAAAAGAATCTTAAAATTTATTAAGCTACTCTAACCCTGCAGGATCATACCAATCGTCTTGTACGATTGTTTTGCAAACCAGTGGGGGTGACCCTACTGGGCCCTTTTGTTCGTTATGACATTACACTTTCACTTTAGTACTCAAATATATCCCGAATACCAGCTACCAACTTTTAAAATAGAAACTTTTAGAAAGCGGTGTGGGTCACCCTTTGGGGTTACTTTTGTTTCACTTTGCTCGGTTTTAACTTCATATACTTTCATAAGAAGCTATTAAGTATCATCGTACCGAATTTCATCTTTTGAAGACAATTTCTAAAATCGGGATGGACCACCCCCTAGGGTCCCTCTACTTAAAATTTTACCAATTTCACTTCATATTCTTCCATTGGGGGCTATTAGCACCTTTTCTACCAAATTTCAGCTTGATTTGAGTAATTTCAAAAATCGGTATGGGTCACCCCCTCGGGTCCCTTCAGACGCAAATTTTTCTAATTTCAATTCATATTCTTCAATTAGACACCATTAGCAACCTCAATGCCAAATTTCAGCTTCCTACAACAATTTTGAAATTTTGGTGCATAATACCCTACCCACCTAGATGACCCCCACCGGTAAACCGCTTGACCGATTTTGCTTATCTTCGAACTTAACTCCTCATTTACCCCATACTATATGTGTACCAAATTTCAAGTCGGTGGGATGACTTTAACCAGAGTTATCGTAAGACGGACGGACGGACGGACGGACATGATGGTTCCATAAGCCCTGACTCGGGCTAAAAATGCATTGTGCAACTTTTTCTACTTTAATGCAAAATTAATTTCTGGCAAATTAGTAATTTTAGAAATTGCTAATTCATTTGCCATTTTTTGCAATTTCCTCTATTTACATATTTCTGCATAAAATGACCAACGCTCTCACCTCCCGAGTCTCCTACGCAGGAATCCAATCCTAAATAATTTCAGTCAGTTAAAGACACGTGTAACAATTTACATATAATTTGCATGCGTACCCTTGTCTCCAGCGCAAATCATGGTTGATAATATCCCACCAGGCGCAATTCCCTTGTAAACTGAGGCACAATTCGAATTCGGCCAAACTCGGACATTCTAACGAAATAAAACAAGTATTAATTTCGACTTACACACAAATTTTACAGTATTTTTCAAAATTGTCTTCAAAATATCGTAAATTTTATCAAAAATTATTTTAAAATGTGTAAAGTCTTAAATTTTATCCATATTTCGACTAGTTTACATGCACGACAAAAATTCAGTTAAAAAAATTAAACCATAAAAATATTTCAGAGCAGCATTGAGTTAAAAAATAATTTGGCAAAAAAAATCATACATTTTGCTCGGAAATATTTCGTACGAATTTTCACAAACAAATATCTAATAACAATTTTATGAACCTTTAAAATTTTGTTATAAAAATTGGATAATAAAAATAATTAACAGCGTCAAACTTTAAAAAAAACATTCAAAAAATACATTCGTTTTGCTAGTAAATATTTCATACAATTTTTCATAAAAACTATAAAGCAAATTATAAAACTCACAACTTTTTGTAAAATTTGCGACTTTGGTAAAAAAAACCTCATATTTGTACATACATTTTGCTCGCAAATATTTCATACAATTTTTCATATATACCTGTGCAAATTACATAACACAACTTGCAAAATTGGTGACTTAGGTCCCAACAAATTCATATTTCCACATTCTGCTCGCAAATATTTCATACATATTCATACACATTTCATGCAAATTCTAAAACTCACCACTTTTTGCAAAATAGGCGACGTCGGCCCTCCATACGAGACCCTCCCCCATCCAGCCACGACCAACTTTTTATTCACGAGATTACTCCTCGTCTCTGGAGGCAGGCAGATGGGTTGGATTCGATTACTGAAGGAGACAGGTCTGTCCAGGCGGAGAAGCGCAATGTCATTCACGAAGGACTGAATGTTAAAGAACTTGTGCTTTATTAATCGCTTCACGCCACGAACTTCATGACTTCCGTCCGTATTCGAACGGATATTGTAGTCTCCGATGAATAAACGGATTTTTGACACGTCCGTCGCCACATAGTTGTGAATGCAGTGCTAAAAAATGTATGGAAATTAATTAGCAGGAAAAAAATGTATATATGTAAATCAGAGGTCGACGTCGACCAATTTTTGGCAACGACGGTGCTAATTTTGGTGATTTTTTTGGCGACGTCGGCATCGGCGTACCGACGTTGAAGGGAAATTTATGATTTTAATTTATTAATTAATCAATTATTTAAATTAAAGTAACTAATTTAAACTTAATTTTTTGCAATTTATCTGCCCGTAAAATTCTACTGCGAGCGTCGACTCTGAAAATTAGTGCAGAAGTCGACGCCGTAGAACGTTTCAGGCGCCGTCGATAAATCCGATTTCATAGTCTTTCAAGATTGCGACGCTTCCGAAAAATCATCCAAAATTGACGCCCTCGTCGCCACAAAATTTGTCGCCATCGACCTCTGAATTCTACATTCGTCAATATTTTCCATACTGCCGCTGTCAAAACCATATTGCTGGAAATCAGGCTGCCTCCACACGTCTGTTTTCCAGATTTTCCGAACATGACGACCTACAAAGAAAAATGTCATTAATATCATCGATACCAATTTAATTCTAATGTCCTGTCCACGTGGTGCAGAATGTGATGTCGACATTGTAGCGACAGTTGCATTCCAAATGTCGACACGAGGACGATGTCACGTTCTGAACATGGGGTGGGCAAAATACTTTGAAAAAATGCAGTATTCGCAAAAAAATCACGTTTCTTCATCCCACTGACCGGATTTCTGGATAAATTAGCTAATAAAGAGGTAAAATTAAAGGGGGTGGGCAAAATACGTTGAAAAAATGTACAGTATTTTGAGCTCCGTTCTTTCCAGGGTTTAGATTTCCGGGGGTGTTACACCCACAAAAAGACGAAAATCTACGTGGAGAGGGCAACAGCCACACGAAAATACGGGTTTTGTCAAAAAAATTAACTTCTTATCACTGTCAAAATAATGTATTTTTTAGAAAATCATGAAAACAATGCATTTTCACAGCATCGGTTTCATTTAAGCGGACATATTTTGCAGAAAAAGTTTTACAAAAAATCGATTTTTAAGCCTCGCTAATCATACTGAAAAAAAGTTGAACATTTCTGAACCATTATTTTTACAGTTCGACACCGAAAAAAAAATTCGAGTGAATCTTACATAATTCTTTAAAATTGGGTAGATAGTAATGTCCTACAAGGAAAATGAGTGTTCAGGCGAAAATTATTCAAACTGACTTTTGCTTGTCGTGTTTTTGTGGGTGTAACACCCTCGGAAATTCAAACTCTGGGAAGAACCGAGCTCAAAATACTGTAAATATTTTGGCAACCTCTGCTTTTTAAAATGTCTTCTATCTTACAATTAGTATTCAATTTATTTAAATGATTTTCTTTCATACTTATCTATCACACTCTTTAATAATTACTATTTTCACCAGAATTTCTTTTTCGGTGTCAAACTCTTTAAAGTTTGGCAATTACATTCTTACAATTTTTCAAAAATTTGACGATCTTACAATTTTACTCATACAATTTTTTAAAATTTGTACGCATGTTAGTTTCTTAATCATTTAGACATTTTCGACCTTTGTCAGCACAATTAAGTAACAAACAAGGTTTATAGCCCCGGAAATCCAAACCCTGGGTAAAATATTTGGTCAAAATGTACCGTATTTTGAGCTCCGTTCTTCCCAGAGGGTGGATTTCTGGGGGTGTTACACCCACAAAAAGACGAAAATCTACGCGAAGAAGACAACAGTAAGACGAAAATACTGTTGTTTTTTTTAAGAAATTAACTTTTTCATGGTCAAAAATTTGACTCAAAATACTTCATTTTTCAAAAACCTCAAGAAAATTGATAAATTTAGAAGATAAAGATTTTGAGAGCGATAAAAAGTATGTTTTTTAAATGTTAAATTTAAAAAACTTGGTTTTGGTTATTATTAAATTTATTTCAATAAATTCATTTGACTCTAAAAAACAACAAACAGACAGAAAACCTAACACCTAATATCACGTTTTAAACAATAAAATTTACCCGGATTAGTTTCCGGTGACTAAATCTTACAATTTTAGAAAACTTGACAATTTTCAAAAGTACACGTTTCGTGAGGAAATTAACTCTTTATTCCTTTCAGAATAAGTACTTTCTTTATAAAAGTTTTAAAAACGATGTATTTTGACACCGATAAAAAGTTGATTTCTTCAGAAAACCTGTATTTTCGTACGACTATTGCCTTGTCCAGGTAGATTTTCGTCGTTTTGTGGGTGTAACACCCCCGGAAATCAAAACCCTAGGAAAAACTCAGCTCAAAATTCTCTACTTTTCCCACTTTGGGTTCAAAATCCAGTATTTTGAGCTCCATTCGTCCCAATGTTTGGATTTCTGGGGCTGTTACACCCACAAAAAAGACGAAAATCTACGTGGAGAAGACAACAGTCAGACGAAAATGTTGTCTGAAGAAATTAACTTTTTATCGCTGTCAAAATGCTTTATTTACAAAAAATTGTGGAAACAATGCATTTTCACAGCGATAGAAAGTTGATTTCTTTTTAAAAAAACAGTATTTTTGACTGATTGTTGCCTTCTCCACGTAGATTTTCGTCTTTTTGTGTGTGTAACACGCCCGGAAATCCAAACCCCCTAGGAAGAATTGGGCTCAAAATACTGTAAATATTTTCACAAAGCATTTTGCCCACCCCTGCATGTTCCCTCGCTAATATTTGTATTTACCATCCATGGAAATTCCCCCGGAATTGTGTTCGTTCCATTAACAATTTTTGTACTAGCGGTTTGACTCCTTCCGCAGGAGGAGGGTGATGACGCCCTAAAAAAGTCACTGCCGTCCTCCACCGGTACGGACATTCCAGGCGTTGTCGGTGGCTTGTGAACCGTGTGGTGCGGGATAGTTGGACAGCAAATGTTTCGATAGTTTGATGTCCCTGGAAAACAAAATATAACGTTATTTGTATTTCTGCTAATCATTTACATATTACCAAAGGGCGGATATGTATTTATTTATTTACATTTGATGACAACCGACGGTCAAACTTTGTCGGGGTATTCCTTAACTTTTACATAAACTTCAAAATATTTTTAAACATTATCACATTTTTCTAGGTTTTCAGACATATTTAAAAATATTTCCGAGAAATATGTAAATCTTTTGCACATTTTTACATATATTTTGTAAATATCTCATTGATTTTATACGAAATTTCCCTCAAAGAAATCATTGGACCACCGAAATCTAGAGTGTAATATTCAGAAATAGGTACAAATTTTGCGAAAATCCTTATTTTTCCATGCATATTAAATACGTATTTTAGCAATTTTTCATAAATACATATCTGTCCTCTGATAATTAGTTGACTAATTAAATTCTAATCAGTTTATACCCGCATGGACCACCGCGGAACAATTCTTGTGCTCCATTCCACGTCGAATCTCCTCATTGAGAGTGTTCCTTTCCGGATCTGAGACGATATGTCGGAGGGGAAAGCATTCCTCGAAGGGGACACATTTCCCCTCCTTCCCGTCCCCCGTGGAACATGTCATTATCGGCGGAGGCAACCCCATTTTTTCCTCCATAAGAATACCCACTCGTACTGGCCAAGATGATTCGTACCCTCCAAATTGGCGTCCTCCTCCTCTCGGCTTCACGGCCACGTTTATCTCAGCTGCAAATAAAGAAAAAGTCGAGAAATCCTGTAATTTTGGGCTTTACTTTGTTGTACAGAAACAATAAAAATATTGGATTTTCCCCAGAAATATTGGGAACTTATTTAGTTATTTTCACTGCTTTTTGGTGTCATCTTGATTCCCACTTTTCTGTCCCCGAATTGAATTTGAGTTTGCGACTTGAAATGGCTTAGTTTTTGTTGCAAACTACCTTGTGAATTTTTCTAAATATTGGGAACTTATAGACTTATATTCCCTGGTTTTCTCTCGCTATGATTCTTAAATTAAAATATTACACAAAGAAATATCATGAGAGTTCTTACGTCACATTCGCACCTGTAGTAAAAGTGTAAATAGCGTAAATTTACGAAATTCGCGAAAATTCAATGCTTACATACAAAGATTCTTAAATAAATAAAATAAGTTTTCTTTCGTAAAAATATTTCGAAGGAATTAAATGTCAGGGTATTTCTAGATCAATTGAGGCATTTCACGCCAACCTTCGTAAACGTCGTAAATAGCGTTAATTTACGATACATGCAAAATTTCCAAGTTCACAAAGCTTCGTAAACGTCTGTTTCTTTAATATTTCGTAGAAATTAAAAATCGTGATATTTCTAAAATAATAATGTCCTCAATTTTCTAACAATAGTCATTTCCGCTTTGGTTTCATGTAACAAAATAAGTACGTAGGAGGATTTTAGAGAAAGACTTATCAAAATTATGTAAATTTTATGTGCATTAAACTTCAAAATTTCAAAATTTGCTAAAGAAAACCACACATCAATCTGACCAAGTTTAGTCAAATATATTTATTTTACATAATTTTGTTCCGACGTTGAAATTTGCAACCTTTTTTAAACTATATGCATACGCGAAATTACGACATTTACGAAATTCTAAACTTACAAAGCCTCGCAAATATAGGCAAGATTTAAGCGTAATTTTTTTGTAAAATATTTCGTAGAAATTAAAAATTACGATATTTCGAAATTAATAATGTACCCAATATTTTAGGTAATAATTAGCTACTTCCGCTTTAGTTTCACGTAATCATCTCGTAGGATTTTAGACTAAAAACTGTGGATCAAAATTATGAAAATTTTAAACTGCATTAAATTTACTACCAAAATTTCAAAATTTTAAAAATTCAAAATTTATTCCCAAAGAAAAAACCATAATCTGATAAAGTTTAATAAAATATATTTATTTTACCTAAATTTGTTCTGACTTTGAAACGTTGCATCTTGTTAAAAACTTTACATTAACAAATTTACGAGAATTCCATCCGTCGTAAATCTAGGCAGGATTTTTGGCGTCGTTTTCTTTCGTAAAAAAAAGTTTCGTAGGAATTTAAAGTCAGGAAATTTCGAAATTAACGCATAGTCTAATAATATTTATTTCCGCTTTAGTTTCATTTAACAAAATAAATGTTTAAGTTTTTGCATTCGAGTAAAGCGCTATCCAAGTTATGTAAATTTTGAGTTGCATTCAATTTACTACCAAAATTTCTAAATTTACTGAAAAAAGGAAAAAACATATCTGACTAAGTTTAATTAAATATACAGGGTGGTTAAAATGTCACGCCACAATGGAAATTTTTTCAATGGAAAAAGTCCCTAAATCTCCATTAGTTACAAGATTTGGGATTGAGATTTTTATAAATTATTATCAAAACTGATGACAAAATTCTTAAAATGTTGCAGTTTAGAGACAAAATTTCGGTAACTAATGGAAATTTATGGATTTTTCCCATCGAAAAATTTTCCATTGTAGCGTGACATTTTAACCACCCTGTATTTATTTCACATATTTTTGTTCCGACTTTGAAATGTTACAGCTTTTTTAACAATTTAATTTTGCATAAATAAATTTACGAAAATTCCATCCTTACAAAGCTTGGTAAATCTAGGCAGGATTTATGCGTCTTTTTCTTTCATAAAAATATTTCGTAGGAATTAAAAATCTTGATATTTCGAAATTAATGTATATTCTAAAATATTTATTTCCGGTTTAGTTTCATTTAACAAAATAAATGTTTAATATTTTGGATTGAAGTAAATCCCTATCCAAGTTATATAAATTTAGAGGTGCATTCAATTTACTACCAAAATTTCAAAAAATTTACCTAAGAAGGAAAAATTATATCTGACCAAGTTTAATCAGATATATTTATTTTACCTAAATTTTGTTACGACTTTGAAATGTTACATATTTAAAAAAATTTTACATAAGCAAATTTACGAAAATTCCATCATTCTTAAATCTTTCCAGGATTGATGTGTAAGTTTCCTAAATTTACGATATTTGCAAAATTTCCAAGCTCACAAAGCTTCGTAAACGTACAACGACTTTTTCTTTCGTAAAATATTTCGTAGGAATTAAAAATCTTGATATTTCGAAATTAATGCGCATTCTAAGAATATTTATTTCCGGTTTAGTTTCATTTAAATAACAAAATAAATGTTTAAGATTTTGAATTGGAGTAAAGCCCTATCCAAATTATACAAATTTTGAGTTGCATTCAATTTACTACCATAATTTCAAAATTTATCGAAAAAAAGAAGACCACATCTGACCAAATTTAATCAAATATATTTATTTCCCATAATTTTGTCCCGGCTTTCAAATGTTACATTTTTTTAAATTTTACATAAGCAAATTTACGAAAATTCCAGGCTTCGTAAATCTATGCGTCGTTTTTTTTCGCAAAAAATTTCTTACAAATTAAAACTCAGGAAATTTCAAGCATCATAATTTCCAATGTTATTGGGTAAACATAATTGGAGAATTTTAAAAAACCTTTACGAGCGTATTATTTACCAAGTTTACGTCTTTTACGTTAACCTTTTGTAAATTATTTTGGTAAATTTTTGAAAATCTTTGTAAATTTTGTAAATCTTCGTAAATTTTCTAAATTGACGAATATTTTTTAAATTTCGAGCATTATAATTTCCAATGCTATTGGATAAACACACTTGGAGAATTTAAAAATAAAACCTTTACGAGCGTATTATTTACGAAGTTTACGTTGTAGTTTTTAAGTTTACGTTTTTAAGTTTACGTTAACCTTTGTAAATTATTTTTATAAATTTTGTAAATTGACGAATTTTCTTTCTTTTACAAATCCACAGCCACGAAAATCGCCCAAACCCACTTACCATCAATTATCACCGCGTCGTCGTCACCCTGACTAAATTTTTGTCCATGAATCCCCACCACCAAAACTCCGACCAGGAGAAAGCTTAGAAAAACACTTTCCCTCAAGAACATTATGTTAATAAATTATTACTCCAAATTTTTTTAACGGTTAAATTTATACTGCATGCAAAACGAGGTATGTAAAATACTTATTCTGTGTCCAACAGGACACTCAGCCGACTGACAACCGGTCTCAATTCTTCGTAAGGAGACGAAGCCAAATCATTATCGCAGTCAAATATACTTAAGTATACGACTTGCCAAAATCTTAAAATTCTTGTAATTATCTAGGTCACGACGTTAAGCCAACAACGCAAAAGTAAAATGTGGGGACGAAGCAAGTATTGATCTCTCATGATACACAAAAATCTAGTTTTTAGCTTCAGCAGGGTTTAATTTATTAAAATATATTAAAGTCGTCTTCTTACTGATGCGTTTCTGTGTGCATAAACTTACATTTGATTTGTCATTAAATTGTGCAAATTCTCAAATTCAATTTCAAATAATAAATACGAAACGGGCAAAAAATGTCAATCTTTGTTATTGCAGAGATAAACTTATAGAATGATTTTTAAATAAATTGCAAATTTGTATAATTTACAAATCTTGCATACTTTGTGATCCCAAAAAATAAATAAATATATGCAAAATTATCAATTATTTGCACAACTTACAAACTTTTCATAATTCGAAATGCAATAATAAATATGTGCAACAATTGTCAATCTTCATCCCCCAATAATTCCATAAATCCAGTCCAAATAGTTCTCCACGAGGGTGTAAATTCCAGGCAGTGTGTGACAACTATTTCCCCACGAAATCACACCGATCTGCTCCCATCTCCCAGAGTAGAGATTATGTATCAATAGTCCGCCCCCCGAATCCCCCTGAAAAATTAGGGAACATTAAGGTTACATATATAGGATGACGATATTTTTAATGTAACTCCACCCCAATTCAAGCAAAATTCGTAGAATGACATCAATTTATTTCATGAATTTTCAGACAAATTCAACTTTTCTTCCTTTCATGTAAAGTTTTGCAAAACTATCGATGTGAAAAAATTAACGAATTTATTACGTTACTATGATTTTGTGTCACAAAATTATGTTAGTTTTCAACGTCGTAATGCAGTTGTTTTTTTAAATGGTTATTTTAAATAATTGTAAAAATGTTTGATTTGTTGTGCAGAAAGACAAGAATCTGGTCTTTTTGAAAGAAGGATCTGATCCTTTTTTTCAAAAATTATGATTTAAAAACCATGTTTTTAAATATTCATAAAAATTAGATTTCAATTATTTTTACTGACGGTTACACATACGATGAAGATTTGATGTAAAGTTATTTTTTATGTATGCACAAAACTAGTGATTCTTAAAAAAACTTCTAATTCATTTCCCTTTTTCCACAATAAATTTCCTAAAAAAACGGACTCGCCATTTTTTTCGCATCGATAGTTTTGTCCTACCAAAAATTAACTTTACATTAAAGCAGTAATCTAAAAACTCGTGAAATTAGTGTCATTTCATAAATTTGCAGTTAAACAGATTGAGCATATTTTTTACGAAAATTATGCAAATACGTATGTATTCAGTTGCCTTTTTCCACAATAAATTTCCTAAAAAAACGGACTCGCCATTTTTTTCGCATCGATAGTTTTGTCCTACCAAATATTAACTTTACATTAAAGCAGTAATCTAAAAACTCGTGAAATTAGTGTCATTTCATAAATTTGCAGTTAAACAGATTGAGCAAATTTTTATGCAAAATATGTTGATGCAAATACATATGTGTATGTATTTCACCCTCACCACGCAGGCGTCTTTTCCATTCCCCCCGGCACACAACATCCCCTCGCCGACGGTGAAAGGGGCATAAAGTTTTTCGCAATATTCGTGATCCACAAGGGGCACATGGGCTGCCAGAGGGACGGAAGATTTCCACGTTTTATTCGGCGATGTCCTCCCCCACCCCACAATCGTCCCGAAGATGTCGTGCTCTTCGTGGTAAAGGTCGTGCAAATCGTTTACGCTCACACTGGGCAGACAAATCGGCTGAATATACGGAGAAAACTGGACGGGCCGCTGTAATTTTATGATGACCAAGTCATGCTCCTGCAATTAAAAAATGAAATAAAATTCAAATTTCTAAAATGGTATGAATTTCATAATTTTCAGATAAATGCAACTTTTCATATTATTATGGAAAGACAGTTAATTTTTGGTAGTATAAAATCTTGACCTTTTAACCAATTACTAAAAAAATTGGTTAAAAGTAATAGTAGTTAATTTATTTAATTAATAATTAATAAAAATAAAAATTATAATTATAATTATTAAAAATTAATTTATTTTTTAATTTATTTTTTAGTAGTTAATTTTTTATTGTCAAAAAAATAATTTGACATTAAAGTATGATAAATAAATTTTAAAAAACAAACTTAGGTGAAGGACGCGCTTAAAATATTAAAACAAGTTGCGTTAAAAAATGTCATAATATCGTTTAATATTTATTAATTTTTACTTCGCCGTGTGCCCAACTATTAAATTTTTAAAGCAATGATAATTAACAATAAATGTAACTAAACCAAAGACTTGATGAAATATTAAGTGCAGCGCTACAGGGGAGTTATTGAAATACGCCGGAACATGAGAAAATTTCCTCTATAAGAGGTGTCGCGATTTATTGAAAGATAACCATTCAAATCTCTTTGATAACTTTGAATCAAATTTAAAGTTTATTAAATACAAAAATTACGTATTTCGTACAATTGTTCCAAATGCTTGAAGGTATATTATTCTACTGTGTTAGTTGGGCCCACGGTGAAGAAAAAATTAATAAATATTAAACGATATTATGACATTTTTTGACGCAACTTGTTTTAATATTTTAAGCGCGTCCTTCACCTAAGTTTGTTTTTTAAAATTTATTTATTTAATTATTTTTAGTGATTTGTGAACTTCAATGCATATAATCATAATTAACAAATCTTAAACGTTGTTAATTGGGTGGATGCGTATCATACCAATTTAATCCCCCAGTTTCAGAATTTTAAGGATTATTCTGTGCAACATTCCTTGACACTTAGCGATCTAATAATAGCGTAATTCGATTGTCTAGCAACATTGGTTATGTTGAGTATTGAATAGCGATGGTAAATAAACTATTAGCATACGTTAGCAACCAGTAATCCAACACGTATATACATACGTAAATAAGTTGCTTAATGGAAATATTTCAAAAAGCTCTAATTCATTGAGTTTTTATCCGATTAAGTCGAACAAAGGCTGAAAATGTGCGTATTATCCAGCAGAATAGTAAAAATGGCAATCCCCCGGTCGGAAACGCTACCTTGATGTCAAGAAATGGATTTGAAATTTTAGGCATCGGACTTTGTACCAGAAGGAAGTAGAATTTTTGAAAAAATCGAAAAAACGTATCTGTAAAACAGAATTCTCTAACTATTTTGTTTCAACATGTTTTTCATGCAACGAACGGTTCGTGCTAAATCTCAGTGGGACCTTTTCCAAGTTGCAGCTGAATGCATACTTAGGCTTCGCCGTAACCATGGTGATCTTTTAACATGATTACTTTATGGTTACTTTTCCTTCACCTAAGAAAAAGTGAAAAATTTGGTGAACTTTGCTGCCGCAGAATAATTTTTAAAATTGTTGAAATGCATTTCATAATTTTTAAAGGTAACTTGGGGCAGCTTCGAAATTGAAAATTTTGTTAACTCTTAATAAGATGACGACTTGATCTGCATAAATATTTAATCTCACTCTATTCAAATTCAATGAAAATTTCTAAAATGGCAGAAATTTATAGAATTTTCATATAAATGCAGCTTTTCATACTTTTATGTAATTTACATCATGCAAAGTTAAGTTTTGCTGCTAAATACAGAAATATCGATTGGAATTTAAAAAAATAGCGAGTTATAAATTTTTCAGAAATTTATCGCGAAAAAATGGCAAATAAAGTGCCAATGTTTTTCAAATCGAAAGTTTTGCAGCGTCAAAAATTAAATTTTTCATAAAGTGAAAGAACTTGACGAAATTTGCTGCCGAATCATAAATTTCCTAAATTATTTCAATATTTTTCACAAGTTTTATAGGTCGAAACTCAAAATGATGATTAGATGTGCATAGTTTTTAATGCAGATACACTCAAAATAAGGTAGTAATGAATCATTACCATGCGGAATGACTATGTGGCTCTACCACGTCGGTTACGATTTGTCGTAGAAATGGTAATAATAAGTTCAGGGAAATTCAAATTCATTAAAAAATATTAAGGAAGTTAATACCATTATATATTAAATTTGAATTTCCCTGAACTTACTATTACCATTTCTACGACAAATCGTAACCGACGTGGTAGAGCCACATAGTCATTCCGCATGGTAATGATTCATTACTACCTTATTTTGAGTGTATGAATACTAATTTTCTTACGATAATGTAAAGTTAATTCTTCGTATTACAAAACTACTCTTAAAAAATGAGCGAATTAATGTTTCGAGGAAATTTATTCTGAAAAAATATCAAATAAACCGTTACAACGCATGTAACCAAGGGGTGAAAGGAGTGTCATACGTCAATGTGAATATCAAATTGTTCGAAAATTTGTTAAGATTGACACTTCTGACGTGTTTTCGACTTTTGTGTCTTATTTGTGTCAAATTTAACAGTTGATAACCCTTATGTGACCTTTATATGACCTCTGAGGTCAAAATGGAGGTCACCATTGAATTTGACATTGAAAAATAGTTAAAAATGACGTGTCACATGTCAAAACTGACAAGTGACACTTTTTCGTCACTTTTCGTCGCCGTGACGATGTCATCGTTACAGGTGACGATGTCATCGTCACAGGTGACGTCCAAACACAAAATGACCTGAATTTTCGAATTCCTCATTGAAAAATAGTTAAAAATGATGTGTCACATGTCAAAACTGACAAGTGACACTTTTTCGTCACTTTTCGTCACTGTGACGACGTCATCGTCACAGGTGACGATGTCACAGTGTCCATCTTCGAACTCGTCCTGTCCATTGACGTTAGGAGATCGTCATCAGCCTTAAGCAAAACTTGTAAACTTCATACATATTTCGTTAAAAATTACATTAGTTTCCAGATTCCATTCTGGATACCGGAAAATCTTTGCGACACGACGCTCCTCGTGGATCCCATCCATGACGGTGTTAATGTTAAAGTCTCCCAAAATTATGCGCAGTCGGGATGTTGCCATTTGGTCGAAACTGTGAAAGTAATTAGCATTTTTGTTTAGATGGATGAAGAAAAAAGTTATGGGATTCATAACCGATTATTGATTTTCATGTAAGATTCGATTATCAAAATCGTCATAATCAGCACATTTTTACTCATTTCTTGGAATTTGGTTTAAAATTCAGGACGTCAGATCGTTACCAATTTTTTTAAATGAAGCATACCCTCCAGATTTTGGAAGCTTAATTAAGGAGGACATCTTAAGCCTTCAGAAAAATTGGAAACTCATCGAAACAGACTTAAAGAACTCAATGCCATTCCATTACTACAAATGCGTCGTCCAGAATTTTGAAATAAATTTCCGGAGACAAGAAATCAATAAAAACGTCCTGATTTTCGTGATAAGTCGTCGAGTCCAACGTTAAAAAAAACAGTAATTATCCAAGAATTTCACAACTTTTTCCTCACTCAAACACGCAATGTTGCGCGGATAAGACGTGATTCTCATCGAGCAGCGTCCCACTGCAGAGCTGTTGGCGTTTGTCTCGCAAGAAAATTATAACCTGAAGAAATTATTAATTAAGAATTATCCTATCCACGTGCATACATAAATATTTACATATTTACCATCCACGGAAATTGGCCTCGATAAGTTTCTCGTCCCCCAACAATCCTAGAGTTATCATTGCACTGTGCCCCACATTTCACGACTTGCACTCCACATTCGGAAATATGGTACGGATTAAAATTTCGTCGGGTTAAAGAATGACTATAATTTCGCGAACTTGTCCTATTAATAGTTGGATAAGAACAATGCACGAAAATATCCCTACTCAGATAACCAAACACTACCAACAAAAAAAGTGGAAAAAATCCTGGTTTCATTTCACTAACAATAATAAATAACGCACAGGAACATATGTAAACTAATTCTAATTCTAAATCTGCCATCAACATGTGCTGACACACACAAACTGATCACTAACGCAAGAAATTCATTATGCAAAATATTTAATGAAAGTGGATTCTTAGTGAACTTTCAGGTTCTTGAAAAACACATTTTTTTATTATTATTCATTCGATCAATTCAATATCTACCAATTCACATTTTTGCCCCCGAGAGAAATACGATCTTCATTTCCCGTCGTGGATAAATCTACGTCTTCATCCGCTATGATTAAAATTCGGTTCACTGTTGCGGGATTGTCCAACTGAAAGAAATTAGTTAGAAATTAATTTGTTATTAATTAATTGCTAATTAGAAATTAATTATGGCGACATATTATTTATAGTTTTTAATCATTACCTGAATCAGCTTTGTGCAGGAGCGGGGGACGATGAAGGGAGCGATGTAGGTATCATTGGTGTCCTGGTTGGTGGCGTAGCCCTCAATGACGACGACTTCGGAGACATAATCCGGGATTTCGAACACGTTGTGGGAATCATTTATCGGAATGGTGGAACGTTGCAGGACGATTTGGATCTTGTCCAGATTGTTCTGAAAAAAACGGGGAAATATTAGAAGTAAGTAAATTAACTTATAATTCCTTAATTTAGTATCTAATTAAGGGTAGAAAATTAAACTATTTGCCAAACTGTTATACAACCAGTTGTTAAATTTTACTGGTCAAAATTATTTCAGGAATTATTTCCAGCCATTTTTCATCAGATGAGTTTCCACCAAAAATTAAATGTCTCAAAATTTGCATATATATTTTGGCCTACAATCTTTTTCGGATTCCTAAAAATTACCCAAATTTTGAGCTATCATACATACATCAAAACTGCCTCTCGGCCCATATCTTCATCTTTCTCGACTAAAAATTATACAAATTTTGCCCTTATCAAAACCGCCTCAAATTTACCTTATCATTCATAACAATTCTTATCTCAACTTAAATCCATCTTTCTCAACTAAAAATTACTCAAATTTCATCCCCATCAAAACCCCGTCAAATTTCCCTGATCATTCATGCCAATTTCCTTATCTGAACTTCTCATCTACCTGATACCGCGGCAACTGTTCCAGTAACCCTGTCGCTCTCCGCATTCCGACCGACCTCCACAACTGCCCCTCCAACGAATCGTAGGGATCCTCATATCTCTCAATCGCCTGGATAATGACCTCTTTCGGAATGTGGTAAACCAGCAGACTCGTCTCCGCGATGATATCCGACGCCCAAGGATCGTCTCGCAGGACGCCGTACTCTCCAAACACGAAGCCCGACGAGAAATAGTCCGTTTCCGGCTGCGAAAAGGTTAAGTCCATGTACAACTCGGAGTTTGGGATTTTTCCGTACTGATTCCTCGCCTCAATCAGGGCAGGCGTCGGCATATACACAACTTTTATCATTCCCGCCACAACGACGTAAATTCCGGAAGTGGGGTCGCCAAAGTGGCAGATGTGCTGCCCGAATCCGTAACTCTTCAGTTCAGCAGCGTTCTAAATTTTTGAAAATTATTGTTTTCTTGTTTTTGGAAAAATTGAAAAATCGTATAAAAAATAAGTTTTAGGACCAGAATCGTGTCGTAAAGTTCTTCATTGTGTTCGACCCAGAGGAGGTTAGCGAGCAGGACTTGGGACGCGGTGGTCTCGATGCTGGCCGGCGAGTGCCATAGTCTTTTTATTTTGAGCTCCATTATTCGGGTGAGGACGTCAATTTCAGTGTCGTCAAGAAGCCCTAGGATCATAAATTGACTGGTGACAATAAGTACTGCTCGTAGAAAGTACGAAATGAAGTTCGATGAAGTGAAATGACTTGAGTATGAAAGAAAATGACTGAATGTGAACAAAAATAAATTTTCACTCAGAAATCGTGATGACCGAATTTTGAATGAAAAAAGTTTTTTTGAACAGGTATGTTTTCAAATGGTTACGCGAAACATGTCCCCTATATTTTTGTACCTTCGTCCTTCGCATCATTCAGCGTGTCGCACATGACATTGATCACAGCTCGGCAAGCGTGTCTTGTTTTCAGGGCGATCGCAATTCCGGGATATTTCTGCTGCAGAACGGCTACATAAATAGTTTTAAAAAAAAGACAACAATTAACTAAATAATTCCAATTAATTAATTTTTTAAAAACGGACCCATGACTTTCAACCCTTCCGCCCTTTCTCTCTCCATATGATCCCGAATTTCTTTACAAACTCGTTTATTTTCAATCATCTGCGACACAAATTTCAGCACTTCTTCGGAAGAATGGACAAATCCTCGCGCAATGTCGAACCCCATGAAGAGCTGCTCATTGATCTTTCGGGACACGGATGTCTGAAACTGGGGGAGGATGGGCTGCAAGAAAATAAGTATGCAATTAATTAAATACCACTAATCTCTTTAACTAACCAATGGATTTCTCCCAGCGTATGCTCCCGATTTTGAGCAAACTAGTGTCAATCGATCTCAAATTTAATCAGTATGAAATTTGCGAAAGACACCATCTCCCAATGGGCACGTTTGATTTGATTCAGAGTTGCATCCGAAGAGGAGAAAACATGACACAAATTTGGAAAGTGTAAAATTGGAAGATTTCAAAGTCAAATAAGTAAAATATAATGAATATATTTAACTAGATTCAATTAGATGTGTTATGAAAACACTGTTTTCTGGCTCCAAAAATTTAGCGAATTTAGAAATTTAGCAAAACATTTAGTAAGAGTTCAAAAATTTCTCTACTTTAAGGTGAGTTTTCTCCTCTTGGGATGCAAATATCTCGGCCAAACGTGCCCATTGGAAGATCGTGTATTTCGCAAATTTCGTCCTAATCAAATTTGTCCTCGACTGGAACTATAATGGAACCTTTTTTCAAGCCACACCAGAATTTTTTAGCGAGTTATGTCGAAAAATCAAACCATAAATTAGGGGTCACATGACACTTATTTTTCCGTTGAATTGGAAAAATATTGGGGTCAAGGTTAACACGTCCACCCTTATTCTCCTCCAGTGGAGGAAACAGCGAGGCAAAATTTACTAACAAATTGAACTTTGTCCCTAATATTTTGTGTCAAAAGGTTACTCAACGGGATAGATAATTGCCCAGGGTGCATAAACTTCAAAAAAGTTTATGCACCCTGATAATTGCCATATGATTCCTAATTTTCGGCTTGATTTTTTGGCGCAACTCGCTAAAAAATCCCGGTGTAGCTTGTCAAAATCTGAGAGCATACGCTGGGAGACCTTCAACGAAACGACGTATTTTAAGTACCCTTAACAAACGCAACCCTCTCGACACTCTGAGCAGCCGGAGAACCTTAACAATTTGCAAATACTCGCTGGCACCTCCCTTCACAATCTTGCATTCACCGACCAGATTGAATATGCAATCTCCATAGGCTAACAGTAACACGATAATGTCCAAATACGTCCACGGATCACAAAAATAGTCCTGCAATCGGCGTCCAAGGATCTAAAAATATACAATTCATCAAAATTAACGTATGCAGGACTGGATGACTAATCACTATAATCGTCAAAATCTACACATTTTTAATCATTTCTCCGCTCTGGGAACTTATTTGAAAATTCTGGACGATAAATTTGCCGTCTGTGAGTTGATTAATGGAATAATGCTGAGTTTTTGAAGCCAGTTTCGATGAGGTCCAACTTTTCTGAAGGCTTATTAAACTTGAGATCTCGTCCGCCAAAAAGTGTCAAAATCTGGAGTGTACATTTTCAAAAAATTGACAACTCCCTACTCTACAAATTCATCGTTCAGAATTTTAAAATAAATTTCCACAGGGGAGAAATGATTAAAAATGTTCACATTTTGACGATAAGTCTGACCCATCGAAATAAAATAAAATTCCACCCTAAATTACATACATTGATGATGATCTCGACCGTGAAGAGGGCCGTGAATGCGATATTCAGCCCCACAAAAATCCCGTGATGCTCGCCACACGCCTCATCGGTGCTTGCCGCGGCTTCAACAAGCTCCCAAATTACGGGAATCAGATTCAGAAACACGCACGCGAGAAACACTTGTTCGAACCAATCTTGACAGACGATAATCCAGAACGGTCGTCGCCATCTAAATAAATAAATACAGCATTAAATCAAATTTTCAACTAGTGCTATTTTCAGGGGGCGGTTATGTATTTAAATATTTTCAATTTGATGACGACCGACTGTCAAACTTTGTGGGTGTGTTTCATAACTCGCATGGATCACAAAAATTGCAAAATATGTTTTCATATTTCGAGGTTTTCCATGAATGTATATGGGAAGTTTATAGATTTACGAGGTTTTCAGACATATTTATAAATATTTCCGGTATTATTTAAAAACATGCAAATCTTTTGCATATTTTTCCAAAAAATATGAATATACTGTTAATACTTGAAGGATGTAGGACAATGAGTTTTTTTTTGCTCAGAGAAATTAGACCACAAAAAATCCAGAATATTAAATCCAGAAATACCTCTAGAATTTTGCGAAAATTATTATTTTTATGGAACCTATTTGGTAAATATTTTTGCATTTTTTTCACAAGTATGAAACACATATTTAACGATTTCCCGTAAACATGCACATACCCTCTGGTCATTTTAAAAATCCAGAGTATTAATTACAAAATAACAATTTTGCGAAAATCCTTATCTTTAAGTTTTTTTCGTGCATACAAATTCGTAACTATTTTGGCATTTTTTCGCAAATATTAAATACATATTACACCCATTTTCCGTATTAAATACATATCCACCCTCTTTTAAATACTTTTAAATACTTACTTCGCCGTAGGTTTCGGCGGCCTCGAACTTTCATTCTTCTCCAGTTTAGAAATCTGACGATTCAGCCAGGGATAAAACCCGCCCCGATTTTTCGTATACTTGTCGAAATCCGAGCAACAAACGAGCTGCATGACGTCGTCCTCTTTCCGTTCCGCGTTTCCCATCAAAATCTGCAGCGCGGCGTCGGACGTGAGCCCAATACCGTTTCGATGCGTGTACGAAACTTTCATGGCGCGAATCACTTTTAGCCTGGCTTCCTCCGTCAAATTGTAATACTCCTCGCTCGTCGGCTCGTTCGGAACGACGGTGTGACACGTGCCGCAAACGGTGGCGTTTTCTCGGGCTGGTTCCGGCGAATGGATTTTTACAGCGATCCCTTCCAAGTCCTCGGTCGTGAGGGTGGGCTCTTTCTAAAGGATGAACAAGCCAAACATGCTAATTTTGCAGCATTAAATTACTAAAGGGATGGGCGAAATACTTTGTCAAAATATTTGCAGTATTTCGAGCTCACAATGGAGGTCTTCCAACGTATGCTCACAGATTTGGACCAAATTAGCGTCAATCGATCACAAATATAATTAGTATGAAATTTGAAAATAGAACTATCTGCCAATCCACAGGTTTGGTGGAGATATTTGCATCCAAAGGGGGAAAAATTGGCAGCAAATTTGAAAAATGAAAAATTTGCCAGCCTTGGGGGTGCGTTTTCTCCTCTTTTTATGCAAATATCTCCGCCAAACTTGAGCATTGGGAGATAGTTCCATTTGCAAATTTCATACTAATCATATTTGTGATCGATTGACGTTAGATTGGTCCAAATCTGTGAGCGTACGTTGGGAGACCTCCATTGTTAGTGGCGAAAATACAGTATTTTGAGTTCCTTTCTTCTAAATGGTTGGGGGAAAAAATTTCCAGGATTTGTACAACAAATTCTAAACACATTTTGCACAGAGACCTACACAAGTTTTCCAAGTTTTCAAAAATTGCAAGTAAAAATTAAAATTAAGTAAGAATTTGACACCAAAAAAATTATTTCCGGTGAATTTAAACCTTTTAAAATGGGATAGATTAGGTGAACACTGTCAAATGAAATAAATTGAAGTAATTTGCATGATGGAAAATCAAGATTTTTTGCAACTTCAAAAACAGAGGTGATCAGAATACTTTGTCAAAATAGAGTATTTTGAGCCCCGAGGGTTTGTATTTCTGGGGCTGTTACACCCACAGAAAGACTGGAATATACATGGGAAATATAACAATGGTACGAAAATACGGCATTTATAAAACCACCCCCACCCCCACCCCCATCAAATCCACCCCCACCCCCACCCCTAGCTACCTAGGTTCTATCTAGCCTAGCTAGCTAGATTTGCTAACTCAGCCTTCCAGGCTTTCCGTGTACCTAGTTGATCTAACCTAACCTGCTCGCTTCGCTCGCTAATTACGAACGATACCCCTATATGTAATAGAATCTCACTTTGCCCCAAGGTATCTCACGTTGCCCCATAAAAATTGTGGGGGTGGATGGGGGTGGGGGTGGATGGGGGTGGGGGTGGGGGTGGATGGGGTGGGGGTGGGGGTGGATTTGATGGGGGTGGGGGTGGTTTTATAAATGCCGCGAAAATAGAGGTTTTCTGAAGAAATTAGCTTTTTATCGCTGGAAAAATTCTGTATTTTTAGAAAATCGGGAAAACAATGCAACGACATTTTGACAACGTCGCTTTATTTAGGTGGACAGATTTTGCAAATGAAGTGATCAATTTGTATCAAAAATGTGTTTTTAAAACAGCACTTGAATTTCCAGGAATCTATCACATTTTAAACAATTATAATGCACCAGAATTTTATTTCTCGGTGTCAAACTTTACAATTTATGAGAACTTGTTCCTTCCTTCCTTCATTGTCACCACGATTAGCGAGATTTCAAAACCGAAAAGAATTATTATTTTTTGTACAGAAACCGATATTCTGATTAGATTTTGCTTCAGTTTCTTTCGACCTGTCAGAAAAATACCACTTTTCTGCGAAATAACTCCGCCTGGATTTCCGGCGCTGCTACACCCACAAAAATACGAGAATCTACGTAGAAAAATAACAGTCGTACGAAAATACTTTTCCCCTGTCAAAAATACATAATTTTTTTTAAAATCGCGAAAACTATGCACTTAAAAATTCATTTCTTCAGGAAACCCTGTATTTTCCTACCACTGTTATATTTTCCACGTGGATTCTCGTCTTTTTTGTGGGTGTAACAGCCCCGGAAATCCAGTTATTTCACAGAAAAAAGTTGTCTTTTTCATTTTCTTACCAGGTCAATTTTCATATTGGTTATTTCAAAAAGACTAAAAAAATCTAATCTGCATAAATTTTTCTGAACAAAAAGTATTGTAATTCTTTCCGGTTTTGAAACCACGCTAATCGTGTTGACAATGGAGGAAGGAACAAGGTTTAAAAAAATAGCAAAGTTTGACACCGACAAATAAAATTCTGATGAATTAAAATTGTTTAAAATATGATAGATTCTCTCGTCGCCAGCCGTGCATCGAATAACAAACGAAATTATCGAAATAAATAAAATGAATAGTTGAAAACAGATTTTTACGAATTTAAAGGCAGAATATTTTCCACTTAGATTTTCCTCTTTTTTTTTTGGGTGTGACACCCTCGGAAATCTAAACCTTGGGACGAACGGAGCTCAAAATACTATACATTTAACAAAATATTTTCAAAATTTGAAGTATTTTGAGTATTCTCCATGCAGATTTTCGTCTTTTTGTGGGTTTAACACCCCCGGAAATCTAAATCCTGACAGAACCGAGCTCAAAATACCGGATTTTTGACAAAATATTCTCAAAATTTGAAGTATTTTCCCCATTACTCGCTACGTACCGTCGCTTTGTAGGGATTTTTCACCGTACAAAATCCATTCACCATCGTCCAATCGGCATCGAACATGTTTGGAGAAAGTTGAAACATTCGAATGGCCTGGTTTTTCAGCTTGACAATTCTTTTGATGGCATTGTTCATGTCTTCTTTCCTGCCCACGCTGACCTCCGTGAGTCGCAGGGCTGTCAGCAGGGGTCGCGTCGTCGTACCGTTAACGACCAGGGTCAAGAACACGATTCCAGCAGTTTGAAATAGCATCTATATAAGAGGTAAAGAGAATCGGTGTTATTATCAGGGTAAACTGGATAAGTTTTTGCACGTATTTTTTGCACAACTAATTTTATGCAAATAGCATCTAAGTACATATGTATGTAAAATGTATATAAAATGTGAAGAGAATCTACATTACTCAACTGCATGGATTGATTAATTGTTTGTTCTGCACACATATTTTTTGCACATATTTTTTGCACATATTTTTTACACACCTTTGAACCCATCAGCTTATTTTCGCAGAAATGTTCATTTCGATAAACATCCAACGCCAAACAGACTCCAACAGCGCCCCGTAGTCCACCCCTGTAACGAATTTGCATGAAATTAGTATTCATTTCCACCCAAAACTCAGCGGTATTACAATATTTCGTTTCTAGCGGATTTGCTTCCTTTTTTGTACTGGGAACCAAGCCAGGGAAGAAATGCGAGGTGCAAGAAACTGCACGAAAGTGCCAGAAATATGCGTTATCAAGCCACGCACCTCATGAATTACGTCGTCTGGGCGTAGTTTCTTGCACCTCGCATTTCTCACAGGTCAAAATGAAACCTGCATGAAACTACTTTCTTTCAAGTGGTTTCTTGTGCCCGAAACAGTGGAAAGAGGGACAATGTTCCCACAGTTATTCGATGTTCCCATCATCTCTCCATGTTATATAAACCCCTCCCTCTCCCATCCTACAATATTAATGTCCCCACAGCTGCCGCGGCCACTGGCCCGAAACACTGTTTAATCATTTCTTTCCCCTTACCACATCATCACGATCGTATTTTGCCACGTCATTCCATACCCGATCCAAGCAAGTATTGGATAAAAAACGAGGAGCATCACAAATCTAAAAATATTGCCAAAAAACTTTAAAATATCTCCAAAATAATTAGCATAAATAAATATTCAACTCTAAAATCTAGTCACCTCGACACATGAATCGCGATGTAGAGAAGGATCAAATTCCAAAAGTCGTTCTGATCAATGTCGTTCACGGCTGTTTCCGCAATCACGATTCCGACGAGCATGAACAGCACGGTGTTCGCCAAATATCCCATGATGGACCAAAAGTGATGGACAGCTTCTTCTGAGTCGGGGCTTATCACGGTTCGCTCCGCCCGCATCGTCAGGCCCAGCAAGACCACCGCCATGACGCCGGAAACGCCTAGAAATACAAGTTTTTCAACGTGGTCCATAACTTTTCAACAAAATCGTCAAAATCAGCACATTTTAATTATTTCTCCGGTCTGAGAACTTATTTTAAAATTCTGGACGACAAATTTGTAGTCAGTGAGCTGATTAATGGAATGGCGCTGAGTTTTTTAAGCGAGTTTCGACCAGTTACAATTTTTCTGAAGGTTTCTTAACCCTGAGATCTCCTCCTTCAAAAAGTGTCAAAATCTGGAGTGTATATTTTTTTAATTGACAAGTCCCTGCTCTACAAATTTGTCGCCCAGAATTTTATAATAAATTCTCCGAGCCGGGAAATGAATAAAAATGGGCTAATTTTGGCGATGAGTCCTACGTTACTTTGAAAATTATACCGATTTTTCATCAACTTTTTTTAAAAGCTACGTACCGAGCACATCCTCGCTAAGCCAATAAGTAATGTAAGCCGTCACAATGGTCACTGATATCTCGACGGGAGCATCATTAAAGACATAGCTCAAGAAAAAGATGGTAATTTTCCCCATCGCCCAGCCAAATGCGGGGCCACCGATCGCAATCTGTACAAATTTCAGGACTGAATGCCCAAAAACTGCCGGCAATGTTCCTGGCGTTTTTCCCAGAGCTGCTTCCTCCAAAATTTCCTCGAAAATCTCGTACAACAGAATTGCAACGCCGTCATTCTTAAAACAAAAATAAAATATGTTAGATTTCTGCACAACATGCAATTTTGCACATGCAAAAATTTAAATTCGCAATTTTTACCAGTAATGATTCTCCTTCAATCATCACACTCAAGACTTCCGACACGCCTAAAATAAAATAGAAAATAATTATTATTTATGAACAATTTTCCCAAAAAGTGACCCAATTTGCAAACCTAGTTCACGCAGAATAGCAACAACAGCGACAGGATCTGGCATACAATAAAATAAACTTCAGAAAAACACTTTTCATTCCATAATTACAAATTTGTTTAATTATCTAATTACCAGTCGCGCTAATAATGCTACCAAATAAATTGGCCTGCATAAAATCCCATTTATAAGTTGTGAAGTAGTGGCGACATACGAACGATGTGATGAAAGTGCACAAAACCATGCCGGGAAAGGCGACGATGATGATCTAAATAAAAAAAAAATTGGAATTACTGCATAATTAACATGCAAATTAGTTACAAGGTAGGTCTCCCAGCGTACGCTCTCCGATTTTGAACAAATTAGTGTTAATCGATCAGAAATTTAATTAGTATGAAATTTGCGAAAGACGCGATCTCCCAATGGGCACGTTTAGCACAGATATTTGCATCTGAAAAGGAGAAAAGTAAAGTAAAGTCGACGAATTTTACGCAATATTCGTTTTCTCCTCTTCGGATGCAGATATCTGCGCCAAACGTGCCCATTGGGAGATCGCGATTGGCACTATTGCGGTGGATCGAAGTCAACCGGACAGAATTTCTACGCGCCAAAATCACGTGCCCATTTGATTAACATTGGAGGCGGGCCGAAATTCAAATCAAATCCATCCGGTTGACTTCGATGCACCGCAATAATTTGCTCAAAATGCGCTCGGAGACCTCCATTAATTGCTACATGATCACGTGGGTTCGATTTGTAGTAAACGCATTTGCCGCAAAAGCAGGGGGCGAAAACCGGTAAAAGACGTTATGTCGACACTCTGCCAAAATATTTAAAAAATTAAAAGTTCACGAGAATTTTCGAGCATTTGTAAGAAATTTTGGGACATGTTTGTTTCCGAGAATTTTCGAGGATTTCTCGGTTTTTTGTGGGAATTTTCCGGGATTTTCTCCCCCTGTAAGCGCAAATCGAACTCAATCTTGATCACCAAAGCACGTACCTGGATCGAACTCCGTTGAAACGTGTGGACCGGGATGGAAAACGCACTCTCGAAAATTAGCAGGGGCAGAAACGTGTACAAAATCAGGCTCGCACTGACCCTCGCAATCGCCGTGTATTCGTTCATTTCAGGACAATATTTCTTCGAAAATGACCCCACCACCAGTCCGGACAACATGAGGACCACCGTGTAGGGGACTTGGAGATCGAAATGCTGAATCACGGCGCGAATGATGGCGCCATACGTGATTATCGCGATCAAAGTGAATAACATCTTTCCATCGATGTCGATATCAAATTCTCCCGCGGCGGTGACCGAGCACTCGGAAACTGTAAAAAAATACAATTACAGTTTTATTTCTTGGGGGTTTTGCTACATTTTTTTAGCACTGCAAAGGAAGAAACGCAAAAAATAAGCGCCATGTAGCCAGGCCAGGCACCGTATGAAGTATAGCAGCGGGGAGTAGTTTCCTGCGCCTTGCATTTCTTACAGGTCAAAATAGTTACAGGAAACCATTTTTTTGCCGTTATTTCTTGAAAATGGTTACTTGTACGCAGCTTTTTTGTTTTTTCGTGGGTTTGCTAAGCACATTTTTTGCACTGAAAGCAAGCCACGCAAGAAATTCGGGGTGCAAAAAACTGCAAGAAAGTGCAAAAAAGTGGAAGATGCAAGAAACTGCAAGAAATGCAATGCGCAAGAAATTCGAGGCGCAAGAAATGCGAGGTGGAAGAAACTGGGAGAAAGGGCCAGAAATATGCGCTATCCAGCCACGCGCCGTATGAAGTATTTACAGCGGCGGAGCGTCGTTTCTAGCGCCTTGCATTTCTCCCAGGTCAAATCATTTATCTGCAAGAAACCACTTTCTCCCCGTTATTTCTTGCGCCCGAAACACTATTATGATTTAATTTCAATTTTCAACTGTCCTCACTCACCCATGACGTCATCATGCAACGCTTTTCCAACTTGCCGTTCGAGTAAGCCGAGTTCACAAAATTCCTGAAATTCCAGCCGATCCAGTTCATCGTCATTGAAGAGTTTGATCGTCTGCTTGATCTTCATGGGCGTCTTCTTGTCGTGCTCATCCTCCGAGGCCGAGCCCACCGCGAGGACGCCAAGGATGACGACGAGGAGGGGAAACCATGACCGTCGTGGTAATAGTTGCAGCGCCATGATGATTTTTAATTCGCGACAACTTTTTTTATGAACCAGTTAGCATTTTGGGAATTTAACACACTGGAAATCTACTTTGATCCATAATTAATTATATATCGATAAATAATGCAAACGACGTGATAAGTTTCCATAAAAACAATTTCAAAAATATCTAAAGTTTTCTGTCTAAATTTAAATTTATGTATTTCACAAAATTAGTTATCATGAACCTAATTTTATTGTTAACAAATTACTGTGAATTTGTCAATTTTTAATTTAAATTCTTTTGTTTAATAAGTTAATTATTGTTTGAAAACCACAAAAAATAAAATAAAAATGTATTATATATAAATTCATTTTCAGTCTTTCATAAAAGCGATAGCGGCGTGTTTGTGACTACGCCAAATTTCGGAAATAGTTTGTACTATTTACTTAAAAAATGAGTAATTAACTACTGAATAAAAAGTTCATTTAAAAAAATCAGTCAAAAATGAGTACTAAATAAACGAACGAAAGTATTACCATTTCAAAAATCAGTCGTGTAAATTAAGAAACTTTGCACTTCATATTTTATAAATTCATACTGGTTGTTAATTAATCAATAATTTTGGTAAGTGCTTAAAATTTAGGTAAATTCATACTAAAACGAAACGCTTAACAGAAAACAAGAGTGCAAAATATAAAATTCCTCCAAAATCTAGCATGACTAGATTGCACATAAATTTACCATAATTTACACCAGTTTACGAAATGCCCTCACAGAATAGCTTATCTTTACGATGATCCCTTCCCCCTGACCTTTGACCGAGGCAAAAAATTCGGTTAGAATCTTGTCTACTAATTCTTTCTCGTTCTTCTTGGTCCACTCGGAAACTTTCTCCGTATCGATTGTGTACGCGAACCTCTGAGAAAGTGGAGCTTTTCCTCGATCTTCTTCCTTTCTGGGGAGGAAAATATAGCTGAGACCGACTTTCACGTGGTCCGGAATCCTTTTATGTCGCTCCTCTTCTTCCTTAAGCCAAGACTTGATGACTCATCGCCAAAATCGTCAATATTTAATCATTTCTTGCCTCTGGGAATTTATTTTAAAATTCTGGACGACAAATTGGCCGTGATTGAGTTGATTAATTGAATGGCGATGAGTTTTTTAAGCCAGTTTTGACGAGTTCCAATTTTTCTGAAGGCTTCTTAAACTTGAGATCTCCTCCGCCAAAAAGTGTCAAAATCTAGAGTGTATATTTTTAAAAAATTGGCAACTCCATGCTCTACAAATTCGTCGCCCAGAATTTTATCATTTCTCTCCTCTGGGAATGTATTCTCAAATTCTGATCAACAAATTCGTAGGGCACGTCGTTCCCAAGTTAAAAAAATGTACACTCCAGATTTTGACACTTTTTGAAGGAGGAGATCTCAAGTTTAAGAAACCTCCGGAAAAATTGGAACTCGTCGAAACTCGCTAAAAAACTCAGCGCCATTCCATTAATCAACTCAATCACGGCCAATTGGTCGTCCAGAATTTTAAAATAAATTCCCAGAGCGGAGAAATGATTAAAAATCTGCAGATTTTGGTGATGAGTCATCCTACGTTAAGCCTCTCAATCAATTCTTCCGTCAGTGTGGAAAGCACTTCTCGAATCATTTTTGTCCTGTAGAATCGTAACCCCTTCAAATTTGCGCGTCCCACGGTGGCCGACAATTTCATCAATTTTTCCACCACGGCGTCATCCGATCGTCCCCGAGCCAACTTTCGTAGCATGATAACCTCCCCCAAAGGAAAATCAGTCCCCTCCATTATTTTTGAAAGTGGGAGCGTCGCAAGGTCCCGAATCGTCAGCATGACTTCTCCAACCGCATCGCTCAGTTTTTTGCCACGATCGCCCCCCAACGATGGCAACTTCTCGATCGGAATGTTTCCAGAAATTTTGATAAATCCTTCCCCAGGCAGAATGGTAATTCCTCCCGGTTTGTGAAGAGGACAGGCTAATTTTGTTAGCAGCTTGTTACACGAGATTCCTCCGGATGCTTCAAAGTTCGTTTCGGTGAAGATGAATTCTTTTATTTCGTGGAGAATGGTGCAGCCCAAGATAAGTCGGAGCAGGGTCAAAGGCTTATCAATAATATTGGATAAGAAGATCTCTTTCTGAAGAATTTTAAGGATACTTGACCAATCATCTAAAGTTTCGTTTCTCAGTTCCACAAATGTCTTCTTCATACGAAGGACACGTTCAGTTAGGAATTTTTCAATGTTTTCGACTGTGACCGTGTCGACGAGGCGATCAATTTCGAGGGTAAGGTCGAAATAATATTCGTCATTTGAGGCGTATTCGACGATGAAGTGTTTTCCTGTTTCCTTCCGGTATTTTAATATGGTGTCCAATACGGTCCTAAAAAACAGGAAATATTTACTAATTAATTAATTACTGATCTATTTAAGTCGTAATTCATAATTATATATTTAATTAATTAAGCACCACGAAGAATGTCGCAAATTCCAATTTTCAGGCTTGCTAAAACGCACATCTTTTCTAATCACGCGTATTTCCGGACACTTTTTTAACCCAGTTCCAATCACGTCGTCTCTTGAAATCCCCTTCAGTTTTGCGAGATGGTTGACTGAAATAATTCTGAAAATAAGTTTCCGACATTAGTTTTCATATTTTCTTCCAGAGTGCCCGCGGAAGCGTGGGGACAAAACAATGTCCTCACCACCAATATTCGATGTCCCCATCATCTGTCCATCTTATATAAACCCCTCCCTGCAATGTCCCAATGCTTCCTCGGCCACCATTCATGACGATAAGTGACTTATCATGTAAATAGTTTACTAACCTATCTGTCACCGGATCGGCGAGAAGGCAGGGCGTCGTCAAATATATTTCTCTCCAATTTTCCGCACCCAGCTTACTTTTCAAGTAGATTTGAACCTCAAACGCGTCCATGTCGAGCATCCCGATGACCGAATTGGGTGCCAAGGTCTCCGTCACGTAGCCCGTGAAATGTTCTTGGTCGTCAAGTTCGGGAAGAGGGATTCGTTTCCAACTGTTTTTAGAGGTCAAGGTCAAGGTCACGTTCACGTTTTCTTTGTTGTTTGACATTGCGATGATAAGTTATCATTGATGATAGATAACCTTCCTCAGAAGTTAGAAGTTCTTCGGAATACACTTTAAATTTGCAACAAAACAAGTTCTTATCTTATGATATCTTAGGTAAATAATAAAGTCAACAACCTTTCTTCGTAAACCACTACACCTCCGTGTAATTAAGTGTTAAGTTCTTATCAAATTAATTAAAAAGTTGAATAAACAAATCAAGAACTTATCGGAATTTATCCTCCTCACATCTCAAACACTATAGCTCTGATCGGAAATGGATGATCTTTGAGCTTTTAAAAAGACGAATTTATTTTTCGATTAGAAAAGTTTAAGTTCGCTTCGATTAGAAATGTTAATTTAGAATTAATTTAACGGGATTTAAGCAATTTGTTTGTTTACTAAAATTCAAACTTGTTTCTTTCTACGTCACATGTTTCGCATATTGAATTAATTATTTTCCATTTACTTCAGCTCTTTGGAGTCGATACTTCACAGAAATGGAAAAATCTCACTTTCTCAAAATCTCACTTTCTCAAAATCTCAGTTTCTCAAAATCTCACAATTTCTCAAAATCTCAAAATTCTCAAAATCTCAAAATTCTCAAAATCTCAAAATTCTCAAAATCTCAAAATTCTCAAAATCTCAATTTCTCAAAATTTGAATTTTTCAAAATCTCAATTTCTCAAAATCTAACTTTCTCAAAATCTCAATTTAACAAAATCTCAATTTAACAAAATCTCAATTTCTCAACTTCTCAATTTCTCAAAATCTCAATTTAACAAAATCTCAATTTCTCAACTTCTCAATTTCTCAAAATCTCAACTTCTCAAAATCTCAATTTCTCAAAAGCTCAATTTCTCAAAAGCTCAATTTCTCATAATTCCTCAAAATATGTATCAACTTCTTCCTCATAAAATCAACCAATACTTTCTCTCAAACTCATTTTATCTTATTACAACTTTCTTTTTTATTCACGTCATTTTTATTTTATTTGCATATTAATTTTATTCCTTCCATCATAAAATCACTTTTCTTAATAGTTATCTACAATTTTTAGTAAAGACAAAAACATTACATTTTTTTATTTCAGTATTTTTTTTCAATCTGCCAGAAATGACGACCATCACGATGAGGAAAGGACTTATCAATCATCATTTATTGATATGTACGTATCGGAATATGTGTAGGAACTTGATTTACCGTTGCATTTTTTTTATTTTCTAGGCTCAATTTAATTATCTAATTAATTAATTAACTAACTAATTAACTAACTAACTACAGTTACTGATTTACAAGTGTTTTCCATTAAAAATATCCAATCTCTTCTATCCCTCTTATCCTCCCTTGATAACTCGCTTATCTCCTCCTCCTCCCACTACTCCGCATCCCTTGTCCCCCCGCCATCCTCTGATTCCTCGTTTCTGACCCCTTCGTCACAAAGTCGACGACGTCCACGACTGCAAATTTTTTCAAAATGGTCGTCATCATGTCAGCAGAATCAGAATTATCAGAATTTGAAGAAAATCTTCCCCTCCTCCACTTACGCATCCCCTTCGTGGCACGTTTCTCCTGCGGGGGGAGGAGGACCTCTTCTCCAGGAAAGTCTTGCTCCAGCACGAACCGGGGATGAATGTAGGGGATGAATGCGGACGAATCCGTGTAGATGGACCGTCTCGGATGACCCCCGAGGTGTCCCCCGAGGTCACGTGGGGCAAAGTCCTCTCCGGACGCGTAGGAAGAAGGTGGAAGCACGGAGGAGTGGACGATTCCCCCAAAAAGGAGGGTTATCAGGGCGATTAAGGTGACAATTTGAGAGCCCATCTTATCGGAAACTTGATGATAAGAGATGGGACGACTGAGTTTGTTTCTTGGGAGAAAGTTGTTCTCTTTAGGGAGAAAGTCTTGGTTTTTATACGGATTTTGTCGTCACCACCACCTTTTTTTGTACACCTCTTGGGTGTAATCGAATGACGATTTTGTATGAAAATCTACTCCCTCTTGGCGCAGAGGTGGGCAAAATATTGGATTTACAGTATTTTGAGCGGTGTTCTTCACAGGGTTTGGATTTCCGGGGGTGTTACGCCCACAAAAATAGGAAAATCTACGTGGAGAAGGTAGCAATCAGATGAAAATGCAGGTTTTTGTGAAGAAATTAACTTTTGTCGCGGTCAAAATAATTTGTTTACACAACTTTTTTAATAAAATAAAGTAGTACTTATTTTGAAGGCAGCATAAAGAATTAATTCCCTCATGAAACATGTAGTTTCGAAAAATTTAAGGTTTTCTAAAATTGTAAGATTTTGTCACCAGAAATAAGTTAAATTAATAAGGGTAAATTTTAATGGTTTAAAGTGTAGTGTTAGATGTAGCAATAATCCTCTTCTGGTTTTCTTTAGTGTCAAACGAATTTATTGAAATAAGTAATAGATGGCAGATATTTTTCGACTTAAAAAAACCGATTTTTTATCGCTGTCAAAATGGCCAAAATGGGTCACGTCACAGTATTTTCTTAAAATATCCAATTTTGACTTTCGAATTGAGAAGCTAGCATGTTTACAAGTTTTCAAAAATTGTAAGACTTTGACACCAAAAAAAAATTATGATGAAAATGGTAATTTGTTAAAAGTGTGTTAGGTTCGTATGCAGTATCAAACCAGTCATTTAAATAAATACAACACTTTAAAGATAACCAAAAAACGTTGTAAAAAATCTAAAAGAACGTATTTTTACTGTGATAAAAGTCAGTTTCTTCAAAAAAAATGTGTATTTTCGACTGACTGTTGCCTTCTCTGCGTAGATTTTCGTCTTTTTGTGGATATAATGTAACAGCCCCGGAAATGGAAAGATCGGAGCTCAAAATACTGTACATTTTTCCAAAATATTTTGCCCACCCCTGCACCCTATAAGTTCACCTGATTTATATCGCTGATCTCCGTGTGGGATTGAAATAATAAATATTATGCAAAGAGAAAGCGGAGAAAGTGGGAGAGATGCAGATGGGATGACTGACGACAAATTGAAACCCTTTTCAATCCTGGTCGAGCGAAACGGATTGGATTTTTTGTAACTTTTTTCGAATCGCAGGTGAGGTGAGGTGCAGCTTATCCATTTCAAATCAGGGTGAAACTAAGGATAAGAAGAAGCAGTGGCCGCGGAAGCTGTGGGGACATCTGGGGACATTAACATTGTAGGATGGGGGGAGGGAGGGGTTTGTATAAAATGAGGAAAAATGATGCGGACATCGAATAACGGTGGGGACATTATCCCCCTGTCCCCACACTTCCGCGGCCACTGTTTAAAAAATCCAGTCTCATGTATGTGGACAAAAAGAAGCCGCTGACGCCGTGGTGACATGTGGGGACATTAACATTGCAGGATGGGGGAGGGAGGGGGTTATATAACACGGCCAGATGAAGGGGACGCCGAATAACCGTGGTCCCTCGTCCCCCCAGCTTCCGCGGCCACTGATAAGAAGAAGTGGAAGAAAAATTGAGTGTAATCAATTCTTTGCGTGGGTTTGTTTCTTTTTTGGGTTCGTAAAAATGAGTCACGTACGCACATCAATCGTAGAGTAGAATTCAATTCCTTGGAGAATCTAGGAGGAGTCAAATTGGAGAAAGCTAGTTTAAAACGGATTTGAGCATTGGGTGACGTTTCAAGTTTCCAATTTTTGTTTGGGAGGGTGGAATAGTAATGTTTGGGTTTTTAAGGCTGATGGAATCGTCATGTTTGTCCGTCTGTCGGAACGGATTTTAGTGCTAAAAATATGCGGGATTCGACATTAGGCAATTTTAAGGGTGAGCTAGGGCTTATAAAACCGTTATGTCTGTCTGTTCGTCCGTCTTTCTGTACGTCGGAACGGGTTTCAGTGTTAACAAATGCATGTTCGACATAATGTAGGTTGATGGCTTATAAAATGGTCATGTTTGTTCGTCCGTCTGTCTGTCTGAACTACTGAACCGATTTCAGTACCACAATAATATTCGACACGGTCTCAGATTTACATAATTAAAATAAATTTCTAGAAATTTTGTCCCATACTAAATAGTTTGTAAAATTGGTCAAAATATTAAACTTTGCACAAATAAAAATTTATGCACAATAACGACGCCACTTAATAAAATATTTGTAACGAGGTATCGAAATAAATAGAAGATTGAAAGATTCAGTAGCAATTTATGAGTATATTAGTAAATAGGCAAAATATGAGTCGGGCCAAATGAAGTCTCTTCACTGTACTATTTTTTTTTATTATGCAACATTTAAATTAAATTAAATTTCATGCTGCTGCAAGACTCGAAAATTATGGTAAAATTTTCGTTAATTAGATTCGCAAAAATATTCAATATTTATAAAATACAGGCTAAAAACACATCTCGAACTGTGCATTTAAATAAATAAAAATAAATCCACCCATTTTTTTCGCATGCCGTGAGTGACAAATAATTTCGGGAATTATTATAAAATTTCCGTTAAAAATTCACAAAAATATTCAAAATTTATGAAATACCGACTAAAAATATATCTCGAATTACGCATTTAAATACATAAATAAAAATAAATCCATCCATTTTTTTCGCATTCGTGTGACACAAATAATTTCGGGAATTATTATAAAATTTCCGTTAAAAATTCACAAAAATATTCAATATTTATGAAATACAGACTAAAATATATCTCGAACTATTTATACACATAAATAAAAATAAATTCCCCCATTTTTTTCCCATGCAAATAAAATCTCATAAAATCTCAATAAAATCTCCCATGCAAATAAAATAAAATTTCAAACTAAAATTTCCACAAAATAATTTACAAAATAACAATTTCCCTCTGTATTTAATCGGGGCGTTAATTAATTAAGTAATTAATCATTCATAATAATTATACATTTGTCTTTACCCGTGTACACATTTACATACACGCATGAATTGAATTTACATTATATTCGAGTAATTACTTGCACCATATTTAGTACAAATTCCGTAAAATAAAAATATAATACATATTTTCTCTTCTGCTCAAATTTTTTTTTAAAACGAATATTTTTGACTGACTGACACTGATCGAGCCACAAGAATTTTTTTGTTTACAAATTTCACAAACTTTTTGGAGCCCTGTCGAATCTCAGAATTCAAAAAATTTTCGCAGTCATACATATTTTTTTACATAATAGATATTTAGATTCTGTAACTTAATATTTTTACACGTGCGACGAAATTTTGACACGTGCGACGAAAAAATAGCGGAGAAAAAACTGTCAAGGAAGAAGAAGCTCCAATCCAACATCGTCCCCATCCTCTGAAAGATCTTGACTTTGACCTTGACTTTGACCTTCCCCCACGTCCGGTGACCTCGGTTGCCCCGTTGGCGTGGGCGGATCCGACGAAGACGCAGAAGAAGTAGACGTAGAATCACTCCAAAGAGTAAACGATTTTGGCGACTTGTGCTGTCTTGCGGGACGCGGGTCCAAAATGCTTCCGGTGCTGGACACACTTCGCAACGACGTTTTGTGATGTCTTTGGGGGCTGGATTGCTGATGAAAATGCGGAGTTTTCACACCGTGCCGTGGTGGACTTAGGAGCATCACGTTGTTCCCCTGAGTTATAAATGGGACTTGTTGACCTTGGCATTGACCTTGTTGTTGTTGTTGACCTTGACCTTGTGGCACCGTATTCAAATAACAAACTCTCGCATTTCGGACGGCATGTTGATGCTGCTGTTGACGCGAGTTGTGGTCTTGGACATCCTGCCAGTAATGGATTCGACTCGGGATCATCATTCCACCAAGCGTCTGACCACCAGGAGGAATCCCGCCGGCGGGATTGTAAATATTGGTCATTGGACCGTGTTGTGGACGTTGAAGGAAGACACATTTCTTCTGTTGGGGCGGAGGAATCTGAATTTGCTGAGGCTGGGGCTGCTGTTGCGCTGGGCAAAACCAACCCAGCGGTCGAGGCGGTGGAGGTTGATTGTTGTTCATGTTCTGAGGTCCACCACTTCCGGTCTGTGGCGAAAACATCATGGGCATAAATTGTTGTTGCTGCTGTTGTTGTGGTGGTGGTGCGGGGGACAACCCCAATTTTTGTTGTGATTGTTGTGCTATCTGCAACAAACTGTAGTTTTGACCGTGATATTGGTTGTGCTGTTGTTGATACCGAACGTACGGATTATTCTGAGGGCTCGACATATTTGGCAAGGCGTTAAGATTCTGATACCCGCCCCCGGAAGAAGAAGACGAGGAAGAACAATTGTCCCCGACAAAGGAGGAGTTTGGTGACCACTGCGAGTAGTGGCCGTGAGAGTAGTGGACACCCATAACTTGACTGAACATGAGGTCTGCCTTTCTCGCCATGTCCTGCTGCGTCATTGGGATATGATTGTACGGTTGTTTCTCTACTTCCGGTTGCGGCGTGGGCAAATTCTGCTGGTGTCGTTGTGCTTGTGGGGCCGGCATTACCCCAAAATTAAAACTGTGTTGTTGCTGCTGCTGCTGCTGCGGTGGTCTTGGCGGAAACCCGGGCGGCGGTGGGATCGATAAGGGCTGACTTTTTGATAAGAGATAGGCATAACTGGACATGGGTTGGTGGTGGTGGTGCTGGTGAGGTTGGCGGAACTGGTACGGATGATGGGCCAGACTGGAACGTTTCGTCGGGACGCCGAGGTGATGATGGCTGCTTCGTCCGGTGGAAGAGGAGGCCGTTTTCGAGCGAATTTTAGCTGATGAGGTGGTCACTATTTTTACCTCACGGGAGGATCGGGACGACGAGCGGGCCCTTGTTTTCGGAGGGATTTCGACATTATCTTGACGAGATTCTGAGGAGGAGAGTGACATGTCGCCGAGGATGGTGGACAATACTTGACGAGAAGAATGCGACCACGTGGTCGTGATTGGCGTACTTTTTATTGCTTCTTCTCCATCCCGACAGTCTAAAAAATCGTTGGCGTAGTCTTCCATCGTGTTGGGGACGTCTTCCGACACGTTGTCGTCGTCTTCAGTAATGTTATCGACGTCTTCCGTCGCCACGTTGTCGTTATTGTTCAAATCAGGCCCCATTTTTTCCACCGTCTTCTTACCCCCCTCTTCTTTAGCCTTACTTTTGATCACAAATCTCGGCCACGTCAGAGAATGCGAGCGTCCCCCAGAAGTACCCCCACTACCCCCACTACTTTTTCTCGTCCGCATCGGCGTCGTGGGCATGGATGAGGAGGAGGAAGAAGAAACTACGTATTTCGCAAAGTTCACTTTCCTCTTTAGTTTAGCAAATGACACGATTTTATGCATCGTGGAGCAGGGGAGATGCGTACCTCGGTTTTTTGATCGGTCGTTTCGGATCAGTTCCCGAATTCCTATCGTGTTCGTGGGGAAGGCTGTTTTCCGCTTCCGTTTACTCTTTCCGGTCCAAAGTTTGTCGAGTTCGTTGTACTTTTTGCGGAGTTCTTCACACATTTTGATGGTTTCTCGTAAAATTTTGCCGTCCGGGTCCAGATTTTGTCTAGAGAAAAGAGTAATATTTTAGTGGCGTGGGGTATTTTTTTTTACATAATTTAAGGTCACATTTAGACAATGCAAGTAACCACTTGTGGAAGAAATAACGGCAAGAAAGTGATTCTTGCGGTTATTTTGACCTGTAAAAAATGCAAGGCGCAAGAAACTACGCCCGGCCGCTATAATTCATAGGGCGCATATTTCTTGCACCTCGCATTTCTAGTGTTGCTTCTTTTCCATGCAAGAAATGTATCAAACCCGCAACAACCTTATCTGAATTTACGTTTAGCTACATACCTCGGGTACCGAATCCAAGGTCGAGTATAAATATTGTTAGGATTAGGATGTACGATCCATGGAACTGGTGGATCCCCCCTTTTCACGACCAGAGCGGTACAAGTATTCTTCTTCTTTGCCTCCTTTTTGGGTGGGACTTCAGTTTTCGCCCCATCGTCATCCCCACTTTTTCCGACTTTCTTCTCTTTTTGCACTTTTACCTTACCTTGAAACATTTCCTCCATTTCGTCACTGCTAATTTCCTCCAATCCGGTGTGATCCTCGGTCAAATTTTCTTCCTGATTTTGATTTTCTTCTTCTTCGTCGTCACGGGACGATTGCGATGACGACTTTTCCTCTTCTTCGTCCATCGTAAATGACGACTTTTCCTCCTCTTCGTCCATCTGAAGTGACGACTTTTCCTCCTCTTCGTCCATCGTAAGTGACGACTTTTCCTCTTCTTCGTCCATCGTAAGTGACGACTTTTCCTCCTCTTCGTCCATCGTAAGTGACGACTTTTCCTCTTCTTCGTCCATCGTAAGTGACGACTTTTCCTCCTCTTCGTCCATCGTAAGTGACGACTTTTCCTCTTCTTCGTCTTCCTTAAGTGACGACTTTTCCTCCTCCTCCAGGTCCTTAAGTGTTTCTTCCTGATTTTGATTTTCCTCTTCTTCGTCGTCACCCTCCTCACGGGACGATTGCGATGACGACTTTTCCTCCTCTTCCTCGTCATTTAGTGACGATGACAACTTATCCTCCTCTTCCTCGTCATTTAGTGACGATGACAACTTATCCTCCATCTCGTCGCCCCCCTCTTTTCCCCCACTTTTCTTCTGCCGTTGAATACACTTTTCCTCCAGGGTCAAAGTCGACGGTGAGAAATCGTACAGCCTTGCGACAGTTCCTTCATTCGGAACGGGACAACTCTCACCCTCGCATCCTTCGCGATGACCGTCGTGAAAATCTTCTTCTTCCCCTCCATATTTTAGGACAACAGCTGATCGTGAAAGTTGGGAGGAAAGGAGTTGATTTTGTTGATAAATTCTTTCCTCCTCGTAATTTCTTCCACGTGAACTTTTTTCCAGCAGGGCCAAACTTAACGATGGATAACCGTACGGGACAATTCTATTGTCAGGAACGGGACAATTCCCACAGCCGCAAGTTTTGTGGTGATAACCTCGAAAATTGTTTTGTTCGTCGTCTTCCTGGTCCTCTTCAACTTTTGCAAGAAGTGCGGCTTGGTGGGGACAAACAATTCGTTCTTCTTCCTCCTCCTCCTCCTCCTCGTCATTCCGTCGATAAGGTACGAGTGCGGTTTCAGTATTTTCCTGCTCCTCGTTCCGTTGATAAGGTAGGTTTTCAATTTCTTCTACATTCCGTGGATAAGGTACGTCTTGGATCGCTTCCTCCTCCGGATTCCGTTGATAAGGTACATTTTCAACCTCTTCTTCCTCCTCCTCCTCCTCTTCATTCCGTTGATAAGGTGCATTTTCAATCTCTTCCTCCCCCTCCTCATTCCGTCGATAAGGTTCCTCCTCTTTGGCGACGATTCTTCCACTACTTCCCGACCCCATTGGTACAATTTTACTCTTAAGAATCTCTTTGTTGCCGGACGAATCGCTCATTTTCTTCCTCCCGTACCCGTAATTTGTCGTCGTCGTCGTCGTCCCCCCGAAAAGAAACAGTACGAAAAGCTCAGCTAGAATTACGCCTTCGTAACATGATGATGACTGAATTTCAAAGGGTGTGACTTTCTCAAAATAATATCTACCACTTGACCACCACGGACACGGAAAATTTGGAATGAAAGTTTCCCGATGGAAAACTTGTGGCAATAATAATGATGAAGATGAAGAAGATGATCTCGTTCTCCACCAACAAGTCAAACTTTCTCGTATTTTTATCAACCTCCTCCCGTCATCAGCTGGACGTGGACGTGACATGATAACTCCATGGTTACATAAGGGTCTAGCCATCCCGGCGCCGAAGGGACCTTTGACCTTGTCCCCGTAAAATATGGGGGGATGATGGGGTCCTCCTCGACCCCAAACTGTAATTCAAAAAAATTAGAAACGCACAAGAGTTAATTTTCTATTATTTTAAATGGGTGGCGGAAGCAGGGGAACCTTGTCCCCCAGAAATCCCCCCAGAAATTCGTTAATTATCCCCCCCCACACACACACAATGCTAATTGTCCCCCACATGCCCCCCCCCCAACTTCCGTCGCCACTACTGATTATTTATATTTATTTACGGACCATGATGATAATTATGACGACGATGTCTCCGCTTATGGTTGTTGTAGCTTAACATATCGTCCAATAAATAAATCGTCACCTCAAATAAAATACCAAACTGAATGGAATGCCTGCCCAGAAAAGTAATGAATGTGTGTCAACTACCGAGAAATGATAGGCACCTTAAAAATTTAAACAGGGTCACACATTTCATTTTTTATTCTTCACTCCATTGTTTACAGGACAAATGAAGAAATGACAAACAAACAAAAATCACAACAATAAAGCAACAATTAAATAAACAGTTCTGTTTTCCGTGTGAAATGAGTATGAAAATTGTTCCCAACTTTACAAGAACACAGGAAATGAGACATAGATAATTTAAAACTATTTTTGCCAGACAGAGAAAATCAATCGAGTATTTTTCATGGAATGAGATATATACACAATTCGCACATTCACATGAAATTAACTAATCACAATTAAAATGGAAACGTATGAAAATTGTTCCATGTAATAACTTTACAAAAACACAAGAAATAGTTTATACGTTTGTTTACCAGATAAAAAAAGAAAATACAGTATTTTTCATGGAATGAGATACACAATTTGCACATTTATTTACATGCAATTAACTAATCACAATTAAAATGAAGACGAACGAAAAACGTATGAAAATTGTTTGACATAAATAAAACCCACTTTACATTAGAAGAAAACCGGAAATGAGAAACTACTCAAAAGAATTTGACAGAAAATCGAGTATTTTTCATGGAATGAGATAATACATTTGCATGCAATTAAATTAACTAATTGTACAATTAACAATGCAAATGTACAATTAATTGTGATCTACTCCCACCACCACCATTTAAATATCTATTTACATACGTATTTACTAACAATTTGCTACCTGTGCTTAATTAATCAATCAATTAATTATTTTTACACTAATTAATTAATTAATTCACTACTACTACTACAAATTTACCATTATTAACAACGTCAATCCTAACCCTGCTACTTTGCACTCTTTTTTTAGTGCTCTCTGTCAAAAGTCCGATAGATTAACAAAGTTGGTTTTTTCACCCAAAATTGTATAATCGCAAGTTCAATTGATCAAGATGCTGATAATTACGTAACATATAACGCCATTTTAATACACACGTGGTCACGCACGTGGCATTTGACGACACAGTCTTCTTATTCATTTCTTCTTCTTCTTACGCTATTAAAACATCGTCATCATCATCAGTCAGGTTTTTCTTCTATTTTGTAAGGATCAACTATTTTTTTAAAGTCAAGTAATTAATACTTAATTATAATTAGTTAATTTATTAATTATTATTATGCAAGTGAATTAATTGGTATCACTCACAATTTTTTTAAAATTTCTAAAATATTTTTGGCCTGATTGTTACTTGCCTTCTGTCCTCTCCATTGATTGCCTCTCGTCGTTGCTAAAAATATTTTTGCGAAATATTTTTGCTAAATACTTTTGCTAAAAATATTTTTGCTAAATATTTCCATAAAATAGATACTTTTTACTAGTATTTTTCTAGCATATTCTTTAACATGATGAAAATGCATACAAAATTCCCGAAAATATACAAATAATTGCATATTCATCAAAACAAAGAAAGCGAAAAAATAAAATAAAATCTTGAAACGGAAACATATTTTATTTTAATCAAGAAATAAATAAAACAACAAATAAGTAAGTAATAAACACCATCGATCGATTTCTCCAAGTCAAAAATGTGTATATAAATTCAGTCCAGTTTCTAAATTCTACTCATATAATTAAATTACACACTAATTAAATTTCTAACTATACAATTAACTAACTAATTAACTAACTTCTACACGGGTGGTGGTGGGTCTAACTACAAATATAAACGCACTATTTTTATCCCCCCCATTTTTTAAAATATTCTAGAAAAACACCAAGTCACGAAGACATCTTCATTTCCATTTTTATTTTCCACCGAGTCGAAAAAGTCACACCGTTGTTCCTGATTGAATTTATTTCTGGATAACTTTTCACCTCAATCCATCGTCCCAAAATCCTGCGTAGTCCACATATTCTTCAAGCTATCTCGTCGGGCAGGGTTGTAACCTGAAAAAAATGCGAAAAATTAGCATTTCCATGAGAGAAACCAGTGGCCGCGGAAGCTGTGGGGACATTAACATTGTAGGATGGGGGGAGGGCGGGGTTTATATAAGATGGGGAGATGATGCGGACATCGAACAACCGTGGGGACATTGTCCCTAACCTTCCGCGGCCACTGTTCATAAGAGAAACTAAATACGTAGAAAGAAGAAATTGCGTAATAACAAAACTGAAGGACAGACTAAAGGAGAAAGGTTTTGACTCCGAAAAGGGAGAAAGTATGAGGCCAAAAAGTAACGCGTAGAAAGAAAGCCACTTTCTCTCTCCCGAATTCGGGTACTTTCACCCGAAAAGTCGGGTAGGTCTGGTTTGATATCAATCCTTACCTCCCGGGTACTGGGTGCCTCCCGGAGAGTGGGAGAGGAAAGAGGACAACGGCGAAGTACTGTATTGTGGCATGCTCTCGTCAAAACTCATACGCTTCGCGTCATTCGCTCCCCCAAAAATTTTCGTCATTTGCACTGAAAATGCAGAACAAAATTCTTAATTGCATTTCTCAAGAGACTAATTATAATTAAACTGAATATGTTAAACAGGTATAAAAATTGCATAATTGGATTTATTCTCGAGAGACTAATTAATTACTTACTCGGAGTCGACCCGATGTTAGACACCATTGCCGGCTTCTGTTGCGTATTCTCGGCCTGAAATTTTGCATACGTTGCAAATTATTTACATATGGCGAAAAAAACGAATTTATTACTTTTTTGTTTTATAATATTTCCCTTCTACATACATAGATAAATGTGGTGCTAATTAAAAATGTTAAAAATCCCTGCCTTATTTTTTGCATAGTTAGTTCGCATGATATGCAATTGTTGTATGAGAAATTTTTACCTGCCGTGCAAATTGTAACGCTTTTGCCAGTTCCTCCTCCTAAGTTTTTTTAATACGTGACGGGACAATTTTTCCAAATTTTTTAATGTAATCATTTTAAAGACAAAAAAGTGCTAACATACAAAACTAGTCAGATTAATTCCAGGCACACACAATATTTAGTCGGTGTTATTAAGTACGAACAGTGTTTGTACACACAGATCTGTTAAGTATAAGAAGACCTCATGGAGAGAGAGATGAGGTATCTATTTTTAGTCACGGACAAAAATATTTACATACAAAACGCGTTACATTATTATGCGTACCACTCTCTAAGCTATAGTACATAAAGGATGAGATGAGATGCGTACACACAAAAAAGATGCCACACCGATCGCTACATACACCGACGATTTCTGTAAATATACCTTAGATGCTTACAAATTAATTATTTTATTTAGTAAGATTTCCTAAAAACCTGAGAAGATTCTGGCAAAGCTAATTTACTAAATCAATAATTTGTGACATGAAAATTAGTCGTAGCAGGATTTTCTAAAAAAACCGGAAGTGAAATTAAAAAAGTAACACATGAACTTACCATTTTCTCTATTAAGTCGCTTTTCTTCTTTTTTCAGAGTAATTCAGAAATTTATTCCCCACCTTTCGGCTTGTAATCTTGTAAGCTTTATGATTTCTTTGGTTTGTGAAGATGTGCTCAGTTCGCTTGTCGGTAGCAAAATGCGCTGCAGTTTGTTTTGCAAGTCTGGTTTTATACCCGAGAAGAAGCAGAGCAGGCAGAAAGTGAGAAAAACAAGGTAGAAATAGCTCCGGAGAAGAGGAACATTCAGCCAAAACGACGCTGCAAACGCCACCCAAAACACGTATCTCCGAGTCTGCGTTGTTTTCTTGTTAAGAACAGCGAACACCCATTGTTTTCCTCGCAAAATCATCCGCTATTCTTCTTAATAAGTCTGGAATTTTGACGGTAATGAGATTACTTTACGTGATCTTCTTCGCGAAATAATTATCCATCAATCTTAGCCTCCATTGTGCAAATTTTTGCAGAAATCCAATCGCCCCATTTTTGCAAACTCTCTTCCCTCCCTCCCGGTCAGAAATATGATACGATATAAAAATGTAGTACTTAATCTTTAAATAATTATCCATAAATTTAGCAAATTATGTAAATCATGCCATTTTTGCAAACTCCCCTCCCAAATATGATGTAAAGTTATCATGTCAGAGCAAGTAAACAACCTCAACTGCCTAAAACCGGCTTTAATCCGCTTACTTAATACATATACCGTGCTCTGTATATAAATACAACAATATTTATGTTTTTTATACCCTATCAGCATCACGCCATCCATCAATGCATATGTATCATGCTAAATTTGCACTTGCTAATATTTTGCATGAGGAAGAAGAATATCTTTCACACTTTGGGTGTTGCTTCCAAATGTAAATAAACAAGCGTCAATAATGTAAAAGCATCAATACAGATCATTAGCCAGGCAAAAATCTGTGTATGTGCAGCCTTATTTTTTTTAGTTATCACAGCCCAACTAAAACTTCCTGCTTTTGGCAATTTGCAATTTGCACGTATGCATTTGCATTTTTCCACTCGCTTAATGAGTTTGAGTCGCTCGCAGGTCATAACATTGCCGTGTGCAACGCAGTTTCGTACATATGCACATACATTTTTAGTCGACCTATCACTGACCCCACAGCAGCTAAATTTAGTCCAAACTAATCATTACTTTTAGACAAATGTTACATTACGTGACAAGTTTCTCGAACTTTTTTCCAAGTACAATACACTCACAACTATTTACAGATAATTGAATAAGAACAATAATTTAATAATAATTTCTAATTGAATAATTCCTGTAATTCCGAAACATCATTTTGGAACGATTCATTAGCAATAATCCTATTTCATCCATGGAAAGACAGAATTCTGTTTGGACATAGAAAGATTCTCTGGATTTGCACACTCTTAGAAAAACTGGGATTAAATCATTACTACCCGGAATTCATAGATGTATATGACTCTACCGGCACTGGTAATAACAGGCATTACCGTTCAGTAATGTTGTGGTAATGAAAAATTTACCAAAACTACTACCAATCCGGGGGAAAGTTATTACCAAATCATTACCAGAACGAAGTATACATTTCCCTCTACCAGCACTGGTAATAACGGGCAGTATACATCAGTGTTCACTCTCTGCCCGGACTGCTGTACCTCTGATCGGACCAGCAGGTTGAGAAGTCCGAGCAGAGAGTGAAGGCTGGTATACATCATTTAGTAATAATAATAAAATAACCCTTCAAAACTAAACTATTACCAATCTGGTAAAAATTACTGGTAATCTGGTAAAAAGTAATTACCAAATCAGTACCAGTATCTAACTCCTACAACATTTTTAACAGTGCACAATTTCCTCCACAATCAAAACAAACTTTCTCTCTCTCCCTCTGGAATGGATCGAGGACATACATAAACTCGATTTTGCAACCCGGGTAGTATCCTGCCCGTATTCGGGTACTGTTTTCGTCTCAATCTGGAAATTCGGCAGCTTTTATAGCATGTTATGTTACGGGAGGAAGGAGAGAGAAACTACGCAGTTTCTTGGCCAGACATCACCTCATCGGGTTCAGTTCTTTGCCATCCATCCATTTCCATAAATTACGAAATACACTGTGTTCCACGACCGAAGAAACTTTAAACTGCGGGTCTCCCTGGCCTCTAATCATAATCGTATTTTGCAGTAATAAAATTAAATTGCAAACTGTTATGTGGTGCAAAATGCTGCTACATACAGTACAAATGGCAAACGGAAGCAGGTGCAATGAGCGTGTTGCAAATAAATCGCCAGTCCGGGAGTATATTAGATATGTGCAATATTCGAGACGATTTAATAAGGCAGAAATTTTGCACTGAAACTAATTTTCATGCAAACATTCACAATAAATAAGTGCAGAAATTTTGCACTGCAACTAATTTACATGCAAACATTCACAATAAAAGAGTGCAGAAATTTTGCACTGCAAATTCATGACGAGTGCAGAAATTGCAATGCATATTCGGGACGTTTTAATGATAAATGTGTGCAGAAATTTTGGCTTGCAAGTTGCAAATTCAAGACAATAAATGGGTGCAGGAATTTTGTGCTGCAAATTCAACATACTAAAATAAATTAATGCAGAAATTTTGCACTGCAAATTCATGACAATAAATGGACTCAGAAATTTTGCACTGCAAATTCAACATGAGGGCAGAAATTTTGCACTGTAAATTCAACATTCCAAATAAATGACTGCAGGAATTTTGCACTGCACATTCATGACAATAAACGAGTGCAGAAAGTTTGCACTACAAATCCAACACAACAAATGACTGCAGAAATTTTGCAACTGCAACTTATTTATTTACCAACACTACAAACCACAAAGGTCACTTTGACTTTAGCCAATAACACGATATTTATAACCCCAGTTAGAGGAAGTGCAATAAGATAATTAAAATAGTTGCGCAATTATATAAATGAGACATATTTACATACATATGCAAATGTATGTATAAAACATGCCATGCATGGAGCCTCATTCATATCAGCAATATTTTCCTTGCTGGATGTAAACAAGTCTGGTCGGCCACAAAGGAATTAAAAGCGGACTGGAAACTGCGTAATATTTCCGATGAAGGTGAAAAGGACGGTTTTTTGCGAATTCTCTCGCTCTATACTCGTCCTTATTTCGCAAAAGTGAACCAACTTGCAAGGCAGAAAACTGACATTGGCTTCCCATCCATGCATCCAAACTGGACTTTGCAGATACATAAATGGCTCATAAGATTCGCGATTTCATTTCATTTTGCCTGCTCGCCTGCCCAAGTTTTTTGTTTGTTATCGTTTCCTTTTTCACTCGTATGTACGTACATATGGCGAATTTTCTGCAATGCTTAAGTTATTGCTGGGTCTAGCTGCGTGTATGAAATCTGCCCGTAATGACGATGATAATGATGAGGTTATTATTATGGATTGGGTGTTAAACTTGTTTACGTCGAATAAATGGCTTGTTATTCTGCAAGCTTTTTATTTTTGGAACACATAGTCACACATATTCGATTGAGGTAGTTTCAGTTCCAGAGTTTATTTACACTGGGATTTTTATGCAAGATTTGACATTGAATTTTGCATGTATGTTGGTAGGGTTTTGCAAACCCATGCAAAATTATTGGCACAATTATTATTCACTAAATTTTGCATATATGTAGATACACTGCTAAAAAAGTGATGACTCAAATCTATGTATACTCCATACCGGTATTGATTTGGTATTAACTTTCTACCGGACTGGTAATAGTTTGTTTTTGAGTGGTAAATTTGTCATTACTTAAAGAACGTAATTCTCGTTACTTCCGCGCCGGTAGAGTCATGAAAATATTTTCTCCGGCCAGTAGTGATTTAATACCAGATTTCTGAGAGTGCATACATAGATTTGCAAATCCATGCAAAATTATTGGCACAATTTTATCTCCAGAGATAGACCCACCACACGACCCAAATTCAGCCTCTTTTATCGATTTCTTGTCTTATCTATATTATAATTTCGAAAAGTCCGTCCCGTGAAATTTTCCGTGACATTCCTGCGTTCTGATTGGCTACCGGCTTGCTGGCTCCACCAATCACAGCACGGCTATAATTATTGTTACAATTTGAGTTACAACATCTGGTACAACATTTGGTACAACATTTGGTACAACAATTGGTACAACATTTGGTGCAACAATTGATACAACATTTGGTACAACAATTGGTACAACATTTGGTACAACATTTGGTACAACATATGCCAAAAATCCCAAATCCTGGAATTTATGAGAGTGACTTGTCTTGTAACGAGATTTTACAAGCTATTCAAAAATCCCCAAATAATAAAGCCCCGGGTTTAGACGGCTTAACGTTTGAATTTTACAAGAAATTCTCAGGTCAATTCAGTAAAATTTTAAGCAATTTAGCTACATTTTCGTGTGCCGAGGGGTTTCTGCCAAAATCGTGCAAGAGTTCCGTCGCCACCTTAATTTATAAGGCTGGTGACCCCAAAAACCTAAAAAATTACCGCACTATTTCTTTGATCAATACTGATTATAAAATCATTTCAAGCTGTGTAAAGTCTCGTTTAAATATTGCCCTCCCCTCCATCATAGGTCCGTGGCAGACGTGTGGTGTTAGAGGCAGGTCAATATTTGACAATTTGACATTCATCCGCGATGCATTTCAGAGTGGTGAACTTGAAGGCTTTCTTTTTAGTCTCGATCAAGAGGCTGCATATGATCGTGTAAATCTGGAATATCTTTACCGAGTCTTAAAAAGTTTCGGATATCCTGATAATTTTATTAAATATGTGAAATTACTGCACACCGACTTCACCTTGGTGGTGTCGGTGGGCAGTGATCTCACGGCCCCCATATCAGTCGGAGTCGGTCTCAAGCAGGGTGACCCCAGTGCAAGTCCATTATATTGCATTGCAATCGAACCATTATTATTTAACTTGCATAAAAAGCTACGACTCTCGGGCCCCAGCGCCTGGCGCAGACATCCGAACAAGTATATTTCGGCGTACGCGGATGACACAAATGTCCTTCTCGGTCATCAGAGCCAAATCGGTATAGTTGAGTCGGAGTATGAAAAGTATTCACAATTTTCTTCCTCCAAATTAAATGATCAAAAGTCTGTAATTTTGATTTTGGGTGCCCAGGCGCCCCCCACAAACAGATTCCCTGTAGTTTCAGATGGGCTGAAAATTTTGGGAATTTTTTTTGGGAATAATAATTATATGGCACAAAATTTTACTATTTTAATGGATAAATTTGACTCGAAGTTAGAATTTTACACAAAAAAGTGCGCCCCGGTTAGTCACTTTTCACGTAGTAAAATTGTGAATACATTTCTCAGTCCAATATTTTGGTACATTTTTAAAGTACTGGACCCACCGATGGGAATTTTGGATGCAATTTCCAAGAAAATCGAAAATTATGTATGGTGGGGGTCGAAACGATGGGTGTCGAGACCCTACGTATACCTACCGCTTTTGAATGGGGGTCTGGGCGTGCGTTACCCAACAGCTCAGATCGCTACCTTCCGTCTCACTTTGGTAAATAAAGTTTTATCCTCATGCGAGGACAATTATTTTCTCGCTGAGTCTTTTAACCAAGTCCAATTATTAATTAACTCCGAGATTGTTAAACTATCAACCTTTTATAAAGAATTGTATAATGTTACCCAACGGCTTGGCGTGGGACTTACCGCGTGCAGCAGGGATTATTTGCATAATATTATGATAAGTAGCCAATTTTTATTTAGGAATTTGAGTAATAATTATTTATCTCGTTGTACGATAGTAAAGGTCGGAGATCTCTACGGTCCGAAAAAATTAAAATGTATTGAGGCATTACCAGCAGCAGTAAAAAGGCATGCATTTTCGGAGAGGAAAAAGTATATTGATGCGGTTGCCATGGTAACCGACTCAACTGATGTTAGGTTAGATATCCCATCACTATTTAGTAAGTCAGAAAGGGTTGCGGTTTCGAAGGCAACCAACTACCTGCACTGCTTACGTGTACATAATATAATTAGATGGAAAGAGCTGGACGATGTCCTCTCCTCTCACCCACAGTGGCTCCGCTTAGTAACCACTGCAGTGTCAAACCCGGAAAAAGACAATGTCTTTAAATTCTGGCACAACGTGGGTTTGACCCCTTCCATGGCACACTCACTAAAAATTTACACTAATTTTTCATGTCCGTTTTGCAATATTTTAAAACCAAAAGTGGAACATTACTTAAAATGTCCACATACTTTAGATTTGCGAAAAATAGTAGCCAAATTTCTTGCAAAAGTAAACATTGACACGCGAGCCTTCGACGACGCCTTCCTGCATGGGGTTTCGCATGCGGGGGGCAATATTATAATCTTGTACGCTTATAATATTATTTATAAAGCTTTTGTCCACAATTTAAATAATTACTCAGGTAAATTTAATCTCATTTCCTCGTTCCGTCACCTTCTTTATGGTCGGATTTTGACCATTTTTATGCATGCAGTATAAATTCGAGCCTCTTTCCGAAATTTCACAAGAATTGGGACAAATTTGATATTTATAAAATTTCGAAAAATAAAATAAATTTAAATTTAGGATTTTAATGCGATTAACTTTCCTTTTCTGCATGACTAACTGAAATCTAGTCTTATATTAGTCTGTAAGATAAATCCACCTAGTTTTTATGATGTGATAAGATTTTACTATATTTGTGATACGTCGTTTGATAAGAAAACCTTGTACTCATATTGATTAATGATATTTTATGAATTATGAAATTGTCCAAAATGACCAAAATTGTAACATTTTAAGAGGCAAGAAGATAAAGGAGACAAGCACTGGCTTAGTTCCTACCCATGACGGCCAAATTTTGTAAAGCCTTGTCGAGAAGACGTCGCCTCAATATTTAAAAAAAAAATAAATGATATGTAATTGATGATTTAACTTAATTAATTGGAATAAATTCGTGCGTTATGTTAAAAAAAAAAAAAAAAAAACATTTGGTACAACATTTGGACAACATTTGGTACAACATTTGGTACAACATTTGGTACAACATTTGGTACAACATTTGGTACAACACTTGGTACAATATTTGGTACAACATTTGGTACAACATTTGGACAACATTTGGTACAACAATTGGTACAACATTTGGTACAACATTTGGTACAACAATTGGTACAACATTTGGTGCAACAATTGATACAACATTTGGTACAACAATTGGTACAACATTTGGTACAACATTTGGTACAACAATTGTTACAACAATTGGTACAACATTTGGTACAACATTTGGTACAACAATTGGTACAACAATAGTTACAATGTAAAAAAACTCCAGTGTCAAACCCGGAAAAAGACAATGTCTTTAAGTTCTGGCACAATGTGGGTCTGACCCCTTCCATGGCACATTCACTTAAAATTTACACTAATTTTTCATGCCCGTTTTGCAATTTTTTAAAACCGAAAGTGGAACATTACTTAAAATGTCCACATACTTTAGATTTAAGAAAAATAGTAGCCAAATTGCTTACAAAAGTAAACATTGACTCGCGAGCCTTCGACGACGCCTTCCTTCATGGGGTTTCGCATGCGGGGGGAAATGTAATTATCTTTTATGCATATAATATTATTTATAAAGCATTTGTCCACCGATTAAATAATTACTCTGGCAATTTTGATCTCATTTCCTCTTTCCGTCACCTTCTTTATGGACGGATTTTGACTGATTTTTATGCATGCAGTATAAATTCGAGCCTTTTTCCTAAATTTCAAAAAAATTGGGACAAATTTGCTATTTATAAAATTTCCAAGAATAAAATAAACATTAATTTAGGGTTTTGATGCAATTAACTTTCCTTTTTCTGCATGATTAACCAATACCTAGTCGTAAATTAGTATGTAAGATAAACCCACCTAGTTTTATAATGTGATAAGATTTTACTATATATTTGATACGTCGTTTGTTAAGAAAACCTTGTAATTATATTAATTAATGATATTCTATGAATTCTGAAATTGTCCAAAATTACTAAAATTGTAACATTTTAAGAGGCAAGAAGATACGGGAGACAAGCACTGGCTTAGTTCCTACCCATGACGGCCAAATTTTGTAAAGCCTTGTCGAGAAGACGTCGCCTCAATATTTTTATAATAAATGATATGTATTTGATGATTTAATTTGAATATTTGGAATAAATTCGTGCGTTATGTTAAAAAAAAAAATGTAAACAAATTTCCCTAGCAACATAAAAAATTTTCTTTAGCAACATAAAACAATTTCCTTAGCAACATGAAAAAATTCCCTAGCAACATAAAAAATATTCCTTACCAACATAAAAAAATTCCTTAGCAACATGAAAAAAATTCCTTAGCAACATGAAAAAAATTCCTTACCAACATAAAAAAATTCCTTGGCAACATAAAAAAATTTCCTTAGCAACATGAAAAAAATTCCTTAGCAACATAAAAAATATTCCTTACCAACATAAAAAAATTCCTTAGCAACATAAAAAATATTCCTTACCAACATCAAAAAAAAATCCTTATCAACATAAAAAAATGCCTTACCAACATAAAAAAATTCTTTAGCAACATAAACAAAATTCCTTACCAACATAAAAAAAATGCCTTACCAACATAAAAAAAATCCTTACCAACATAAAAAAAATGCCTTACCAACATAAAAAAAATCTTTAGCAACATAAACAAAATTCCTTACCAACATAAAAAAATACCTTAGCAACGTCAAAAAAATTTCCTTAGCAACATCAAAAAAATTTCCTTAGCAACGTAAAAAAATTTCCTTAGCAACATCAAAAAAATTTCCTTAGCAACGTAAAAAAAATTCCTTAGCAACATAAAAAAATTTCCTTCGCAACATAAAAAAAATCCTTAGCAACATAAAAAAAATCCTTAGCAACATTACAAAAATTCCTTAGCAACGTAAAAAAAATTCCTTAGCAACATGAAAAAACTTCCTGAGCAACCTGAAAAAATTTCCTTAGCAACATAATGAAATCTTCTTATCAACATTTAAAAAATTCCTTAGTAACGTTAAAAAAATAATTTCGTGCGGCCCGTCTTCAGGACGGGCTAGTCCAGTAATAACTATTTAAAGAACAAAAACTATGCAATTGGGACTTTGACACTTTGACTTTGACAAGTAAAAGTTCGACACGGATATAATTTCCTAGAGTGATAATATTCATACATATTTACATTTCATATTTATGAATTCTTATCGAGTTTATGATATCACAGGGTGGATATATATGCATGAAAATCGCTGAAACATGTATTAAATATTTAGCAAAAACAAATGCCAAAATATTTGCGAAATATTTACAAAAAACATAAAAATAAGAATTTTCGCAAAATTGGTACTTTTATGTTCAATCCTTTTAGTGGTCGTATTTCTTTGAGAAAAAAATCGTCTCGCTTCATTGAAATATTTAAAAACATGTAAGAGATTTCCACAATAGTGGAACTATTTACATTTCTGAAAACCTAGAAATGTGTGTCAATATGCGTCAATATTTTGAAATTTGTGTGATCTAAATATGCTATCTATGGAATACACCGGTAAAGTTTGACCGTCCGCCGCCATCAAATCGAGAAGTCGAAAACAAATACATATCCGCCCTCTGGAACTTATCATTTACCAAGATATTCCATCAATCTTTAAACTTTAAAAGAGTTTGAGACTTGTTTCATAATCTGTGTGAAAAGATGAGTTAGGAAATCTTGCTATTTACAATTATGTAAATGGTTCAAATACACAATTCTGTACATATGTAGCTGATCAATTCCAAAGCATGCACATGAATCTATTACACGGATATTGTTAGAAATCTATTGTATGTAAAATACAGACAACAACAACTCCTGTTTACAGGAAGAATTGAGCAAATATTGAACATGCACTCAATACATGTACATACATACGCCCACACAAAAGCTTTGTTTTTTCCTATAGTTTATGACAATATAATTTTCTCCCATGTCTATCACACTATTTGATGTATTTAGTCAAACTTAATTAATGGGCGTACTCACGACAACTTCTTATTTCGCATCGCAACTCATTTAGCAAACTTGCGAAGATCAAAATATTTCTGTCGTGAGGGGATTCGCAAAATATGAGTTCGCAAATCTCTCTAATCTCGCAAATCTACTGAAAACACCAACTTTGGTATTTCTTTATTTCGTTTCCATGGATTTCTTTAATTTCTCCTGCTGAGGATGGCGAGGATGAGTTTGCGAAGTAATTTTGCGAAATAAGAACATGCCCAATTGCTGGATAAATTTGCGAAAAAATCCCATGGTTTTTCAGCAAAATTTTTGCGAAATCTCGCATATCTCGCAAAACTTCGCAAGTTATGTTGCTATGCTCAATTTGCGAGATATGCGAGATATGCGAAGGTTGACGTGAGTACGCTCAATATTTGATACATATTGCGAAAACTGGCAAAAAGTCGGATCAGCAAAAATAACGGAATAACGGATTATGGCCGAAATAATTCCAGGGTCGAATTGTTTTTGGGAAAATTTCCAGACGCGTGGGTGCCTTGATTGGTTTCGTTTCTCAATTAATTGGCCTCGTCACCCGTGTCTAGACGCATTATTTTCATTATTTTTAGTGAAAGTAATTTCTCATTTACTTTGAGAAAATTGGGGATAAATTACTTATTAAATGTTTATTTATACTTGGTAAAATAGCACAATTTCTTTAATATCGTTATTGACACGGTATACACTATTTTTGGAAATAAGCATGGAAATTTACTTTTCCATTTATTTTGAGAAAATTGTAACAAATTATGAAAACGTGTATTTATATTTGGACAATTATTTAACTACACTCTTTGAAATGGGGTTACGATTATAACCAAAAAGTAAACGCATATGACTCTACCGCTGTGGTTATGAATTTGTCACCAACTGGTCATAAATTTATTAGCTCTGGTGACAATTTAATAACAAGTCGGTGAAACTTCATAATTAGTCGGTGAAAATTGTAACCACACGACGATGACAAATTTACAACCACGGCGGTAGAGTCACATTCGTTTACTTTTTGGTTATAATCGTAACCCCATTTATAAGAGTATATTTCTTTAATATCGTTATTGACAGGTTACCAAATATTTTTGGAAATAAGTATGGAAATTTAATTCTACATTTATTTTGAGAAAATTGTGACAAATTATGAAAACGTTACTAATACTTCGAAAATTTGTGATTTCTTTAACATCATTATTTGACACGATTTACACGATCTTCAAGATCACTCTAGTATCGTTCAACTTTATTCAAAAAAATTTAATGGCATTCAACTTTGGCTAAAATCCAATATTTGTTTGAGTCAATGTGGCAGATTTATCAGGCTTAAACCTCTTATCTTGTGTGATCTTTATACATATTCTTCCAATCTTTTCCACACATCAAGGGTTATGTACATCCGATAATTATAGGTTTATAGTGTGTGCACCTACACTGTCATAAAAATTAAGCACCATTTATTCTGAAAAATGGGAATTTTGCAACATTTTTAGCTTTTCCACATCTGTTTATCTCCATCTCTCTCTTTTTCCAAGTTGAATTTGTTCTCATAAAAACGTGCTTTAAAACAGTTCCCCGTTTTAAGGGGGAATTGGATGACGATTCGATATGCCATAGATTTTAAATCTCACTCCACCCCAATTTAATCTAGTTAAATGCAAATTTTTAAAATGGCAGCAATTTCATTTTTTTCAAATAAATTAAACTTTTCATACTTTTATGCAAAGTTAATTTTTTCTACTGCAAAACTACTAATTAAAAAAATACTAATTCATTTGGTATTTTTAACAATAAGTTTATTAAGTAAGGAGATTTTTTCATTTTTTTCTAAAATTAAGAATTTTGGATTCCTTTGCCAAACAAAACCCAATTGACCTAGAAGTATTATTTTTTGCAAACAATTTTCCAAAATTTATTATTTGGCGTTTAACTTGGAAAATAAATTAAGGTGAGACAGCGAATTTTTAGTATGACAGAAACTCTGAAGTTGAAAAGATTAGTTTATATATTTTTCATTTTTCCACAATAAATTTCCGTAAAAATGAATTCGCGAACTTTTTCAAACTGATAGTTTTACTGCAAAACTTTTGCAATACCAAAAATTGACTTTACATTATCATATGAAAAGTTGTATTTTTTATTTCAGAATTCATGAAATTTAGGCCATTTAAGAAATTTACATTTAAAGACATTGCACAGGGGTAGAATGAGATTTAAAATCTATGTCACATCAAATCCTCATCTAATACCACCTTAAGTCAGCCATCCTTATTAACATGCAAGAAAATGAAATGAAAAAACCTTTGATGTGATATCAAATGCATCCCGCACACGTTCTTTTTTTCTGTAAATCTTTCACTGTACCGAAACAAAAATAAAATGGAGGACTACTCCTTCTAAAAAGTGTACAAATTTTCATATTATTTAACTCCACATAAGTTTTTCAAAATTTCAAAATATGAAGGTTAAACTACAAGATAGTCATTATCTTCTCAGCAAATTATACTTCTCGACCATTTTTATAACTTTGTTTGGCATTAGTTTCACTCATTCAGCCTGCCACACTTATCACTACACTCCAGGTAATAAAAAATCTTAATTTTATCATAATTTTGAAAAAAATGAGGGAGAAATTCTCGTTTTTACAACATTTTTCATGAATATTGTATCACATTTTTCATAAATACTGTACCACATTTTTCTAAAATATGCAACACATATTTCAAAATTTTCGGAGATGTATTCGTCCTTACAAAATTGCAATTTTTTTTTAAATTTGAATAATAGTTTATACAAAAATGCACGAAAGATGATATTTTCTAACATTTTTATTTATTTCAGAATTTGCAAAAAAGTGCGAGAAATTAACATTTGTGCATCCTTTTTCAAAAATTTTATACCATATTTTTCTCCAATATGCGACACTTAGGTCAAAATTCTCAGTAATATATTCGTTCTTAGAAAATTATAATCTTACCTTCATACTCGAATAGTTGTTGGCAAAAATACCCTAAAACTCATATTTTTAAACCATATTTTTAATAAATATTTCATAAATAGGTAGATGAAGATGCAAGATGAAGACGCCAAAATATATTTTGTATTTAAAATTTCATAATCTTAATATGATAAACATCATTTTTTTGGATTGGACAATTTATGGATAAAAAAGTTCACTATGTTCAAAAATCTTGGAAACATTTAAAATAAATTTTTCAAAATTTGTCATAAATAAATACTTATTCATCTTCACTTTTCACAAAATTACAATTTTTGTTGATACTCAAATAATTTTTTTGCTAAAAATGCCGGTACATAAATTTATATTTTTTTAACACATTTAACCTTTTTTTAAGTAGTAAAAAATCTGTTTTTTTCTATCGTTCAATTTATTTCAATAATTTTTTCGTTTCACATTCGAACGGAGAGAAATAAACAATCACATTTTAAGCAATTCTAATTCACCGGAATGTCATTTTTGTGTGTTAAACTCTTCTAATTTTTGAAAATTTGTACCCAAGGTACTATCCCCAAAGAAAAATCGTTCGAAATTTTCGTGGAAATCTAACCCTTTGCAAGACAAGCTCAAAATCCTATACTTTGACAAAGTATTCTACCCATATCTTGGTTTTGAAGTAAATAAATTCTATATTTCTTAGCATTTAATTTACTTCAATAGTTTCGTCTTACACTCAATCAAAGGAAAATATGTATCTATCATATTTTAGGAAATTAAAATCCACCAGAATTTTTTTGGGGTGTTAAACTCTTAATTTTTGAAAACTTGTATCTATCCACGTTACGTTCACCCATACCTGTTCACAAATTTAGTTTTCATTCAAAACTCAGTCATGACGATTTCTGATTGACGATTTTCATTCACATTCAGCCATTTTCGTTCAAATTTATTTCATTTTACTTCATCCGACTTCATTTCTTACTTTGCCCCATGTATTAAGCATATGGTGAAAAATGATATGAGTGAGAAATCTTTCACCTACAGTCATTCATCTGAAATGACGGAATCTTTCAATCATTTTCATTCAAATGGCAGGAAATTCATTTTCATTCACCATCATAATCAATCACGTGAATGAAAGTGAACAGGTATGAATACAGAGAGCAGGTCGTTTGTGCACCTATTACATTTTAAACTATTAAAATTCATCAGAATTTCTTTTCTGGTGTCAAACTCTACCAGGTTATTTACACTTATAACGAAGTTACTTTCTCTGTGCAATAATAGTTTAAAAATTTTCGTCCTTTAATGGAACAAAATTATTTAAATTAGATTTTGTTTGATGCATTTTGAAATAATAAAATTTGAAAATCGACATGGCAAAAATACCTCGCATTTCTTGCAGAATCAATTCATCAGAATTTCTTTTTCGGTATCAAACCTAGCAATTTTTGAAAACTTGTACCGATGTTACTTTCTCCATGTAAAAAAAATGTTTAGAAATTTTGGTTTTTGTAGGGAACAAAATTATTCAAATCAGGTTTTGTTTGGTACATTTTGAAATAACCAATGTGACAATCTGCATAACAAGACCACTTTTCCTGCAAAACATGCCCCCACCGCTCCAAACTTTTATGCAGAGTAAAATATGCAATTTTTTCTGTAGAAACTTATTTCTACTGAAACACGCAGAAATTTTTCACGCGAAAACTCGGATGAATATTTTCCTCCCTAAAATTATATCCCGAACAAATTTTGCAGAATTTTACAAATGTTTGCATCCCCAAATCTACCAAATTTTTGACATACATTTCAATTTTCATAATAATTTTTCTATTCACTGATAATTATTCGATTTATTTCAAAAATTTCGTTTCACACTCAAAAATTGGAAAAACCTTGACATACCTCATTATATTTGTATTAATAAAAATTCACCTAATTTTATTTTCTGGTGTCAAACTCTTGCTATATACTTTACAAAATTTATGTTATATCGTTTTGAAATTTTTAAATAAAAATATTTTGAAAAAAAAAATTTTTTTTGTGTACGGAACAAACTTATTCAGGTTAGATTTTCATTCATTCTAAAACAATCTGCACAAATTTATACGTGCCAAAAAATGATTAATTTTTCCGAAAAATATGTCTCCCTAAATTCTTTTCCGTGTAAAATATGCAGGATTTTTTTTTCACCTAAAATTATCTCCCGAATAAATTTCGCAAAATAATTTCAGATCTTTTTCTCTCAAATTCTGCTAATTTAAGACACTTTTAATATTTTCAGTTACGTCAAAAAATAATTTTGTTTATACTCAAATAACAAATTTCAGGAAAATAATTTTCTCAATTCAATGCACATTTTTTTTAATTAACGACTTCACATAAATAAGATTCAAAATTTTTATTTTGCAAAAAATAAAAAATAAAATACATTTCTTTATTGATAAAAAATTTCACTTGGAAAAAACTTGTTTAAATTTAGAAAAATTCAATTTCTTGAAGTAAAAGCTTGGAAAATATGAAATATAAAATAACCTTTCACAATTTTTCATAATTATAAATTCGTCCTCAGAAATGTAGAATTTTTGTGGATATAAAATGTACATTTTTAAACTAACGAGCTCACATATAAAATTCAAAATGTTTTATTTTGCAAAACATTAAAGTTAGCTCATAAATTTTTATCGATAAAAAATTCATTTAAAAAAATGTTCAGATTTGTAGGATGAAAACGCCGAAATATATTTTTATGCACAGTTATTACATCCAATACTACCATATTCCTTAAAAAATTCTTTTTCTTTAAAAGTTTGGGTTAAAAAAATCTATCTTATTTTCTTGAAGTACAGATAAAGCTTTGGAAATAAAAATTATAAAATAAATATTTCACAATTTTTGCATTATATACTCGTCCTCTGAAAATTATTATATTGCAAAAATATCTCGTTGTTTCAAAAATATGACGATCATATTTCCATACCTCTTCAAAAATTTGCTTTTCATTCAAAATTCAGTCATTCTGATTTCTGAGTGCGGATTTTCATTCACATTTTCTTTCAAGCTCATTTCGTTTCCCTTCATCTGACTTAATTTCTTACTTCGCCCCACGTATGAAGCATAGGGTGAAAAATGAAATGAGTGAAAAATCCTTTCATTCATAGTCACTCATCTCAAATGACGGAATCTTTCATTCATTTTCATTCAAATCACAGGAAATTCATTTTCATTCTCTATCATAATCAATCACGTGAATGAAAGTGAACAGGTATGAATAAATACATAGCGAAGGTCGGCGGTCCATCTATAACATTTTAAAATATTAAAATTCATCAAAATTTCTTTTTCGATACCAAACTCTACCAGGTTTTTTAAACTTGTAACGATATTACTTTCTCCGTGCAAAAATTGTTTAGAAATTTTCGTTTTTGTACGGAAAAAAATTATTCAGATTATGTTTTCATTGATGCATTTCGAAATAATCAAAAATTGAAATAGACATTCCAAAAAAATACTAATTTCGCATTTCCTACAGAATCGATTCATCAAAATTTCTTTTTCGATATCAAACCTAGCAATTTTTGAAAAATTTCCGTTTTTGTATGGAACAAAATTATTTAGATTAGATTAGGTCGTGTTTGATGCATTTTGAAAAAAAAACAATTTGGAAATATATACGCCGAAAAAAACATTTCCACTTTTTTTTTAAAACGTAACCGCATAAAATTTTTTAGAAAAATAAAACTACATTTAAAAAACAGCATTCTTCGGTGAGGGTGCGACTAAAAACTTTTAAACAAGAGGATTGAACAAATTTTAAAATTTAATATTACCAACTTTTGCCTCACCGTGGGCATTTATTTAAATGCAAAATCATTTTGGACCCACGGTGAGGCAAAAGTTGGTAATATTAAATTTTAAAATTTGTTCAATCCTCTTGTTTAAAAGTTTTTAGTCGCACCCTCACCGAAGAATGCCGTTTTTTAAATGTAGTTTTATTTTCTGGTTTTAGGGTTGGAATTTTTTTTGTTGGTTACCAATAGCAATAAGATAGGTAAGGTGCAATTATTATATGCGATTAAGCAGCTTAAACGGCTGCAGATACCTCCATCAAAAGTTTCTCATTTTTCAACCGATTTTGCTCGAACGTATCTTAAATGGTGCGTAATCAGTGCCCGCACAATAAAATCAATATCCGACATGATCATTGTATGGTAAAATTGAATTTCCGGTTCATTTTAAAGTTTCAAAGGTCCTAACATTCTTGCAATATTAGACTTTCATAACGAGAAAGATGAAAAGACACTAGATTTCGTAATTGTCTGATTTTTTTGTTTCAACAATTTTTCACTGAATGCAACCGTTCGAGCTGTGGCCGTGGCGGAAGTTTTAGGACCCTGTCTTGAAAGCATACCTTGGCTTCGCCGTAACCATGCGCTTTTCTGTCGTGAGGGTAGCCCTTGGTTACTTTCCTCACCTCAGAATAAAATAGGAATTTTTTTCTGTAGAAATTGTCTTTTGAAACACAAAATTCTTTCATGCAAAAATCATCCAGTGATTATTTTTCTCGCTAAAATTATATCCCGACCAGATTTAAAAAAAATGTTTTCTTCCCCAAAATCTGCTAGTTTTTAGCGTACATTTCAATTTTCATAATATTTTTTCTATGCACTGACAATCATTCAATTTATTTCAAAGATTTCGTTTCACAACTCAAAAACTGGGAAAGCCACCAACATATATCTCATTATATTTGTAATAATTAAACTTCACCTAAATTTTTTTCTGGTGTCAAACTCTTGCTAAATATATACTTTACAAAATTTATGTTATGGTTATATCATTTTGAAATTTTTGACTAACAATATTTTGAAAAAAAAAATTTTATTTTGTGTACGGAACAAAATTATTCAGGTTAGATTTTCATTCATTCTAAAACAAATTTCTATGTGTCAAAAAATGATAATTTTTTTTTGAAAATTATGTCTGCCTAAATTTTATGCAGGATTTTTTTTCGTCTAAAATTATCTACCGAACAAATTTTTCAAAATAATTTCAGATCTTTTCCTCCCAAATTCTGCTAATTTAAGACACTTTTACAATTTTCACAATGGATTGACCAGTCACCTCAAAAAATTATTTTTTTAAACTGAAATAACAAATTTCAGGAAAACATTTTTCAATTAAAATACACATTTTTTTTAATTAACGAGCTCACACACGAGCTTAAATAAGCTTCAAAATTTTTATTTTGGAAAAAATAAAATAAAATGAATTTCTTTATTGGTAAAAAATTTCACTTGAAAAAAAAAACTTGTTTAAATTTGTACGGTAAATATGTCGAAATATATTTTTTCTTACAATTTCCTACAATCAACATGTGAAGATACAATCTTCCCTCTGAGTCACTGTGGGCATAAATTTCCGAATAAAAAATCCATTTTCTTGAAGTGAAAGCTTTGAAAATGTGAAACATAAAATACCTTTTTCAACATGTTTTAAAATTACATATTCATCCTCAGAAATTTACATTTTTTGTGTATACTCAATTAATAATTTGAAAAGAAAAATGCAAGAAAATTCATAATTTCTACTTTCCTTTCTCTTCGTCAGTAGTTCATATAATGTAATATTTTCTGCATTAAAATGTACATCTTTTAATTGATAAGGTCACATGTAAAATCAACAATTTGCATTTTGCAAAACATTAAAGTGAGTACAAAATATTTGAGTGTACAAATTTCTACTAAAAAAACTTGTAAATTGAAGACGCCAAAATATATTTTTTAATTACAATTGCATAAAATTACCATGTTCAAGATTCTTTTTCGCCGAGTGACAAAAACATGAATTTCCTGAAGAAAATAATTTTCTTGAAATGTACCAAATATAAAATGAATTTTTCAAAATTTATCCTAAATAAGCATCTTTGGAAAATTGCAATTTTTGTGTCTAATAATAATTTGGAAAAACGTTAGACCAAAAAATCAATGTTTTGCATGTTTCTTCGCGAGTTTTGAGATAACTGGATCTTTTCATACGATAATGTTAAGTGAATTTTTTGGTGATACAAGAGTATCGATTTAACAAAAATGGCGAATTTATTTTTGAGGAAATTTGTTGTGAAAAAATTGTAGACTAACAATTAGTAGCAATACTTTTTTAGCTCGATAGTTTTGTAGCACCAAAAATTAACTTTACATTATAATATGAAAAGTTGCATTTATGTGAAAACTCATGAAATTTATGCCATTTTAGAAATTTGCATTTAATCACGTTAACTGCACAGAGGTAGAGTGAGATTAAAAATCCATGCCATACAAAATCCTCATCCAATAACACCTTAAGTCAGTCATCCTTATTAACATGCAAGGAAATGAAATGAAATGGAAAAAAACTTGATGTGATATCAAATGCATCCCGAACACGTTGTTTTTTCTGTAAATCTTTCACTGTACCGAAACAAATAAAATGGAGGATTACTCCTTCTAAAAAGTGTACAAATTTTAATACTATTTAACTCCTCATCTTTTCAAAATTTAAAAATATGAACCTGAAACTACAAGAAAGTTATTATATTCGCATCAAATTATACTTCTCGACAATTTTAATAACTTTGGTATTAGTTTCACTCATTCAGCCTGCCATACGTATAAACTGCCTCAAGAAGAGTTGCTTGTATTGACTTGGTCCACATATCTAATTTTAAAATTTCAACCAAATCGAAGGGTTAGAGGTGTGCGAGGGTATGGATTTACCCTGACGGGTTCATACCCTACCCGGCTCCGGCCGGGTATGGGTCGGGTGGGCACGACAATGGGTCGGGTATAGTAGGGTAGGGTATTTAGAATCTTGGGAAACCTAGGGTCGGGTAGGATTTTCAAAAATCATACCCTCGCACAGCTCTACAAAGGGTTATACTTCGCACCATCGCATTGTAAACTCATAAACCTTCACTTTGACAAAGTATTCCACCCATCTCTGGTTTTTAAAGTCATAAAAAATCAGTGTTTACTATCATTCAATTTACTTAAATTGTTTCGTTTTACCACTCAATGAAAACGGATTACATACCCTATATATCTACCATAAAGGGTTAAACAAGTAAAATTCACCATAATTTTCTTTTCGATGTCAAACTCTCCCAATTTTTGAAAACTTGTCCCTACGTTACTTTCACCATGTAAACATCGTTTAGACATTTGTGTAGAAATCTTGGAAAATTGTCTCCTCAAAATTCAACCTTTCGGAAGAAATTAACTCAAAATGCAATATTTTAGGCCACCACTGGTTTCAAACTGGTTTCATAAAAGATCTCTGTTTTTCTATCATTCAATTTCTGTGATCAGTATCAAGCAAAATCTGTCACAATTTATACAATTAAAATTTACCAGAATTTTTATTTTTAGTCGCAAACTCTTGCAATTTTTGAAAACTTATATCTGTGTTATTTTCTCCATGAAAAAATCGTTTAGGAAATCGTGGAATTTTTTTTCCCGGAAATCCATCCCCTTTGGAAGAGATAGAACTTAAAATACTGCATTTTGATAAATTATTTGGCAAACTCTTTTTGTTAAACATTTATTTTCTATGATAAAATTTAAATAATTTCATTTGACATTAAAATCCCAAAAGAACGTATCTATTGAATTCTATATGGTTAAAATTCACCAGATTTCTTTTTTCGGTGACAAACTCTTGCAATTTTTGAAATCTTGTTACTTTCTCCATGCAAAAATCGTTCAGGAATTTAACTCGTGGAAATTTTTTCCTTGAAATCCAACCCTTCGGAAGACGTGTGATTAAAATATTGCATTTTATCAAAGTGTTTTGGCCCACTCATTTTTTAAAGTTATCAAAAAAATTGGTGGATATCATACAATTTATTTCATTACCTCCATTCGACACTCAAAAAATCACCAGAAAACGGTCAATGATTCATTTATGAAATTAAAAAAAATTAAAATTCACTAGAATTTTATTTTAGGTGTCAAACACTTCCAATTATTTAAAACTTGTAGCTACGCTACTTTTTTCATGGAAATATTGTTTCTAAATTTTCCTTCTTGTATGGAAAAAATTAATCAAATTAGGTTTTGTTTGATGAATTTTAAAACAACCAATTTGAAAATAGCCATGCCAAAAAATACCACATTTCCTGCAAAATATTTTCTTCGTCAATATTTTGTGACATTTCCTCAATTAAAATGCACATTTTCATAGTTGACGAGCTCACATATAAAATCCAAAATTTACAATAAAATAAAATAATAAATCCAATACATAATTTTGTTCTGTAACAAAGTCCACAAAATTGAAGATGAAGACGCCAAAATCTATTTTGTATTTAAATTTTATAAAAGCAATGTTACCAGATGAAATTATTCTCGTCCTGAAATTTTGTAAAAACAAATTAAAAAAATTTCCACAAATATTCGTCCTCAAAAAAAATTACTAAATTAATAACTTGCCTAAAATGCCAAAAATTCTTATATTTAAAATTTTTTTTGTCAATATTTAATAAACTGTAGCAGTACAGTAACAGTAACAGTGTCTTAATTCAAATGTACATTTGTTAATTGACAAGATCACGTGTAAAATCCAAAATTTATATTTTGCAAAACATTAAAGTTAATCAGTAATTTTGTATCATTAAAAAATTCGGAAAAAAACTTCATCAAGTTTGTGAGATTAAGACACCGAAATATATTGCTTTATTTAAAATCTAATAAAATCAATGTTATCAGATTGTTATTGGCCTCGTAAAAGTTTAGGCAAAAAAATCATTTTTAATTAAAAACGTTTAAAATATAACAAAACTAAAATACAAATTAAAAAAATTTAAATAAATGTACATTCGTCTTCACAAAATAAAAAAATTGAACTCAATTAATAACTTAGTTCAAAATACCAAAAAGTCTTACATATATTTACATTTTATCGTTAATATTTCATAAACTGTAGCATTTTCTAAAATCAAATGTACATTTTTTAATTCACAAGCTCACGTATAAAATCCATTATTTGCATTTTGCAAAGCATTAGACTGAATATGTAATTTTGTATAAATAAAAATTCTGCTAGAAAAAAACTTGTTCAAATTTGTGAGATTAAGACGCCGTAATATATCGCGTTATGTACAATTTAATAAAATCAAGATTATCAGATCATGGTTATCCTCAGAAAATGTAAACAGAAAATTCATTTCTAAGAAAAACGTTGTAAAATATAAAAATTTTGAAATTTTCCATAAATGCATATACGTCCTTATAAAATTTAAAAAATTGTACTCAATTAATAACTTGGCTAAAAATGTCAAAAATTCTCATATTTTACATTTTTCTTCATCAATATTTCATAAACTGTAGCATTTTTCCAATAAATGTTCACATTTTTAATTGACGAGATCACGTATAAAATCCAAAATTGGAATTTTTTTCTCGATAAAAAATTCCACTAAAAAACAAGCTTATTCAAATTCGTACCATACCTGTTCACTTTCATTCATTTGACTGATTATAATAGGGAATGATAGTGAATGAAAATGAATTTCCCGTGATTTGAATGAAAATAAGTGAAGGATCTGTCATTTCAGATGAATTACTGTGAATGAAAGGATTTCTCACTCATTTCATTTTTCACCCTATGCTTAATACATGGGGCGAAGTAAGAAATGAAGTCAAATGAAGTGAAATGAAATGCATTTGAACGAAAATAACTGACAATGAGGAGGTGTGTGGTGATTATCGCCGATATCCACCGACTAATTTTAAATTGTTCACGCTCAAAAATAAGTGGACCTGTATTTCTTCGTTTTCCTGAATTGCCATGTTTACGCCCTTGGCGGAATTTTCAAAAAAAATTCAGCCAAAATCAGGATTTTTAAAATGCTGTAACTTTTCGAATTTTAACCCGATTTCAAAAAATTAACCCAATTTTTGTTCAGAATTACATCCCTGAAAATATAAAAATTCATCTTAGTTTTTTCAAGTTTTTTCATACTCAATTAATAATGTGTAAAAAAATGTTAGATAATTCATATTTTAAATATTATTCTTCGTCAATAGTTCAGAAACTAGTGTTACATTTTATCAATTAAAATGTTCATTTTTTAATCGAGGAGATCAAGTATAAAATCCTAAATTTGCTTTTTGTGAAAGATTTAAGTTGATACATATTTTTTTATATCGATTAAAACTTTCACGAGGAAAAAAACCTGTGAAAATTTGTAAGATTAAGACGTCGAAATATATTGTTTGATTTAAAATTTAACAAATTCAATGTTATGTCTTCGTCCGTAGTTTATTTAAACTATTGTCACATTTTCTTAATTAAAATGCACATTTTTTTAGTTGACCAAGTTCACATAAAATTAAAATTTTGCATTTTTCAAGATATTACAGTTTGGTCATTTGAATTAGAGACTCTTTTGGTAAATTTTCAAATTTTCTGGTAACTAAGAAAAATATTTAAAAAATTTAAAAAGAGCTGTTCACAAATTGTATGCCAATTAAAAAATGCAATTGCTATCAAATAATTCATTGCATAAGTCTACGAACGGCTCTTCGCGAATTTTAATTTTAATTTGTTGCTATCCTGGGAAAAATTGCAAAATGCAAAAAGAGTCTCTAATTTAAATGGCCAAACTGTAGTGTATCATAATTAGTGTATCATAATTTAGTACAAATTAAAAAAATTCTTTAAAAAACTGGTTAAAATTTGTAAGATGAACGAGCCGAAATGTATTTTTCCTTGAAATTTCATTAAAGTAGATTTATCAAGATTCTTTTTTTGGAATTATATCCCGTCAGAAATCGGGATGACTGAATTTTGAACGAAGAAATGTTTTTTTGAACAGGTATGATTCGTACGAAATATGCCGAAATATTTCTTTTTCTCAGAATTTCCAACTATCAACATACCAAGATAGAGAATTTTCACTCTAGTTGATGGAAACAAATTTTCTGATAAAAAATCCATTTTCTTCAAGTAAATGATTTGAAAATATGGAATATAATATAAATTTTTCAAAATTGTTCATAAATACAAACATAGGTATTCATCTTTAGGAAATTACAATTTTCTTTATACTCAAATAATTATTGGGACAGAAATAAGAAAAACATTCATAATTTTCACGTTTCTCTTCGTCAATATTTCATAAACATTTTCTCAATTAAAATGTAAATTTTTTAATTAACGAGTTCACATACATAAAATCCAAAATTTTCATTCGAAAAAAATGAGTTTTTGTATTGATACAAAATTTCACTTGAAAAAACTTGTTCAAAATTGTACGGTAAAGACGCCGAAATATATTTTTCTGACAATTTACTCCATTAAACATATTAAGATCCCACGTCGACTGAGGGATTCAAAATCTCCATATAAAAAATTCATTTTCTTGAAGTAAAAGCTTTTTCATAATTACAGATTCGTCCTCAGAAATTTACAATTTTTGCGCATACTCAAATAATAATTTGAAAAATACTAGAAAAAGTTTTTTTTTACGTTTCAGTTCAAAAACTGTAACATTTTCTCAATTAAAATGCACATTTTTTAACTAACGAGTTCACATATATAAAATCCAAAATTTGTATCTTGCAAAACATTAAAGTTAGCTCATAATTTTTTTATCGATAAAAAATTCATTGAAAAAAAATTGTTCAAATTTGAATGACGAAGACGCCAAAATATATTTTTATGTACAATTTAATACAATTAATAACATCGGATCACATGGCTTCATGGTTAGCTTCTCAAATTTGGGCTAAAAAACGCATTTTCTTCAAATAAATTTGAAAATTTTGAAAATAAGAAATTTTGAAAATTTTAGTTTTGAAAATAAGAAACATAAAATAACTATTTTTGAAATATATACTCGTCCTCGTGAAATTATTATACCAGAAAATACTTAGGAAGTTAATAAATATTTCAAATTTCATAAAAAAAAATCAGGTGAGGATTTTTCAGAAATATACGTATATTCATCCTCGGAAACTTTCAAATTCGCCATAAATTTGCGTACAGATGACAGATGACTGCGGACTAATTATAAATATTTCAAATTTCATAAACACAACAAATTTTAGTTCACAATATTTCAGAAACATATATGCATATATTCGTCCTCGGAAACTTTCAATTTTCAAAAATACCATCATAAATTTTGTGTACAGATAATTGCGGGCTAATAATAAATATTTCAAATTTCATTAAAAAAACAAATTTTATAGTAGGATTTTCAGAAATATACCTAGACGTACACTCAAAATAAGGTAGTAATGAATCATTACCATGCGGAATGACTATGTGGCTCTACCACGGCGGTTACGATTTGTCGTAGAAATGGTAATGATAATTTCAGGGAAATTCAAATTCATTACCAAATATTAAGGAAGTGAATACCATTATGTATTAAATTTGAATTTCCCTGAACTTATTATTACCATTTCTACGACAAATCGTAACCGACGTGGTAGAGCCACATAGTCATTCCGCATGGTAATGATTCATTACTACCTTATTTTGAGTGTATGTTCATCCTCAGAAACTTTCAATTTTCAAAAATACCGTCATAAATTTGTGTACAGATGACTGCGGCCTAATTGAAGAAATACCGGGCGACACTCGGACGCAAATTCCATGGACGGCGGGCATCTATCTAAAAACCGTGGGGGGCGGATTTGCCCTCCACGCCACGGGAACTATCCTCTCTCCAACCACGATCCTCACCGTGTTCACGTCTCCGCTAGAAAAACTTGCGAAAAGGATAAAACCCGGGAGAAATTCGGGTCCTGAAAACTTTTTAGTCGGGGTCGGTTTACGTTCCGGAAATTTGAGTGGACACCACGCCGATAAACACTCACAATTTGCAGAGGTATTCATTCAATTACATGAAAAGATGTGCTATTTTTGCAACCAAATTCCCTGAAAATCAAACATTTTTGCAACACAATGTCATTAAAAATTACATTTTACAAATTATAACACAGTTCCATGAAAATATGCAAAAAAATTATGTAAAATTTTTTTAAATGCATTTTACAAAAAATTTGAAACAAAGCTACATCAACAAAATTTGTGACACAATTTACTGAAAAAACAAAGAATTTCAAACACAATTCCCTAAAAATATATATTTTTTGCAACAAAATTATGTGAACAGCAAACATTTTAGCAACACAATTTCATACAGAGTAAATATTTTTAACGAACGAAATTTTTTGAAAAACAAAACAATTCCTTGCAAAAATAATATGTTGCAATACAAATTTCATAAAAAACGTATTTTACATCAAACTTCAAGCAAAAAATGTCATTTAAAAAAGGTTATTTAAAAAAATAAAACGTTTTACAGCAAAATTTCATAAAAACTTGTTTTTGTAACAAAAATTTTTCACAAAACTTTCACAAAACGTTTCACAAAACTTTTTAAAAAATCACGTTTCTTAACAAAATTTCATATAAAAATTTCCTAAAATATTCTCTTTTTAGGTTTCCTTCATCGAACCCTACATAACACAGGAAAGTTCCCAGAGAGACTTTCACTTTGTCATGTTTCACTTAAAAACTACGCTGGATTTCTCGACCCCCTTCGTCAAATCGATCTGCCTCCCGCACTTCCAACTTGGGCGGAACCCCGGCGGAAAGGGGGAATTTTTACATGGCGGTTTCCTCAAATTGAAACAGGCGGGAAATAAAGGCGGGCTTTTTCCCGGCGAGGATGACGCCGGGCTGCAGGTCCACTTCGTCCAGACCGTCATGGGCTACAATTGTGTCAAAAGTTATGAAAAATATTACGGCGGCGGCGTCTTTCCCGTCGGAATGTTTTGTGCCGTGATGCCTCCCCCAGTTCCAAGTTAGTAATTTAGTTAGTTAAATAATTATAATTAAATAAGTTAATTAAGGCAATGAGCAGAGGGCGGATATGCATTCATTTCCACCTTTTGCATTGATGACGACCGACCATCAAACTTTGTCGGTGTGTTCCATAACTCTTACAAATTTTCAAAATACCTTCCACATTTTGTCACATATCTCTGGGGTTTCTTTCAGACATTTAAATATTCTCGCTATTATTTAAAAAAGACGGAAATCTTTTTCAATATATGTATATTATTTTGTCAACACTTCACCGATTTGAGACGCAATTCGCAAATATGTTAAGCCTTTTTTTCGTTAATATATTTAATAAGTATCGCAGCAATTTTTCGCACATTTGAATTTAGCTTTGAATGTAATTTCGAAAGCAGAAGCTTTGTGTGAAAATGCTCATTTTTAGTTTTTTAGTACATACATATTTCGCAAATATTTTACTCCTTTTTCGTAAATATTAAAGACATATTCTAGCAATTTTTGGCCCATTTTTATTCTTTAATTTAGTTTTGAATTAATGTTTTGAACTCTATTTTGTCGTACATATGTAAATACATATCCGCCCTCTGTTAATTCCGCTTCAGATTCTGGAATCTCTCCACCGACCGGATGCCTAATGCAGGGAAGCGCCGTAACGACAAAAATCGGTCATCAATATTATCTCGCCGGTCTGACGACGTACGTTCGCGGCCGAAAAGGTGGCCTCTGTCGAAACGACACCGTCTACTTCAACTCCAGACTCTCCACGGCCAATGAATGGATCGAAAAAAGCTTGAGGTTCTTTTTTTTCTTACATATGTATGAGAAACTTAATTGTAGCAAAATTTGCAAATTTTCTTCCGGTTTTGCAGAAGAAAGAAGTTTTTGCATAACATGAATGTATATGTATTTATTTTCTCACATTTTAAAATGTATTATTTTGCCCCAAATACTTAAACATGCCGGTTGATGAGTTGGAAGAGAAAGGAGACGGCATGTACGTGACATTGAACTTGATCTTAAGAAGAAGGGGAGTTTTTTAGTAGCAGTTAAGTCGTAATGTAGCTGTCGAGGAGAGTAGTAGTAGAATTGTAATTCGGCAGCATTGTGCAAAATTAATAGTTGTTCAAATTAATAAGAAATTAGTTGGTGACAATAAATTTGGGTGTTGCTATTAATAGAAATCATCCGTTTGTTGTTCACATCATTATTACAAAGAGGATTTCGTAGTTCATCCTGCTCATTCTTCTGACGCACAAACATCACGCAAAACAGGGATAAGCTCGCTGCTGGTAGTGGGAGCCGTCATCCCAAATTAATGGTGACCTCGACGTGATCGTTTGTGCAAGAACGATCACAGAAGAAGAAGCAGAATCGTCATCCCAGCTGTGGCCCAGTGCAGACGGTGGGAGGCGAGGACTCGTTATCAACGACAGGAGATTTGTTAAAAAAGAAGTACGAGCGGTTTGCTGTCGCCCTAAAGGCAGCATCTCCAGGTCGGTATCGTTCGGAATTGATTATTTGCACCACTAATTGGTATCGTTTGTTGGGTGTGTTGATCCTGAGATTATAAGAAGAGAAGACGGTCTGGTCATCCCAATTCATAAAAGGAGAGGAGGACTGGACACGTCACAATCGCCGAAGGAGATCAACAAGGTCCCAGCGCCAGAGGGAAACAGCGGAAAGGCCGGTGTCGTGCTGTAAATCGACACGTCAAATACGTAGAGGTTTACTCCCACCGGACGGGAGTAAAACCAGGTCATACCGTTCCCATTATAATAATTTGAGAATTAATTCTAAAAGATGTGGTTCATGAACAGAGGTCTGCGACAGGAGGACATGGAGCGAGAATTCATTCCCAATCCTGAAGATGTTGAATCCTCACATGTCCCCATGAGTCCACGACCGTTAATTCAACCGTTGTCTCCTCCCATCACCCAAGTCAAAATGAGAAGAAAGGTGGCGTTGGAGTTATTGAAAGAAGATATGAATATTGCAAATCTGGAGTTAGAAAAGGAGCAGCCAAATCAAGCACTTCTAAATCCCAAATTACAAACTATTCAGCAGTTATTAGATGAAAGTGAAGATTTTGCGGGTCAAGTTTTGGATTATTATGTGAAGAAGAATCTGGAGGAAAAGTTTCGCGAAAGTAGGAGAAAGTGGCGTCAGATCAATGAAGAAGTCGTCGAATTGACGTTGCGCATGAAAATCGCGACAACTGCTCCAGACGACCTGATTCGCCGGTTGGAAGTGCCAACAGCCTCACATCAAGTGGGGGGGAGAGAAGAGTAAAGCTGCCAAAATGCGATTTGCAAAAATTTGATGGGAAGATGAGGAACTGGTTGGAGTGGTGGACGTATTTCAATCAAATACATACAGACACGTCCATCTCAACAGCAGACAAGTTTCGGTATTTGGTACAGTCATTGGAAAGTGGAACAGAAGCGGCGGAAATAGTATCAAGCTTTCCTAAAATACCGGAAAATTATCAAAAGGCCATCAGCATGTTAAAAGAAAAATATGGAAAGAAGGACATGTTGATTTCAATGTACATGACGGATTTAGCGGAGCTGCTTTTCAATAAGGATAAGGGTCCATTATCAAAATTCTTTGTCAGTCTGCAAACTCAATTACAAAGTTTGGAATCACTCGGAGTCAAGTCAGAAGAATCGTCCCAATATCTTGTCCCGATGATCGTGAAGAGTTTGCCCAAAGAGACCCTAACAGCGTGGTTCCGTTCTCCATTATCAAAAGTAAATGGAGGAAACCTTGTCCCCTCAAAATCAAAGTTGGAGTGCATGTTGGAGTTCCTGAAAGATGAAGTGGAAAGCGAATGGAAGATTGAACAGGCGAGTGGAGAAAAGGAGAAGAAGAAAGGTGCGCAACGTCAAGCAAGTCAGAAATCACCTCGCAAGGAGGAAGTTGCCACCGCGGCTGGATTATTTGCAAGTTCCAGTCCAAACTCAGCCTGTACATTTTGTGGAAGAGGTCACTCCGGTCAATCATGCTACTCAGCACAGAAGATGAATTATAAGGAAAAAGGGGACAAGCTCAGAGAAAAGAAAGCGTGCCTGGTCTGTTTCAAAATTGGACATCGTACATCGGCTTGCAAGACCAAGGTACAATGTGGAATCTGCAACAGACGTCATCACTCAATTATGTGTTATGACCACCCGTCCAACAGAAATATGGAGATAGGGAGGGCGGCGAGAGATGACCAAGGAGAATAGAGAGGTTCCTCTTCAAGTGCGATGGCAAGTCAAGAATGCTCTGGCGCAGTATTGTCAAGAACGTTATTGGTGCGGCTGTACGACAACAGTGGAGGATAAGTAGTAGTAGATAAGTAGTAAGATTGTTGTTTGATGGAGGCGCACACCGTACTGTCGTCAGGAAGGACACAATAAAGTCGTTAAATTTGAAGTCTGTCGGCGCCTTCAAACAATCGAAGATGGTGTACAGAGGGGGAGTGACCGCAGAACGACTTCACCACAATTACCAACTGAGGATTGCTGACCTTAGTGGACGCAACACGCGAACACTTCTCGCTCATGATGAAGAGGAGATCGTGGGATTTATTCCGCGTATACCGAGAGGGGAGTGGATGAAGCAGTTAACTCAAAAACAGATAAGAGTTTCAGATTTACAATCAAACAACCCGGAAATCGAGATATTAGTTGGAAATGATTATGAAGGGATGCTGATGACCGGGCACATTGAGTCACTTGATTGTGGGGTTACTGCTATTCAGTATGTGTGGGGGTGGGCGCTATCCGGAAGAAGACCGGAAGGAAGAAGTTCAGCAGCAGTTTCTCTATCTCTTCTCGCATGTCAAGGATCCATTACGTCATTGTGGAGTTTGGAAAGTTTGGGAATTATGGATCCGGCAGAAATGAAGAATGAAACCGAGAGAGGAGAAGAAACTATCAAAAAGTTTAAACAAACAGTATCAAGAAATGAGGAGGGTCGATATTCAATTCGTCTTCCGTGGATAGTCGAGAATCCAACTTTGCCAGACAACCGTTCAGTTGCAGAGAAGAGGCTTATGTCTGGCACCAGAAAATTGTTGGAAAAAGGGAAGATCGCAGAGTACGGAGATTTGTTCAAGCCATGGGAGGCAGAAGGATTCATTGAGGAAGTAAAGGAAGAAGAGAAGAATTCAAGAATCCACTATCTGCCCCACCATCCCGTTTTTAAGCCGAATAGCTTGACCACTCCGGTACGCCCAGTTTTTGACGCCTCTTGCAAAACTGGGAGAAATCCTTCATTGAACGACTGTCTCGAGAAGGGTCCCAACTTACTCGAGCTCATTCCGTCTCTTCTTCTACGCTTCCGGCAAAAGAAAATAGGAGTCATCGCGGACATCCGGAAAGCATTTCAAATGATTTTGGTGGATCCCGTGGATAGAGATTACCTCCGCTTTTTGTGGTGGAAGGATCCACACCAGAGAAGAGATGTGAAGATTTACAGACATCGTCGCGTCGTTTTTGGCGTAAATAGCAGCCCTTTCCTGCTGGGGGCTGTAATCGGACTTCACTTGGAATCTGCAAGTCCAGAGGATAGAGAGACAGCAATCATGGTGGCGAAATCCCTCTACGTGGATAACCTCGTTACTTCAGTTAATTCGGTGGAAGATTTAGAAGAATTGAGAAGAAAAGCGGTCAAACTTCTTGCCTCCGCCAGCATGGAACTCCGTCAGTGGGAGTGTAGTGAGTGCCTACTTGGACCAGGCAGCGACTACTCCTCTCATTTGACGACGAGTGTCCTTGGCATGGCGTGGGATAAAGCAGAAGATTGCCTACACATCAACATACCGAAGAGTGAGCTACCGGAGAAGATGACTAGGAGGAAGTTGTTGTCGCACACGCAGAGTATTTTCGACCGTATGGGATATTTAAGTCCAGCAACCATCATCCCGAAGATATTATTACAGAGAAGTTGGAAAACAAGCAAAACGTGGGATGAGAAACTGGACGAGAAGATCGAAAAGGAATTTCGTGAGTGGTGGGAACAGGCCGAATTATTGGAGAGAGTGCGCATTACACGCTTCGCATTTGGAGGAGAAAGTATCCAGCTGCATGGATTCTCAGATGCAAGCCAAAATGCATATTCGGCCGCAGTTTTCATTCGAGTAGAGTACGGTGGGAGTGTCAAATGTCATTTGCTACAGGCCAAGTCTAGAGTGGCTCCCATCCGACCCACCACCACAATACCAAGATTAGAGTTGTTAGGATGCGTAATACTGGCCAGGATGATGATGACCGTGGTGGAAGCGATGTCGTTGCAAGACGTCCCCAAATATTACTGGACAGATTCCAGTACTGCCCTAGCATGGGTGAAGAGAAATAGTGAGTGGGGGACATTCGTCGGAAATAGAGTGAAAGAGATATGCAAGCTATCGTCTCCCCAAGAGTGGTCACATGTCCCAGGAAAGCAAAACCCAGCCGACCTTCCTTCCCGAAGCTGTACCCCGAAGAAATTATTAGACAGTCGTTGGTGGGAGGGACCGGAGTGGTTACGTAAACCGAGAGAAGAGTGGCCAACCTGTGAAGAGATTACAGATGAGGAAAGTGTGAAAAAGAGCAGAAAAGAACAAGTGTAGCTATCGTGTCATTGGAGGTAAGGACGCCGTCGTACGCAACGCGGTACTCATCCGCCCCCAAAAATATCCGACTCGTCACGTGGTGTCTCAGATTTGTGGACAAATGTAGAAAGAAGAATAGAGAATCTGGAAAGCTGAGCCAACAAGAAATATGGAATGCAGAGAAAAGGGTGCTCAGACTAATCCAGAATGAGGCATTCAACAGCGACGACGGATGGAAAAAGAAATGCACGGTGAAAGTCAAGACAGGAGAAGATGGATTGATAGTTGTTGAGACGAAGTTAATTAACAGAGAGGACAAACAATACTTTCGTCTACCCATCCTTCTTCCTCATTCGCACCCGTTCGTGACGCAGATAATTAGAGAGGAACATATGCAGAATGGTCACGCCGGGATCCAGTATTTAATGAGTCAATTGAGAGAAAAATATTGGATATTGCAGTCAAGAAAGTCAATAAGGAAAGTTGTAACAAGTTGCGTAAGGTGCAGAAGGCATGCATTAAAGAAGCAAGATGTCGAATCAGCCCCACTACCAAGCAGAAGAGTGCAAGACGCCACGGTGCTTCAGATAACGGGAGTTGATCTTGCAGGCCCATTGGTTTTGAAATGCGGAGAGAAAGTATGGATCGTCTTATTTACGTGTGCCGTGTTCCGCGCAGTACACTTAGAGTTGGTGACAGCCTGCTCAACGGAAGAGTTTATTTTGGCCTTATCCAGATTTGTGAGCAGGCGAGGACGACCCACGACCATCTATTCAGACAATGGGACGAATTTCGTGGGAGCAGACAATCTATTCAAGAAGTTAAATTGGGAAAAGATAGAGTCAACAGCAATGGTGAAGAAAATCCAATGGATATTCAATCCTCCTTCAGGTCTATGGTGGGGAGGTTTCTGGGAAAGACTCATTCGGAGTGTCAAAGATTTGTTGAAGAGGATGCTGGGTAAATCTCGTCTTAATAAGGAACAGTTAATTACATGTCTTTGTGAGGTGGAGGGAATCATCAATGCGAGACCCCTAACTTACGTGAGAGAGGACGCAGACGACCTCATCCCCCTGACACCCGCAATGTTCATACAGAGTCAGAGAGAGTCAAATTTTCCCGAGATGAGAACATTGGATGAAGAAGACTTAAGATCAAAATATAGAGAGATGCAGACGCTGAGACGAGAACTACAACAAAGATTTCGAAAAGAGTACCTCGGACTTCTGGTGCAAAAGCAGAGAGAGAAGTCGCACTACAGATTTCAACAGGGAGAAGTTGTTCTTATCGGAAGTGATAACCGGAAAAGGTTGGAATGGCCCATGGGACGTATCGTAGAGTTGATTGCCGGTACGGATGGCGTCTGTCGTGTCGCCAAGGTGAAGACGACGAGCGGTGTCCTGACCCGTCCGCTACAACGCTTATTTCCTTTGGAGATCTCAAGTGAAGCCAATTTGCCAGACGTTCCAGCTACGATTCAGAAAATCGCAAAGAGCAACATGCCAGATCAAACGAACAATCAATCAATTGCGACATTACCAGTAGTGCAAACCAGATCAGGACGGATGGTGCAACGACCAATAAGATTTAGAGATCAATAGAAAATTTATTTTATTTATGAATGTTGAATTTAATTGAATTTATGCAGTCTTTTGCTCGTATTTCAGTCACAAAAGAGGTGGGAGGATTTTGCATAACATGAATGTATATGTATTTATTTTCTCGCATTTTAAAATGTATTATTTTGCCCCAAATACTTAAACATGCCGGTTGATGAGTTGGAAGAGAAAGGAGACGGCATGTACGTGACATTGAACTTGATCTTGAGAAGAAGGGGAGTTTTTTAGTAGCAGTTAAGTCGTAATGTAGCTGTCGAGGAGAGTAGTAGTAGAATTGTAATTCGGCAGCATTGTGCAAAATTAATAGTTGTTCAAATTAATAAGAAATTAGTTGGTGACAATAAATTTGGGTGTTGCTATTAATAGAAATCATCCGTTTGTTGTTCACATCATTATTACAAAGAGGATTTCGTAGTTCATCCTGCTCATTCTTCTGACGCACAAACATCACGCAAAACAGGGATAAGCTCGCTGCTGGTAGTGGGAGTCGTTATTCCAAAGAAGTGCATAATTTTCTGCAAAATTTGAAAAAGGTTTCATGTTTTTTTACATATGAAAAACATGACTGTAACAAAATTTGCAAATTTCGTCACGTCTTGCAGAACAGACATTCGGAATTTTCCGCAAATTTAGGAAAAGTTTGAGGTTCTTTAGTAGACATGAAAAAATTAACACTGTAACAAATTTGCAAATTTCATTACATTCTGCAGAACAGAGAGGTACAGAATTTTCCACAAATTTACACAATTTCACTGCGTAATAATTCGTAAACTTTTGTAACATTTCCTCAATTAGAATGTAGATTTTTTAGTTGGCGAGCTCACATATAAATTCAAAAATTTGAATTTAAAATATTAAATTATTCAATAATAATTATTTTTATATAAAAAATTCAACAAGAAAAAACTTGAATATGAAGACGCCAAAATTTATTTTTGATTTAAAATTTTATAGAATATTAATATTCTTAGATTTTGTTCTTTCCTTCCTAATTTAAAATCTAGCCCCCCAAAAAAACTCATTTTCTTGAAGTAAAGAAAACATGACGAATATAAAAGAAGTATCTATTTCTAAAATTTTCATAATATACGATGCCTAAAATTCATATTTTTTCACTTTTCGTAAATATTTAGTAAATATTATAGAATTAAAAAAGCTTTAAATAATAATAACATGCATAATCATCTTTAAGAAAAACAACAATTTTTGTTTATACTCAACTTAAAAATTTGGCAAAAAGTACCCTATTCACATACCGTTTTTTTAAAAATAGGTGACGATGTTAATATTTCTACGATTTTTCAGAAATATGTAAGCTGAAGACGCCAAAATAAATTTTTTATTTAAACCTTAATGACATCAATATGATTAGGTTATGTATTTTATTTAAATAAGTTAAACTCAAAAAAACAAAACATTTTCTTGAATAAAATATGACGAATACAAATTTTTAAAATTTTCTAAAATTGAGTTTTTTTAGATATAAGAAAATTAACTGTAAAAAATTTGCAAATTTCGTCACATTATGAAGAAGATCAAATTTGTAAACTCTCACTGCACAAAGGGCGAATATGTGCAAAATATTTTTTGCAGAATTAGCTCTTCACAAATTTCATGCACATTACGGAGTAAAATACATACGTAGATATTTTTCTTAAACTTGTGAAAAATTTGTCATCTCTCATCTGCAAAACAGAACATTTTTCTGGGAAATGTGCAAATTTTCGCAGCAGCGATTTTCATACAGTTCTCAAACTAATTATTTATCTAGAAATATGTATACGATGAGATCGTGGTTTTTCATCTTCAAACGATTTTCATGTATATTTACACTTAAAATTTGCGTAATTTTTCTATGCAAAAAGAATTCTTAATAATATTGGGGGGTACATTACGAGTTTTTGCGCTACAGTCCAAAACAGTGGCCGCGGTTTTTCTATGTCCCCATCATCTGCCCATCTTATATAAACCCCGCCCTACAATGTTAATTGTTAATGTACCCACATGTCTCCACAACTTCCGCGGTCACTGGTCCAAAATTCGCGAATTTTTCATCTTCTAATTACTGATACCTTTATATACGTAGGTGCAGCCCATTCAGTTTTTCCTGCTTCGACGGGACCTGCATCCCCCTCGAATCGGTCTGCAATTCGGTTCGGAACTGCTTGGAAGACACCGATTCGGACGAGCATGACGTTCTCTGCGACATAAACCGCACCTGTGGAGGGGACCCTTCCCTCCATCAGTGCAATTTGGGCGGGGGCGGATGCATTTCCAAGCAGCGGATTTGCGACGGCGTTCGAGACTGTGACCAAGGTTCGGATGAAAGCCCGATTTTGTGCAATAGGGAAATCATCATCGCAGGGTCGCGGAGTTCGAGACACATTTCCAAAGATAATTCCCTCCCCCAGCAGCAACATTGCCCATCAATTCACGAATCAGACGTACGTCACAATTTATTTATTTTCGAATTTAAAGTGTGGTCCAAAAAATTCAAGACATGTGCTTCTTGTGAAAATGTGTCAACCATTTTTTCAAAAATTATGTCCAAATAGAGCATCAAAAAATTCAAAAAATGGATTCCCAAATATCATTATTTTGTAAAATTTTCACTTCTTAGCTTTTCAAAAATACTTTTAATCTTAATCCTCTATCAATATTTCTCAAGTATTTGTTTCAAGATTTAAACGAAACAAAATTTACTACAAAAATTTACTATAAAAAATGAATTATAAAAATATTAAACAATTTGGCAACAAAATTCCCCGACATTTTTTTCAGAAATATAGTTCAATATTTTTCCACGATTTTTTTTTGTTTCAAAATATCAATATTTTGCAAATTTGTCATCTATTGTTTTCAAAAACAAGTAAACTCTTCTACCCTTATTTCCATAATTTAAACCAAAAAATGCAACAAAAATTGCACTACAAAAAAATGAATTAGAATCTCCTATATGCATAGAGTTATATTAATATAAGCCTATATGTAATAATTTGCCCAAAATTTCCGAAATTTACATTTTCACATTTTTTTCGGAAATATATTTTTCCATCGTTTTTTTTCATAAATATAAACCATTTCCAATCACATAAACTGTCAATACCTCATTAGTTTGTCACATTTACCTTGATTTTATGAAGGGCGTCCAAATCGAGTACGTCACCCTGAATAGGAACGCCTTGGCAAATTGCACTTTCATTCCGGAAGGAACGTTTGCAATTTCAAAATGCAAACCCTTCCATAAATCAACACAAATCCAGTCACGATTAGAACAGCAATGCAACGAAGATGGAAAATGGAGTGACGCAAACGTCAAAATGCAGTGTGAACCAGGTAATTAATTAATTAGTAATTAATTATTATTTATTTTAATTGTAATTAAGTATTTATGTTGCTAATTAATTATTAATCAATTATTAGCCAATTATAAATTAATTATTAATTAACTCTACCTTATACTAACCATTCCGTCGATCTAATTTTTATGTCAGATTATTGCTAATGATTGATTTATTTGTTTTCGACTTTAATCTAATCCATAATATGTTTTAAATTCCGTATTTTTCATAAATATCCAAATTTCGTAAATATCTTAAAAAAAAAACTTTGCCAATGTTTCGGAGATATTAGGCAAAAAAATTACGTTACCAAAATTTTACGAATAAATAATCAATTAGTAATAATAACAATATGATATAAATATATGTAAATGCTCGAATTTCTGACTTAATTTTGGAAATGAATGTCTAAAACTCTCATTTTTGCAATATTCGTGAAAACAGTTTGCCATTTTCTTCCTAAATCCATCAAATATTGTAAAAGTTTAAAAAATATATATGCAAATTTTCCTATTTTTCCGATTTAAAAAATATTTTGTCAATTTTTCATAAATTTGTTAATTAATTTTCAAATAATACCTGCCGAAAATAAATGTTTTTCTGATTTTTTGTAAATAGTTTGAATTTTTTTGCATATATAAATACCGTGTTTTTTAAATCTCTGAAAATTAATATTTTCACCAATTTTTGCAAATAAATATTTTCACATTTTTCGTAAATCCATCGATTTTTTTTGCAGATTGTGGCATCATCAATGAAAAGATAACTTTCTCCGGGACAAATTTCACCAAAAACGACGCCATCGTCCTCCCGTGGCACACACTACTTTTCAACTTGGATCGTTCCACGCAAAAAATAAAATTTGCTTGTGGAGCTACCATAATTTCGACAAAATATTTAATCACTGCCGGCTCCTGCTTTGAGCCCAACGCGTCTCTCAAATCTTTCAAAGTTGTGGGCGCCGCGGTGGGAAAAAATTTCTCGGAAAATTTGAACCATGATCGACCCTTCATTACGGACGTAAATACTAAAATATTTGGGAATTTATTTTTTAAAATTCTGGACGTTCTTTCTTTATTAAAATTCTTTTCTAAATTTTTTAAAGATTTGCACTCGAGATTTTGACACTTTTTGAAGCAGGAGATTTCGAGTTCATAAAACCTTCAGCAAATTTGGAATTCGTCGAAACGGCTTTAAAAATTCACCCACTTGTCGTCCAGAATTTTCGTATATGACTTATCGCCAAAATTGTTAGCACATTTTAAATCATTTCTTCGCTCTGGGAATTTATTTTAAAATTCTGGACGACAAATTTGCCATCGATGAGTTGATTAATGGAATGGCGTTGAATTCTTTAACCCAGTTTCGACGAGTTCCAATTTTTCTGAAGGCTTCTTAAACTTGAGATCTTCTCCTTCAAAAAGTGTCAAAATCTGGAGTGCACATTTTTTTAAAATTGGAAACTCTCTGCTCTTCAAATTTATCATCCAGAATTTTAAAACAAATTCCCAAAGGCGAGAAAACTTTATAAATGTGCTGATTTTGGCGAAGCGCCATCGACTCCTAAGTTTTTGTATGAAAATTTGGAATCTTTTTATTCAGATTGACAACGTCTGGAGACCCGACGAATTTGACAGAAAATCCAGATCCGCCGATATCGCCCTCATCAAGCTCAAACGACCCTTACCGTTCGGTGCCTTGATTCGCCCCGCCTGTTTCCTAGATAAGTATAGCATCGATAATGTGAGCTAAATATTTAAAATGCGTGCCAAAATTTGTGCAAAAAATTTATGCAAATTAAAAACATTACTAACAGAAAATCGCCGCACTTCCGAACAACCCTTCCGAACCTTCGAGCCTGATTTCCTTTGCACAAACGGGTCTCCACATTCACAACTTCCCTTCCGTCGCAGAAATGGCATGTGTCACGAATACTTTTGGCGTCACGACGGCAGCCCAATTCCAATGCGTGGGGCACAAGCAGGGTACTAATTTCTAAATATGTCTCCTGTTTTACATATTTATTTTCAAATTTTTGAAATTTTAATTAGGTATTTAAACCTTCTTATACTTAAAATTAATAATAAAATATTGAAATAATATTTATACTATTATTTATATTTATTTTTAAAAAATTACAAAAATATTCGAGATTCAGACTAAAAATCAATTTCCGGAAAAATTCAAAATATTAAACCTTTCATTTTATTTCTGTTATTATTTGAAAAAAATGTATGTTCAAAAAATTTAAAATTCGTAAATTTTGCAGGGTTGGCCAAGATAATTTAACAAGATACAAGATATCAGATACAAGATACAAGATATATCTTTTATCTTGTATCTTGTGTAACGGAGTTTATCTTATCTTTTATCTTGTATCTGAACGTTTCGCAAAAGTATTTTGTATCTTGTATCTTGTATCTGGAGAATTTATTTCAACCGTATTTTATTTGAAATACTAGTCAAGATACAAGATACTTTTTTAGTGAAAAACCGGGAAACTTGCATATTTGGTAGTATTAAAACTTGGAATTATGAAGATTTAAAAACCTCAGTGTACAGCTTTGCCGAGCCGGACGCAAGGTTCGGTTGTATAACGTCGTAATATTTATTTATCCACAGTAAATAAACCTTCGCATGTTGGCAAATTTTGTCATTTGCATTATATTCCTAATTTGTACCACCATTAGAGCAATTATTCCAAATTTCAACTGAATATACTGGTAATAATAATTTCAGTTCCATAGAATAATTTAAAAAAATCAGCATGGGTCACCACAGATGAAATCCTCATATTTGTTTATAAATTGTAAATAGAGGGTGAGGACTTGCATTATAAATTACAATGCAAGTTATGAGTCTGTTCTATCATTATTAACAAGTTACTCGGCTTCAATACAAAAAATCAAGCGGTGCTTCGTTATTTCATGTTTCTTTGCAAGCTCAGAATAATTTATCTTGTATCTTGAAAAAATTATTTCAAATAAATATCTTTTATCTTGTATCTGGGATTACAGCAGATAAAATCTATCTTGTATTTTGTATCTTGTGTAACTATTTATTTGTATTTAGTATCTTGTATCTTAAGGTTTCGTTCAAATATTTTGTATCTTGTATCTTGTATCTTTGAAACAAAGTATCTTGGCCAACCCTGAAATTTTGTCACTATTTCGTCAATATTTGGATGTAAAACGATTTGTTAGAAAAATTATAGAGCTTGAATTTAAAAATTAATTACCTGCGAAATTGTAATTAATTAACCATTTTATGCAAACTTTATATGCAAATTACATAAAAAAAATTTCCAGGAAATTCTGTCCGACAAGTTGACACCGGAGGTGCATTCGTCACTCTGACCAAGACACGGTTTGGGTCCAGATATTCATTAAAGGTACAAAATACAGGGTGCGTAATAATGTTCATGTCATTATTTATTAACCACCCATTAAATTTAGGGAGTGATGAGCTACGAAGAAATCCAAGATTCCGAACCCATCAGTCATTTCACATCGGTGGAAAAGTATCGTGCCTGGATAGCGGAAATTATCGCGTATTAATTAATTAATTAATTAATTAATTAAATTTTAATTAATTTTATTGTAAGTCTTTACTCCCATAAAATAAAATCTATGTATTTTAATTATTCGTTAACAAAAAAAGGATGGAATATTCTTCAACCTCAATTATAAATTATTAAATGCATAGACCACAGAAGCCGTGGGGACATTTCCATTGGAAGGGGGGCAGATGATGAGGACATCAAATAATCATGGGGACATTTTCCCCACACTTCTGCGGCCATTGATCAAACGTGGTCTACTTATTTATTCATTTTCGACTTTTTAATCCCACAAGTTTTAAGCAAACTTTTGTAAATCTCAAATTATTTTCTCAAATTACAATTTTTGCCTCAATATTTTTAGGTTTTCAGAAATATAAATGCTTTAATCATTTATAAAAAATCCTCATTTTATTTAAAAAATTCCAATGTTTCTTGGAGAAAACGCTTCCTTTATAACAAAAATGGTACGCGATCTAGATTTTCATTTAAAATTTAATAAATCATAAATTAAATAAACGGCGTCTAATTATTAACAAATAATTCGAAAATATTTTTTTTGTAAAAAAAACTATTTTCACATGAATTACAATTACTACAACTTTTTACTCTTATCACATTAGCTCCACCGTGATAACTTCCCTTATCTTTCTGACTATATTAAGAGGTGAAATCCCTTTATGTCTTGTCTGTCCGTCCATCTGTGTCCATGATAAGTTTAGAACGGATTCGAATTTCGACATGAGGTTTTGGCCAACGTGTTTCTAATTTTTTTTATGTACGGATGAGTTCGAAGATCATAAGGTCATAAGGTCACGGCGCCAAGGTGATGACGCCAACGGTCAAAAATGTCGAATTTTTTATTTCGCCCTTTTTAGACGTAGTTTTGGGCGGAATTTCATTAATCAACCTGGTTTTGACGTGCCATGACCCATGACCGTGTGACCGTGTCGCTTCAACCGTTTGCTACATTTCGTTTGCAACGGTTTATTTATTCGTTTTCGGCTTTTTCATCTCACAAGTTTCGAAGTAGATGTGTTTTCAAACTTCCGTAAACTTTTTCTAAAATTCAAATTTTTGTCTCCGTATTTATAAGTTTTCATAAATATTCAGAACTACTTTAGAAATAATTCACGAATTTTTTACGAAATCACTTCGTTTATAAACAGAATCTTAATTACAAATATAAGAGAAAAACTGCACACAACCTGAATTGTTATAAATAAGAAAATAAATCAGTAAATAAATTAACAGCGTCTGATATCACCAAATAATAAAAAAGAATCTTAAAAAACGAGACGCAATTCTCATCTCACATAAATCATAAATAATCCTACAATTTTTTACTCTTATCATGTTTGGTCCACGGTGATAACTTGACTTATCTTATTTCTTATCTTATCTTCTTTTATTGTTTCGACTGACAATAACGTCGTGGAATTAAGTGTGAGAGATGATAACTTATCCGAATTATTGCCCCGCCCCCAACCCGACCAAACCCACCTAACCCCACGTGATACCCGTCCCCCCATAAATTTCCCTAATTCGCCACAAAATTTCCCCACTCCCCCCCAAAACCTCCCCACCTTTCTCCCCCCTCTCATCACCACCACCCCAATCACGACATAATTCAAGGTCACATAAAACACTACCCCCTCCACAAAAAACACGCCTCCCGCGGCCTCCACTCCGGCCCAAAATATTGTGAAAACTTTCAAAATCTTGCCTGCCAAATTATTCGCCAATCTAACAAAATCCATCTTCCCCTTCCCCCTTCCCCCGTCCCCCTCACTTTTTTTCACCCCACGCAATTCCCCCCGCTCAAAATACTCTTTCACATACCGAACCGACCCACTCTGTTGGAACAACTTCCCTAAATGCTGCGTAATTCCGGAGGTCGTTAACCCCACAAAAGTTGATAAAACGTCCCCCGCAAACGGCGTGTTGACCACGATCCAGATTTTTTCTTCGGTCAAAATTTGCTTCGACATCTGATACGAATCTGGACCCAGGGCGAGGATAAAGTACAATTTTGCGATGGCAATTTCACCCGAATTTCCGACAAAAATTGGCGACCCTTCTTTCCCCATGGAGTCGCGGATCGTCCCGATTAATCCGAATTTCTCCCAAGCGTGTTTCTCGATTGTTTCGAGAAGTCCGGAAAATCGAGAATTGTTTAATAAATAGCGATATTCGTGCGAATCGATGACGCTTTGGGAGTGGTTCGAAATGGCGAAAGTGGGAAAACTTGAGTTACTTAAGGCGGAGAAATCCTGCGGGGAAAAAGTCAGGGGTGGGTAAAATACTTGGCCAAAATGGACCGTATTTTGAGCCCCAGGGTTTGGATTTCCGGGGCTGTTAGCTGGCACCAGACCCACAAAATGACGAAAATCTACATCGAGAAGACCAAAATCTGACAAAAATACATCTAACTTCTGAAGAAATTAACTTTTTATCCCGGTCAAAATACACTATTTTCATAACTTTTAAAAAATTGACACTGATAGAAATTTAATTTCTTCAGAAAATCTGTATTTTTGCATGATTTTTGCCTTTTCCAAGTAGATTTTCGTCTCTTTGTAACTCTCTCCGGAAATCTAAACCCTAGATAGAACGGAGCTTAAAATACTCTGAATTTTGACCAAGTATTTTACCCACCTCTGGAAAATACAATTTTCTCGGCTTCGTCATCTGGCTGACAATCATTCCCTTAAAATCTTCGGACAGCAACATCCAAAATATTATCCAGGGGACGTAGAAGATTCGAAATTTGAGGTCGTGACCTAAACTAGAGGTCAAATTGGCCGGATGTGCCACCACCGGTCGGAAGAAGGAGGACAGGAAACAGTTCCACCTTTTCTGATCAATCCTCCTCATATATTTGGCGCAAAGGAAGGACATTCCCGCAATTATGAGAGCGACAAACGTGACATAAACCAGGACAAAGTTCATCGTCTTCGCCTACAAAAATCAGAGGTGGGTAAAATATTTTGTAAAAATACAGTATTTTGAGCTCCGTTCTTCCCAAGGTCTAGATTTTCGGGGCTGTTACACCCGAAAAAAGACAAAATTGACCCCGAAAATATTGGTTTTCTGACATTCAATCGCTGTCAAAATATTGTATTTTAAAAAAATCGGGAAAATAATTTAATTTTACCAGCAATGAAAACCTAAATTTCTTTAAAAAACCTAAATTTTCGCGTAAAATTTCATCCTTTACTGGGTATGCCAGCCCCAAACCCTGGGATAAGCTCGCATAATGCTAAATATTTCTACAAAATATTTTGCCCACCTCTGCCTCCAAAAATGTCGTACCTCCCGTCGCCGGCGTTGGAACTCCGATAAACTGGGCGGTAAAAGCTTCCCCGGAAAAATGTTTCCGAATTACGATCGGCCAGTTTAAATACCAGTAAAATAAGGAGTGCTGACTTCGGCTGAAAACCAGGTGGAAATCTCGACGGCGGGAACAAGGACCCCTGTTCGGAATCCCGTTTTGACCCACGCCCCATCTACACGAGAATAAGGTGCCATTGTATCGTTTTACGAACGTGTAAACGGCATGCGACGCGGCAGAGTTTAGCTTAAAGTTGGTGTGGCGAGAGTCGTCGTAGCCGTGGAGGGGAAAATCTGAATGAGAAAAGTGTTCCGCGTCTTGGTCAGAGTTTCCGACGAGGATTGGCAGCCTGGCAAAAAATAAAAAATAAAGTCATAACCAATAAAATTCCCAACTATTAATATAACATTATGGCCAGAAGGCGGATATATATTTACGAAAAATCGCTGAAATATGTAGTAATATTTAGAAACAAAATTATGAAATTGTTACGAAAAATAATAAAAATAAGGATTTTTGGAAACTTTTGAATTTCATTCTTCAGATTTTTTTGGTTGAGTTAGGTTAGGTTTTGGTTTTTGGTCCCTTTTTCAAATAATAGCGAGAATATTTATGTGCCTGAAAATCTAGAAATATGAATGACAATACGTGGAAATATTTTGAATCCGCCCTCTGGTTATATGACCTTTTGACCTACAAGATCTTCCCTTCTCATTCCTGTTATTCTAAAAATCTGATAACATAACTAAAAAAAACTTGACGCGTTCATATCCTAAACTCACCCATGCAAATTGGACCTCGATCCTTTCCCCCCTTCCTCCAGATCGGCGACCTTCTTCCACATACTGCACCCTTTATCAGGGTCACAATGAAACCAGCAAAACTTATGGATTTCATCCCCCCCAATGTCAAACCCTATTTTGGGATACACCTTAAACAAATTCGATTCATACATCACACTTTTACTATCCCCAGATTCCACTTCTTCCCCCAACGCTACCCCCACAAAGCAATCCTCGTACAGATTCATTAACCCGAATGGCGCCACGATTTGCACGGATTTTGTCAATTTGTGCAAAAAGGTTAAATTCTTGTATAAAATTAGGTTCGTTTTTCGCTCGGGTTGCATATGATGGAAACGGAACGTATCATTTCTTCGGATAAGTCGAGGGTTACTTAACTCCTTGGCGTGATAAATGGCCCACACTTTCGTCACTTGGACGAATGGAGACGCTAAATCTGCCAATTTTACAGGAATTTCTCTCTCCAAGAAAAAATGGGATATTAATTTGTCCAAAAAATCATAATCTTCCCCAGAAAATGATATCGACTCAAAATAAATTGTAATTCCGGGCACAAATTCGGGATATAGATCAAAAAATAATTCTACGTCGGCCAATTTGTCTGAAGAATCCACTGTTTGATGGAAAACTAAATAAAACACGGGGAAAAATTGCACGTGTTTTTGCCACATTTTGGCAATGTCACAATCATGGAATGAGATATACAGATACACTATACTAGGAAAAATTGCACGTTTTTTGGCCACATTTTTGCTTAAAGCGATCCCACAATAAGGACAAACTGAACCCTAAAACGGACCAATTCCACCAGTGAACTTGCGTAAAATACAAAAATATTGGCCAACTTATCGGAATGATTATCGGAAACTAAATAAAATACTGGGAAAAATTGAAAGTTTTTTTGCCACATTTTTGCTCATCCATGCATAAAGACAAACTGAATGTCTACAAAAACGGGAGTAAATTTAGCCATGAACTTGCCTAAATTTCATGAATTGTCGTCACTCCTTCGTCACTGGCAGACAATAAACGTGTTTTTCCTATTGTGTGAGGACATGATTTAATAATATGCAAACGACGACAAACAATGTTCCGGTTGAATGAATTTATTCTTATATCAGATTGAAATACATAACCCCATAATTTCAGCATTGTATCATTAATTCATCAACTATTTATCAAGAGAAAACTAACTTTCTCTTGCAATCAATTCATCAATACGAGTTCATGTTGTAAACACGTGCAAACTTTTTCTTACGTATTTTAATAGAATTAAATAGGCAGCCATATATGTGTGTGGATAGTTAATTGCACAATTTAACAAGGGTGGGCAAGATAGAGCAAATATTTTGAGCCCTGTTCCTCCCAAGGTTTAGATTTCCGAGGCTGTCACACCCACAAAAAGACTTCGAAAATCCACGTGGAGAAAGAAACAGTCACACGAAAATGCAGGTTTTGCGAAGAAATTAACTGTGAAAATACATCGTTTTCACGGTTTTTGACAGCGATAAAAAGTTAATTTCTTCACAAAACCTGCATTTTCGACTGATTATTGCCTTCCCCACGTATCTTTTCGTCTTTTTATGGGTATAACAGCCCCGGAAATCCAAACCCTGGGAACAACTGAGCCCAAAATAAATAGTAACGTACTTATATTTTGCCCACCTTTGCACTGAACTAAACAAATGTATAGAACTACATATATGTAAGATTGCTACCTCCAAGTTCACCCAGGTAATAGAAAGTACATACTTTTGTAACTTTGTACTAAATTTAGGACGATACATAATATCCACTGATTAAATATTTATGTAGGTAAATATGTATCAAAATATATCTATCTATCTCATTTGCATAGAAAATGTTTGTATTCAAAGGTAGCAAATTATGTATTCGATCGAGCAACTAACTAAACTACTCCTATTTTTTGTAGAATTTTTCTATAATTATTGTTACAACATCTCCCATTTCATGAGCAGATCTGGATTGAGATAGGAAACTTCGCCAGACATGAGGGCTTCCGGAGTGTGCTCCAATTTGAACATGAGCACCGACGAAGGCAGCAATTTCAATTCGGAGAGTCGCGTCTCCATGTCGAACTTGTTGAGCGTTTCTCCACCGGGTTGAATTAGGTCAAACTCTTCAAGTTCGGCAGACACTAAGTATTTCCTGACAAACTTGAATAGGCTGGAGAGCTTATCTGATGCGCTGAAAGTTCCCTGAAAAGAATAACAAACAAAAAATGGTGAAATAAACTTGCAATCTTCACAGGGAGGTTATCTACAGTATTTACGAAGAAAAACGTCAAAATGTTTACAGAATATTTAATTAAAAAAATCATAAAAATAGATATTTTCATAAACTTTGCATTTCTGAGTTTAATCCTGTATTTTTATGGTTGAATTTCCTCGAGTAAAAAAAATCGTATCTGATCGTTGAAATATAAATATTTACGAAATATGTAAAAACGCCAAAACATTTACAGAATATTTAATAATAAAAAAATCATAAAAATAGATATTTTCATAAACTTTGCATTTCTGAGTTTAATCCTGTATTTTTATGGTCCAATTTCCTCGAGTAAAAAAAATCATCTCTAACCCTTGAAATATTTACAAAATTTGTGAAAAATATGTAAAAGATTTACGTATTTTGAAATAGTAGCGGAAATATTTATATTTCTGAAAACCTAGAAATCTGCGTGAATATGTAAAAAAATTTGAAATTTTTGTCATCCGTAAAAGTTAAGGAACACACCCACAATGTTCGACCGTCGGTCGTGATCAAATGAAAAAGTTGAAAATAAATACATAACTGCCTTCTGATTATTTAGGATAAAAAAGTTATTTTAAATAACTTGTTTATCTTAACAGAGCTTTTTAATTACTCACATTTCTAATTAATTAGTAATTGATAATTAGAAGGAAAATATTTTGTCTAATTAATTTGTAATTAGTAATTAAACTCAGGTTGCCAATTAAGCCAATTAATTAGCTAATTAATTACAACATTGGCCAATTAATTGGTGATTTTTAGCGATTTTCTAATTAATTAGTAATTAAAATTAGCTTCGGTAGTACTAGTTAACGTTAATTAGTAATTAATAATTGGTTTAAATATGCTATTTAATTAGATAATTAATTAGAAAGCCCTGTTTGTCTACCACAAACCTGCAAAATTTTCGAGTCAGGAAACCGAATTCGCATCACGCCAAAACGGTAGATCCGCAGTTCTCTGGTTGCATCACGGTCGCGCATCGCTTTCGTCCGCAAGGTCAATTCACGCTCGACAGTTTCAGTCTTTAATTGCTGTTCACGTTTGACTTCTTCCTTGCTGAGGGTGTAAAATTCATCGGGAAGCTCGCTTTTAATCGCGACCTGTTGAGCTCGAAGGACTTGGACGTTTCTATCCAGTTCTGGCTTGATGGGAACGGTACTTTTGAGCAAGTCTCGGAGCACCTGGAACAAAAATTGGACAGAGTTGAATTTAAGTCTTAAAAGTATTTATTCTGTTAAACGAAATTGTTAATATTGAAAATTTAATTAATTTTGTAATCGTGTAATTTCTGTCGATTTTGCGAATTTAATGCATCATTACAGCTTAAAACTTTTTATATACTTTTTATATATTTACGTAATTTTTACATGTATGCAAATATTGAGGGCTCTTACTCAGAGATATTATCAAAATGTGTTTTTTCCAAAAATATTGAATTTTTGACACACTTTTTTTTGCAAAATGTCGTTCCAACAAATTTTTAAAATTATTTTCGAGTAATATTTGCTAACTGGGTCAAATTTAAGGGCGAATTTGCCCCAGGATTCGATGCCTCATCACCAAAAATCTGTACATTTGTAATCGTTTCTCCCCTCTGGGAATTTATTTTAAAATTCTGGACGTCAAATTTACAGTCAGTGAGTTGACTAATAAAATGACATCGAGTTTTTTAAGGGCAGTTTCGACGAGTTCTTCCAATTTTCTGAAGGTTTCTTAAACTTGAGATCTCCTCCTTCAAAAAGTGTCAAAATCTGGAGTGTGTATTTCTAAAAAAAATTGGCCACTCCCTCCTTTACAAATTTGTCGTCCAGAATTTTAAAATAAATTCCCAGAGCGGAGAAATGATTAAAAATATGCTGATTTTGACGATGAGTCTTCCTTTAAACATTGTAGAGAATAATTCCATTTTCTGCCTTATTACCATTAACTCCGGCCCAAAAGTGGTATCATCTTCCGGATTAAATTCCCAATAATATTCTTCCTCTTCATTAAAAGTGGATTTGTTCGGGAGCAATACTTTCTGGAAGGCGGCAGCCTTCAGAAATATCTCGCCGCCAAAGACGGGATGAATTTTCTCTTGAAAGGCCTGACTCAAACAGCGGATTTGTTGATACTTTAGTTCCGTCGGATTGTGGATTATCTTGTTTAATATGTTCCATAACGTGTCGATACAGGTGGTCACCTAGAAAAAATGGGAATATTTAACTACCTGGAAATTCAAAGGAGTTTTTTTCCATATTTCTGACCAACCCTCTCCAACGGCTTGTTGCACGAGTGAATCATTTGGCACGGAATTAGGTACTGGTCGGCTTCACTATTTTTTAACTGTTTCAATAAATATTCTCGGATTTTGTCATCAATCTCTGCTCTGGAGACGGGTGTGTGACACTCTAAATGTAAAAAAATACGACATATTTAGTTATTATTCGTCCTGAAAATATAGGTTTGACTTATCTACCACCACAAGTTACTCTGAAGTCGATAAGCTTACCGCCGCAACCACCACCACTATTTAATATTTTCATTTTTGCACTTCATTTTGACGTACAAATTACACAAATGAATTACCTATTTAAATATTTCAGATTTAAAGATATTTTACATAATTACAAAATCATATTAGAACTTTGTTTAATTACAAAATATTTAACGTACAAAACAAATTAGGTGAAACTTTGTGTAATTTGTACGTCTCTTTATAATAACATCATTTGTAATTACATAAAATTTCTTGTAATCTGAAATAAATAATTGACTTGTACAATTTAATTTGTACGGCAAAATGAGATGCGAATAGGGTAATTATTGATGCATGGTACTCGCTTATCGACTCCCCAGTAGTTTAACACGAGTGGTTTTTGTGATTCAGATAAGTCAAAGCAATATTGACACATAATTCCTTCCTACCAATTTCTGGACACCGGTAGAACACTCCTTGAACTGCATAGCACGCCGGATCAATGACTACGTGACCGTTCTCCGCTTTTTTACCGGCAGCATCACTGGAAGTACACGGCTGATTGTCATTAGTTGAATCTCCTCCACCGTTTTCGGATGTCTGTTGTTCTGCCTCCAATTCTTTACGGGCTTGTTCTAAATTACAAAATGCGCAAATTAGCATAAATATTTTACACAAAATTAGCGTGGGACTCGATTCATTACCAAAATCGGCACATTTTTATTCATTTCTCGGCTCTAGGAATTTAATCTAAAAATTCTGAACGACAAATTTGAAGAGCAGGGAGTTGCCAATTTTTTAAAAACACACACCCCAGTTTTTGACACTTTTTGAAAGAGGAAATCTTAAGGTTAAGAAGCCTTCAGAAAAATTGGAACTCGTCGAAACTGGCTTAAAAAACTCGACGCCATTCCATTAATCAACTCACTGACTACAAATTTGTCGCCCAGAATTTTAAAATAAGTTCCCAGAGCGGAAAAATGATTAAAAATTTGTTGATTTTAACAATTTTAGTGATAGTCGTACGTTAACCATTTTGATGTCAACAAACCTTTAATAAATGCGCATTGTCGCGACGCTAACAGCTCTTTTGAATCTACTTGAGGCTTCGTAGATTTTGCAAATCTTGCCAAAGCAGCCGCCGCAGCGGCGGAGGCGGCCTGGGACGCGGCAGATGGTTGACTTGGATTTCCTCCTCCACTCGGTAAATTTCCTGTCGATGATGATGACATCGATGCCGACGATGACTGATTTGTATTTGTACATGACGATGAAGCTACTGCGATTTGTACTTTGCTCGAAACACAAATTGCCGACGAAGGTCCGGCTTTAGGTTCGGAAGTATCCGTAAGTTTTCGCCCGGGTCCCAACGTCTTAAAAGTCTTTTCGGCATCTAGTTGGGCCACGTAGTTCTAAAGTAAAATGTAAATTGTCAGACTATTTTCGCCCCATAATTAATTAATAATTTTTTGTTAATGAATGTTACCGTAATCCCACCAGCAGCTTTCACCATTATTTCGACATTCTTTTTGGCCTCGTCGTCGCCTACAATTGAAATCATAATTTACAAATTAATCCTCCCACAAGTTTAAGACCTGGCAAAATACGTTATTAAAATAAGAGCCCCGTTCTCCCCAGGGTTTGGATTTCCGGGGGTGTTACACCCACAAAAAGACGAAAATCAACGTGGAGAAGGCAACAATCAGTCGGAAATACGGATTTTGTAAACCTTTTGTGTTTTTATCGCGGTCACGCACGCACAAATGCATTTTTAACATTGATAGAAAGTTAATTTCCTTTAAAAAAAATGTATTTTAATCCTGAAGACCGAAACCTTACATCTATCGCCAATTAAGTAATTAAAATTCGCCGTAATATTTTTTGGCGGTGTAAAATTCTTACAAATCTACGTGAAGACCACACTACCACAGTCGTCAAAGACGTCAAAGATTCTTTGAATTTCTTCACAAATCCCGTATTTTCGTACGACTGTTGCCTTCTCCACGTAGATTTGTAAGAATTTTACACCGCCAAAAAATATTACGGCGAATTTTAATTACTTAACTGACGATAGATGTAGGGTTTCGGTCTTCAGGATTAAAATACATTTTTTTAAAGGAAATTAACTTTGTATCAATGTAAAACATGCATTTGTGCGTGCGTGACCGCGATAAAAACACAAAAGGTTTACAAAATCTGTATTTCCGCCTGCCTGTTGCCTTCTTTTCGTCTTTTTGAGGGTGTAACAGCCCCCGAAATCCAAACCCTGGGAAGAATCCAGCTCAAAATACTGCATTTTGAACCCAAAGTATTTTCCCCACCGTAAAAACTCACCATTTTGCACGACCCATGACCTTATTTCATTAAAAACCGGGCTAGGTTGACCACTTCCCCCTTTCCGTTTTCCTCTTCCTTTGACTGGTGGGGGTCGTGGAGGGGGCACAGTTCCACCCGGGACGACTTCTTCATTGATTTTTGAATTACTTATATGTTCCGCAACCTGATTTCGGAGCGTTTTAAATCCCATTTCCACACTTGTTGCTTCATCGTGCAAAATCTTGGCTCTGCAAATAACCAAAAAATCATATGAATAATTAACTTTTTAAAGTTTACACAAAAATTATTATACTAAATATCGTAAAACTTCGAAATTTGCACAGAATTTCGGCCAATAAACCATCGTAAATTCCAAATTTGCAAAAGATCACGGTACATCGTCAAACTTTATAATTTATAAAATCGCGAATTCAAAACTTACAAAAATGCATGAAATCCTAAATTCTAAATATCGACAAACTTTGAAATTTACAAAATCGCGAATTCAAAGTTTACAAAAACTCGTAATTCTAAAGATCGTCAAACTTTCTAATTACAAAAACTTTCAGCCATCAAAACATTCACAAAATTTCATAAAATCCAATTCAAAATCTTGGTTCTACGAATCATAAAAAAAACAGTAATACAAATATTTCAAATTTACAAAAACTCCATTGTCCACCACCAAAAAATGTACAAAATTGAAAATTTTTATAAAATCTGACCACCCATACCTTTCAAGATACGTCAGTTTACACGATCCACACACAGAAATCCCCCACTCTGAGGGACTCCCATGTTTTATCAAGTTCCGTGCAATCAATTCGCTCGGAACGTTCAAAACTTTTTTGAGAATGAACATTAAATTTAATTCTTCATTGTGTCCCGTGCAAATTTCTGGTTCCTTGTCCTTGATAACCTCCACGTCGCATTTCTTCACCGTGCAAGGCTCCAGACAAATCAGGCAGCCACGGAATTCGCCCATTTCTGAGGAAATTTTAAAACGAGAAATTTGTTAATTTCAGAAATTTAAACCGTATTTAACTTAGAAACTAATTGACTAGTTAACTAATCAAATGACTAACTAAATCTCCAAATTATCAAATTTTAATTTGCACGAAAACTTTGTAAATCACAGAAATTTCAACCTTCAATTTACCAAATCCTCATACCGCATTTGCCTTTAAACTAACTGACTAATTAACTTACAAGATGACTAACTAAAATTCCACAGATCTCACTCATTACCAAATTTTGAGCACTTTTTTCTAAAAATTTGCAAATTTCAGAAATTTCAATCCTCAACTTATTAAATCCTCCTACCACATTTAACTTGAAATTAACTCATAACTGACTAACTAACTAACAAGATGATCAAGTAAATTCCACAGAATTCACACATTTTCAAATTTTAATTTAGAACTTACTTAATCTACAAATTAATTTCCCAATTTCAAAAATTTCAAGTTGAAATTTTCAACCTTCACACTTTTACGACATTTAACTTACCAACTAACACAAGATGACCAACTTTTCCACAAGTTAGTAACAATACGAATCCTTGCAAAAAATTCCTCCTCCTACATTTAATTAAATATCTTTACACTATGCAAACTATTGCAATTTGCAAAAACTGTGGAAGTGTGAACTGCAAAAATTTATTATTGTCAGACCAACTCGAATCCATGTAGCAAAATCAGCCGCAAGAACGTGAGGGGCAGTCGTAGATTGGTTCAAGCAAAGTTTTGCATGAAAATTTTGCAATTTTTCATGCTTTTCTCACCATTTTATTTTCTCCATTTTTCGAAAAAAGTTATTCGAAATTTCCTACTTACGAAATTACGAAAAACAATTACAGTATAAGGATTAGCCAGACCTTTAAATTAATTATGAATTAAAGATTTTACAAATATTTCTATCCGACGTGAAACTTTACAAGAAATAAATTTCATAAATTTCAATATCATCAGGAATGAAAATTTTTTACTTTTTCATTTATTTTCATACTTTTGCTGCTTTTCTAGACATTTATTTTTTCCTATTTTATGAAAATAATCATTCAAATTTAAATTTAACCCTTTCCTTCGTAACGATGGATATATCCGTCGCCGAATTTCGAACGTTGCTGCGGAACAATGGAAATATCCGTCGTCATAAACTTGGCGTTGTGACGGAACAGAGGATATTTCCATCCTAATTTTTAAGGCGTTGCGACGGAGCAACGGATTTATCCGTTGTCTCAAAATTCGGCATAGATACGGAAAGAAGGAAATATCCTTTCCTCTGGTCACTGACTTTATTGCGTAGCGAAGGATATTTCCTCTCATTGAAAAAAATATTTTTTCCATGGATTTACGCATTTTGAAAAAAATTCGATTTTTAGCCCGAGTCAGGGGCTATGTATGTATGCATGTACATGTTTTGTCCGGTGTGTCTCTGCCTGCCTGGTTATCAATAACTCTCGTAAATCTATCCTATCGACTTTAAATTTTTACTATTACTTTGCCATTTTTAATTTTCCAAAATTTCAAGTTGATAGAATAAGATTCACGAAGGGCAAGACGCAAGACGGACGGATGGACAACACAGGTACATAAGTCCTGGGTCGGGCTGAAATGTCTCCATGATTACGTCATATTTGAAATGAAATGCCTCCACAGAAAGTTGAATAATTTTGGAATTATATCCATGGAACATATCACTAAAATTTACATTTGCTCCGTGATATAGCTTTGGTAATTAAAAAATTGCTACGCCAACCTGTGGTTGCGAGGCGTTGCTATTCCGCAGCAACGGGATATTTTTGAGAATTCTCTTACGAAGGAAAAGGTTAAGAAATTATGAAAAACAATTCAAGATCAGACTACTTGATCTTTAAATTGATTGCGTATTTAAAATTTTACAAATATTTCTATCCGACGTGAAACTTTACAAAAAATGAATTTCAAAAATTTTCATGTTCTTGAGCATCGAAACTTTGTAATTTTTCATTTACAGATATTCTCATATTGTTGTTTATCGATCAATAAATTTCCTTAAAATTCATTACAAATTTCAATTTACGTAATTACGAAAAGCAATTAAAGTATGATGTTCCGACGATCTTTAAACTAATTGCAGATATAAAATTTTACAAATATTTCTCTCCGACGTGAAACTTCACAAAAAATGAATTTCATAAGTTTCAATTATCTTAGATATGAAAATTACCTCGGGTAATAAAATCCTATAATTTTGCATTTATTTTCATACTTTAGCTCATCTACAATTTTATTTTTTCAAAATTCTTAAAATCATAAAAATTTTAATTTACGAAATTATGAAAACATATATCATCATTGGAGTAATAACGCATTTAAAATTTTACAAATATTTCTATCCCACGTCAAACTTTGAAGTTCATAAATATCAATTTTCTATTCATTCCTCGAGTAAAAATTACTCCAAAAAATTAGCAAAATTTACATTTTAGTGTAATTATGTAAAATTATGGATTGATTATCTCGGATACGAAAATCCTATACTTTTTCATTTATTTACACAGTGTCAATAAGATTTAAATTTACGAAATTTAAAAAAAAACAATTTCATTCCGGAATTCAAATTATCTTCAAGTCAAATTGTTAATTTAAATTTTTTCAGATATTTCTCTTCGGCGTGAAACTTTACAAAAATTAAATTCATAAATATGAATTTTCTCGGGTAGGAAAATCTTGTAATTTTTGATCTATTTATTCTATCAGTTTTTCAATATTTTCCACATTTTTGTAATTATTTGACGAAATTTGACAAAATTAAAAAAAAATAAAGTACCTTGTCGAGTTAATCTTTGAGGTACTTACTTAATTAAAATGTTACAAATATTTCTCTCCGACATGAAACTTTCTAAAAAAAAATATTTTCATAAATATCAATTTTCTCTACTCCTGTATTCGATTAAAAATTTCTCCAAAAAAATCTATGCAATCTTGCAATTTGAATTTATTTCATACTCTAATTTAATGAATGTGAAGAAATTTTCCCATTTTTTAAGTCATTCAAAATTTTAATTCACGAAATTACGAAAAATAACTAATTTTTTCAATCTTTAAAATCCTTACGATGTATCACTTTACAAATCTTTCTCCTCGACGCGAAACTCTAGAAAACATAATTGTATAAATAGGGAGTAAGGACGAGGATGAGACTCACTGTAAACTGTAGAATCCGGATTTAAAGGCCAATGGTCAACGTTTCGAACCTTCGTTCTTCTTCAGGACCGGAGGGAGAATTTTTGGTGACTGCTCACGGGAAGAACCAATGTGAGTGTGAAGGAATGGGGATAGGAAGGATGGAAAGGAAGACTGCCAGACCACGTGGGCGTAGCAGTCTTCCTTTCCATCCTTCCTATCCCCATTCCTTCACACTCACATTTCACTCGCACATTTTACCAATTATTATCCTCAATTTTTGTGCATCCCTTTTTTCAAAATTTCTCGACAATGGCCACCCAATCCCAAATATTCAATAAATTCCTCTGTTCAATTAACTCTTACCCTTTCTCCATTATTGAACTCGCAAAGTCCTACTTTAATTTGCTTTTAAAGAAATGTCGTCTCTCCTCTCATATTCAATTTTTACGTCGTTGTTTTTCTAAAAAAGTCATTCCAATTGGGTTTCAACTAAAATTTAGTCCCGGTTTCGTTCCTACTGCGAATGAAAAACACCTGTTAGGTAAATGTTTACGTAATGCGTCTTTTTCTTTAATTGATTTGACTCTACAACATTCAATTGAGCAAAATATCGTACTCTCTTCACAAATTTATGACTCTCGTGGTAATTTGAGGAGACATGCCTCACCAAGCACTTATGGTAGAATTGTAGATCTTGCCCGGTATTTTAATAATCGTTATTTTAATGTTCTTTTGAGCAGGAAGGAGTCCAAGTTTAACAAAATTTGTCCTCCTAGCTCAACTTCACCCCTTTTGACACCCGCCCCCAATTTTTCATCCGATAAAGCCGTCGTGACTATTCCCTCCGATTTAATTATTTCGCCAGATGAGAAATCTTTGCTTACTCGTGGTCTCAGTTTCTCTCCGACCCCTGAAAAGTCTAATTTATTTGATTTGCACAGAGACCATGAACATTTTTTCCGCCGCCTGCGCCTTCAGTGTTATTTTGGTTCTTCCTCCTCCAACTCGTCCCCTGATTCTAGTCTGTCAAACTCTGAATTAATTATTAATTCGGTCGCCCCCAAAAAGAGTGCCTGGACTCCTCCTCCAAATCAAATCCCTGAATTAGAATATTTTATTAATACTTGTCGAGCCGCCCTTCCCGACAACGGTTCTTTTTTCAAATCTAAACATTCTAACCTCTCATCCAACGAACTTTCAGCCATTAATAGTCTTACTTCCCGTAACGACATTGTTATCCGAAAAGCGGACAAGGGTGGCTCAGTAGTCGTTTGGTCACGTGACCTATACATAGCTGAGGCTCTCTCCCAACTTAGTAATTCTTCATTTTATTGTAAACTTGACCACGATCCAACTCCCATTTATCAAAAACAAGTGTCTAAAACAGTCGGTGATTATGTTGGCAGTGGCGAGCTTCCCCTAATAGCTCAACGTTTGATTGAAAAGTCCCCTCGCTGTTCCCAATTTTATTTACTACCTAAAATCCACAAAGTTGGTAACCCCGGTCGGCCAATCGTGTCGACAGTTTCATGTCCCACTTCTTTAATTTCAGCTTTCGTTGACTCCGTTTTACATCCCATTATCGCGCAAACCCCGTCGTATCTTAAGGACACGACGGATTTGCTGTGTTTTCTGAAAGATTTTTCCTTCCCCCTTGACCCACATAATAACTCAACTTTCCTTGTTACTTCGGATGTGACCCAGCTTTACACGGTCATTCCCCATGCTGATGGCCTGACAGCCGCCAAATTCTTTTTTGACTCCCGACCTGAAAACGATCCCCCTTCCCACGTTTTGATACGTTTATTAGAATTAGTCCTCACTTTAAATGCTTTCGAGTTCAATTCAGAATTTTACTCCCAAACTTCCGGCGTGGCTATGGGCACGAAAGTTGGTCCAAGCTATGCATGTTTTTTTCTTGCGTATCAGGAGAAATTATTCTTTGAAATTTATGTTGGTCCCCTTCCCCTTGTATACAAACGCTTTATTGACGATATTTTAATGTTCTTTCAAGCCACTGAAAGCGAAATTCATACTTTTTTAAATGCTTTCTCAGTTTGGCACCCCTCCTTAAATATGACAACAATATGTCCCCGACCTCTGTTTCCTTCCTTGATCTTACACTTAGCATTGATTCATTTAGAATCAAAACCTCAATTTTTTATAAGCCCACTGATTCCCATTCATATCTTCCGTACAACTCGTGTCATCCCAAACACATTCTAGATAGTATTCCCTTTTCACAGTTTCTACGATTAAAACGCATCTGTAGCGATGATAACGATTTTTTTACCCAAAGTTCTAAAATGCTCCAATTTTTTCTAAATCGTAGTTATCCAGCCGAGCTTTTACATAATGCCCTAAATAAGGTCACAAACTTGTCCCGAGATCATTTATTGACCCCTAATAATAAATCTGCTGGCGAGGTCTTACCGTTGGTTGTTGGCTATTCTCCTCAAATTACTTCTGTGGTTACAAAAACTAAATCGTTATTCAATTCAATTCTTTCCCGTAATAAAAATTTCCCATCTAAACCTATTGTTGCTTATCGCCGTGCCCCTAATTTGCAAAACCTTCTCGTACGATCCAAGTTACAACCTATTCGTGACCCAATCAGCAACGTTACTAATTTTGGCACTTTTCCGTGCAATCGCCCACGGTGTAAAACCTGCACTCATGTCCTTAAACGTCCTTCTTTAAAAATTAAAACGATTAATTTTGAAATTAAGTCTCTTTTTACTTGTACTAGCTCCTGCCTAATTTACGCTATCACTTGTAACAAATGCCTTGATGTAATATATATTGGTCAGACTCTTCGTAAACTGGCCGATCGCTTTCGTGAACATTTGCTTTCTATTCGTAATGATTCTCACACTACTGTTTCCGATCACTTTGTCCATAATCACAGTGAGAATGATATCATGATCACTGCTTTGGTAAATGCACCCTCAGATGAGAAGGCTCGCCTGACACTTGAGAATAAAATCATTTTTCATTTCAAGGCCAACAAACCTCCTGGTTTGAATGTCAATTTTAGTTTTCTTTTAAAGTAATCTTTGTGAGTTCAATATACCCTCAGGGCGGTTTTTAATTGCCGACGGGTGTCTGGGCGACCCCGAGGTACCTGAGCCTAGACTGCTACGCCCACGTGGTCTGGCAGTCTTCCTTTCCATCCTTCCTATCCCCATTCCTTCACACTCACATTGGTTCTTCCCGTGAGCAGTCACCAAAAATTCTCCCTCCGGTCCTGAAGAAGAACGAAGGTTCGAAACGTTGACCATTGGCCTTTAAATCCGGATTCTACAGTTTACAGTGAGTCTCATCCTCGTCCTTACTCCTTATTATACTCACTCGCACATTTTACCAATAATTGTATAAATATCAATTTTCTAAAACTCCTCAATTCCAGTCAAAATAACTCTTAATAAATTTCCATGTACATGTATTAAAGTTTTAACTGAATGTATAAAACTAGTATGAAAATTTTGTAATTTGCAGTTTTTTCATATTGTTGCTTATCTATAAATTTTATTTTCCCCAGTTTTCAAAAATCATCGAAAGAATTTAAATTAATTAAATTATTAAAGACGAATACACTTCCCCCAGATTAATGATCTTTTAAGTAGTTACTGATTTAAAATAATACAAATATTTCTATTCGACGCCAACCATTTACTAAAACTATTAACAAAAACAATTTATAAAAAAAAACTTTCTTTCATAAATAAAGCAACGGCAGCAGTAGCCAACGTAAATGCAATTACTCGTCGTGCTCGCGTCCCCGTCCTCAACACCCACTCAAAACTATTTAACGCTCTAGTCAAAACAGTTCTACTTTACGCAGCTCCAGTTTGGTCTCTAAATTTTACAGAACAGTTAGAAACGTTCCAAAATAAATACTATAAAAAGCTACTGAATCTTCCAATGTGCACACCAGGTTACGCCCTTCGGCTCGAGACTGCCATGACCCCCATCATCACACAAATAATCAAGCATTCCCTAAAATTCCTTGCTAAATTGCTCAATCGAGAGGCGGATTCATTCCTGGGTGAATGCATACGATATCAACTACGCTGGGGAAGGAGATCAATCACAAAACACAACTGGGCGCAAAAACTCAATGAATTACTAAAGAAACACAACACCGGGATAGATATCTTCTTATCGGATATCAAGGAGCTACCATCACTCATCCAAAAATCCCTGAAAGGAATACTAGAGAAAATTACTAATGACACCACTTCCAGTGATATCACGCGCTTAAAATGTTCCACATTTATCCCACACACTGATATCTTCCTCCATCACGGTCAACCAGAACCATACTTAACTATGGATTTACCAATCACGACATGTAGACTAATTGCCCAACTCCGAGTGTCCCTATTCTCTATAAGGTTATCAAACAAAAGAATTCGATTCGATAAATGCCCACTATGTAGTTATGAGTGCTCCACTGTTCACCACTTATTGTTCAAATGTAATATAACTAAACCTATCGTACAACAATTCTTACGCAAATTCTTATCTAGTTCGTCTACATCTTTCCACGCTATGTACAACGATAATTATAATAACACAGAATTCTACAAAAATATATTAATGACCTTTGTACACATTTTTAAACTTTTCGACTTATGTAATTATTTTAGCGAAATACCTTAAATTATAAATGTAATGCAATATTTTCCTATGTATGATGAGGGCCAAAGGCCATATGTTATTTAATAAATTGATTGATTGATTGATATATCTGTGGTATTAACCACTAATTTTAAAATTTAAAAATGTTACTCTCCGACGTCAAACTGTTGTATAAAAAGCTTTATTTCACAAATATTAATTTTCTAAAACTCTCCTCGTTTATATTTGATTAAAAATTAATTCAAAAAATCTGTAAAATTTGAATCTTTATGGAATTGAGTGAAATGAAGTGTAAACCCGCAAATTGTTTTAATCACTCAATTTAATTTAATCAATCAATTTAACGTTATCAATTTTTTAAAAAAGTTCATTACAAATTCCAACTTACGATATTACGAAAAGCAATTAAGGTGTGCGGATTAGCTTTGTTGATCTTTAAATTAACGGCGGATTTAAAATTTTGAAATATTTAAAGAATGTTCATTACATACAAATTCCAATTTACGATATTACGAAAAACAATTAAGGTGTGCGGATAACAGCCCTATTGATCTTTAAATTAATGACGGATTTAAAATTTTAAAGTATTTCTCTCCGACGTGAAACTTTAAAAAAAATTGAAAAATTTCAATTATGAAAATTAACTCGGGCCTTCGGGATACATAATCTTTTTAGAAATAACGCATTTAAAACTTGACAAATATTTCTTTCAGACGTCAAACTTTGAATATCATAAATATCAATTTTCTATTTACCTCGAGTAAAAATTACTCCAAAAATTTAGCAAAATTTACATTTCCACGTAATTATGTGAAATTATACTGGGGTACAAATATCTTATAGTTTTTCTTTTATTTTCACAATGTTGCTTATCTATCTAATTTTATTTTCCCTATTTTTAAAAAGTCAATAAAAATTTCAATTTACAACAAAAAAATAAATCCTGGATTGAAATGATCTATAAGTTCATCATTAATTTAAAATTGTACAAATATTTCTCTTCGACGCGAAACTTCTTCACAAAAAACTAATTTCAAAAATCTCACAATTTTCTCATGTATGAAAATCTTGTAATTTAATTTTTCATTTGTAATCATACCGTTGCTTATCCGTCCATTTTATTTTTCCTCATTTTAAAATTACCTATTTCATTTTCCTATAATTACCTATTTCAAATTGATTGCTTATTTAAAATGTTACAAATATTTCTATACGACGTCTAACTTTGAATTTCATAAATATCAACTTTCTACTCATAATCATACCCCGGACAAATATTTTTTTATCCTACCCTACTCGTGTTGAGCTCAACATGAGTAGGGTAGGATAAAAAAATATTTTTCCGGGGTATGGAGTCTAGTAAAAATTACTTCAAAAAATTAGTAATATTAGCAATTATTTTTTTATTTTTTCATATTTAAATTTTCAGGTAATTATGTGAAATTATGTTTTTCTCGAATATTTTGTAGTTTTTCATTTATTTTCAAAGTGTTGCTGATCCATCAATTTTATTTTCCCCATTTTTTTAAAACTCAATAAAAATTTCAAGTTTAAGTTAATGCTTAGTTTTATTTTAAGGTCAATTTTATTATCACATTTTTTTGTGAGATAACAAAGATTCTGTAAGATAACACACATAACAAGATTTTCTCTAATTAGACATAACGTGTCTCGACTATGACAATTCTGTAATTTGCGTTTATATTCATACACTGTAAATAAAGTTGAGTAAAATTGCAACTAAAGCAACTATTGAGTAAAATTTACCCTGACAAAGGTAAAATTTACTCAAGGTTGAAAGATTTTTGCTCAACCTTGAGTAAATTTTACCTTTGTCAGGGTAAATTTTACTCAATAGTTGCTTTCGTGGCAATTTTACTCAAAATTGAGTAAATTTTAATCAAATTTATTTAGAGTATAACCATCTGGAGTTGAATCATTGACCTTCAATGAATATCAATAAATTTCTACATTTTTTAAATACAAATTTCAAACTTCAATTTACTCAGCTATGTAAAGCAATTAAATCTCTTGAGCTCGATGATCTTTAAAGTAAATTAGCATCTAAAATTTTGCAAATGTTTCTATCCGGCGGAAAACTTTAGCACAGAAACACAAATTAATTTCAAAATAGTAATTTTCTAAAACTCTGTATTCGCAAAAACTTAATGACATACATATCAATTTTGTAAAACTTTTTTCATTCGATTAATTACAAATAGTACTCCAAAAAATTAACAACACTCATTTTTATGTAATTACTTTGCATCAATCGACCTTTACAGGAAAGGTCATTCTTCATTAAATTTAATAACTAATTCTATCCGATGCAAAATTTTCACAACAAATTTTCATAATTTCATTAATATCAAATTTCCTAATTTTAAAACTCTTCCATCCGATTAAAAATTACTTAACAAATTCGCGGAATTTTCATTTTCATGTAATTTCATGAAATCAAGTGCAAAGGGCACCTTGTATGAAAATATGAAAACTATGCAGTGAGGATATAATAGGATAAGTGAAATGATAAGGACCCACTTTTAGTACTTTGATGGGTCCGGGTTATGGAATGTTGACATTTTTTGACAAAAAAGCCAAAAATCTGGACCCTTCAAAGTATTAAAAGTGGGCCCTTATCCTTTCACTTGATCCTTCCTGGTATGAAAATCCTGTAATTTACAGTTTTAGGCCTTTTAAGATGGCCTTATAGATTTTTCAGGATGTCTGTCCGTCTGTAGGCACGATTAACTCTCTTTAAGCAAAAGCTATCGACTTGCATAATTCATCTACGGGCAAAAAGTAAGGATGAGTTCGAAGATGAGCCTGATCGGTCAAGTGGTTGACCGATGAGGGTCATTTAAGTGGTTAGGATTGACTGAAAAAATTAAATTTCATAGAAACTTCTAAAATTTGTCGCAGGAGGTCGAAATTTGGTATGTGGATTGCCAATGTCTTAAGCTTGGGTATAGTTTCAACATTTTTCAATCTGAACGACCCCATAGGATAACCCACACCGATTTCACAAATTTGCCGTAGGAAGCTGAAGATTCAGCGAATCAGTATCTTGCGAAGATACTTGTCGCAAGCAGCTAAATTTGGCACCAGGATTGATAAATTTAGAATCTTGTATAAAATTATGTGCATTTTGCATTTAATTCTTACAGTAACTAAAAAAACACTACCAACCAGTAGCGTCAATTCTTCGTATTACTTCTACCAATTTTTAAAAATATTTACTTACTCCTTGATTACTTACAAGACGACCTTACTACCTCTGGTTACTTTTAGTTCATATAATTTCACGAGAAGTCATTAAGTATCACCGTGCCGAAATTTAGCTTCTTACGGCAATTTCTGAAAATCGGTATGGGTCACGTCTCGGGTCCCTCCCGGTTGAAAAATTTTCCAATTTCACTTCAGATTTTTTCATTATGAGCCATTAGCACGCTACATACCAAATTTCAGCTATCACAATTTTGAAATTTTGGTGCATAATACCCCACCCACTCATATGACCCACACTGGTCTAAATCTTTTCTGATCAATCTGACCCATCTTCGAACTAGGTCGTTGCATTGCCCAGATGCATGTCTGTATCAAATTTGGTAAAAATCGGCACTAAACTCCTTCGAGAGTTATGGAAAGACAGCCAGACGAACAGGTCGATTACATAAGCCCTGGTTCGGGCTAAAAATTATATGCCAATCGTTCTTTAGAGTCTGGCTTTTAGTTTAGGTAATAATGCCGTCTTAAAAGGCCCCGCAAAGTTGCTTGAAGTAGGTTTTTCATTTATTTTCATACTTTTGTTGCTTATCTAGACATTTAATCTTTCCTATTTTATGAAAATAATCATTCAAAATTTAAATTTATGAAATTGTGAAAAGCAAGTATTAGGAACATGCTCTTTTATCTTTAAATTGATTACGAATTAAAGATTTTACAAATATTTCTCTCCGACGTGAAACTTTAACAAAAAATGAATTTCTCAAAATCCAATTTTATCGGGAATGAATTTTTTTTTACTTTTTCATACTTTTACTGCTCTTCTAGACATTTTATTTTTCCTATTTTATCAAAATAATCATTCCAAATTTTAATTTATATAATTATGAAAAACAATTAAGTTAATTCCTTTATCTTTAAATTGATTTCGTATTTAAAATTTTACAAATATTTCTATCCGGCGAGAAACTTTACAAGAAGTAAATTTTTTAAAATTCAATTTTATCATGCATGAAAATTTTGTAATTTTTCATTTATTTTCATACTTTTGCTGCTTTTCTAGCCATTTTATTTTTCACATTTTATGAAAATAATCATTCCAAATTTTAATTTATATTAATTTTAATTATGAAAAACAATTAAGGTAATAGGTTCCTGCTCGTTATCTTTGAATTGATTGCGTACTTAAAATTTTACAAATATTTCTATCCGACGTGAAACTTTACAAAAAATAAATTTCATAAAATTCAACTAACTCGGGCTTGAAAATTATCTTTCAGTCAAATGATAAATTTTAAATTTTACAAATATTTCTCTTCGACGTGAAACTTTACAAAACTAAATTCATAAATATGAATTTTTTCGGGTAGGAAAATCTTACAATTTTTTTATCTATTTATTCCATAAATTTTTCGATATTTTCTCCATTTTTGTAATCATTGCGAACTTCAATTTGACCAAATTTGCAAAAAAATTAAACTACTTGGATGAATAATCTTTAAGGTAATTATTTATTTAAAATTTTAGAAATATTTCACTCCGACATAGAACTTTCTAAAAAGCAAATATGTTCATAAATATCCATTTTCTCTACTCTTGTATTCGATTAAAAATTTCTCCAAAAAAAATACTAAAATTTTAATTTTCACGATTAAAATGAACTATATAAATAAACGCACCTATTACAAAAATCTTGTAATTTGCAGTTATTCCAAAATTATTTGGGGTAACCAAAATCTTGTAATTTTTTGATCATATTTTTCTTATCTAGCAATGTTTTCCCTATTTCTTAAAATCATTAAAAATTTTAATTTTCTAAATTATCACATAGGATTTAAATTCTTTTAGCCATCTTTAAAGTGTTAACTACTAATTTTAAAATTTACAAATATTACTCTCCGACGCCAAACTTTACAAAAATTTCATAAATATCAATTTTTCATATTCGTTTAATTTAAAAAATTACTCCAAAATATTTGTAACATTTTAATTTTCATGTAATTGTCGCTAACCCATTCACCTTTGCAGTGAAGGTCATTCTTCCTTAAATTTTATACATATTTCTTTCTATCCAATTACTATCCGATGCCAAACTTTGCTAAAAAAAATAAATTTCATTTATTTCCAGATTTTGCTTGTCTATTCATTTTATTTTCCCCATTTTTTAAAATTGTAAACCTTAATTTCATGAACGTTAATATACTCGATTTTTTTAAATACTAAAATTACTCTAAAAAACTTGCAAAATTTCCATTTCAAACTTATATTCACAGATAAAGATTTGCTCTAATTATGCATATCTCGAGTATGAAAATCCTATAACTTCCATTTATATTTGTATAAAAAGCTTTATTTCACAAATATTAATTTTTTTAAACTCTCGTCGTTTATATTTGATTAAAAATTACTTCAAATAATTAGTAAAATTTGCATCTTTATGGAATTGTGTGAAATGAAGTGTAAACCCGCACCTTTACAATGGCAAATTGTTTTTATCACTCAATTTAATGTAATCAATCAATTTAACGTTATCCATTTTTTTAAAACGTTCATTACAAATTCCAATTTACGATATTACGATAAGGTATGCGGATCATCTTTGTTGATCTTTAAATTAACGGCGGATTTAAAATTTTAAAATATTTCTTTCTGACGTGAAACTTAAAAAAAATCAAAAATTTCAATTATGATAATTAAATTAACTCGATTCTGCAGAATCAGATAATCTTTGAAGTAATTACGCATTTAAAATTTTACAAATATTTCTTTCCGACGTCAAACTTTGAATATCATAAATATCAATTTTCTGATTACCTCGAACAAAAATTACTCCAAAAATTCAGCAAAATTTACATTTCCACGTAATTATGTGAAATTATACTCGGGCACAAAAATCTTATAGTTTTTCTTTCATTTTCACAATGTTGCTTATCTATCAATTTTATTTCCCCTTTTTTTTAAAGTCAATAAAAATTTCAATTTACGAAATTAAAAAAAAATAAATCCTGGATTAAAATCAACGTGATCTCTAAGTTAATCATTAATTTAAAATTTTACAAATATTTCTCTTCGACGCGAAACTTCTTCACAAAAACCTAATTTCAAAAATCTCAAAATTTTCTCGGGTATGAAAATCTTGTAGTTTAATTTTTCATTTGTTTACATACCGTTGCTTATGCATCCATTTTATTTTTTCTCACTTTAAAAATACCCATTTCATTTTCTCCTTTTTTAAAAAAACTCATTACAAATTTCAATTTACGAAATTACGAAAACCAACTAAAGAAAGGAGCAGGATATATCAGCTTTGGATGAGTAATGCATTTAAAATTTTACAAATATTTCTATCCGACGTCTAACTTCCATTCGAGTAAAAATTAAATTAGTAATATTAACAATTATCTTTTTATTTTTTATTTATTTAAATTTTCAGGCAATTATGTGAAATTATGGGTTATCTCGGGTATCTCGAATATTTTGTAGTTTTTCATTTATTTTCATAGTGTTGCTTATCCATCAATTGTATTTTCCCCGTTTTTTTACAACTCAATAAAAATTTCAAATTACGAAATTGTAAAAAAAACAATTCCATCCAGGAAAAATTATGTTTAAGTTAATAGTTGTTAGTTGTATTTTAAGGTCAATTTGATTTCCACAATTTTTTTAAAACCACTACAAATTTCAATATACGAAATTATGAAAACAATTAAACATTCATGATCTAATAACCTTGGTCGTAGTGACTAATTTACAATTTTACAAACTTTTCTATCCGACGTTGAACTTAGCAAAAAAGTTAACTTCATAAATATCAATTTTCTGACCGTATTCAATTTGATTGTTAACAATTACTCCAACAATTACTCAATTTGCTCGATTTTTAAAAACCATTAGGAAAAAATTTAAATTTAAATTCAGAAATTTAAATTGTTGAAATTTCAAAAGACAAAGGTTTTTCGTGTAATTAAAAAAATTGCTTTTGATGCAAAATTTTAAAATTAAATTTTATAAAAAATTGTTTGATGCAAAACCTTGGAATGAAATTTTATTAAAATTTGTTTTTGGTGCAAAACCTTGAAATGAAATTTTAGTAAAAAAAATGTCTCTATGGAAAACCTTGAAATGGAATTTTATTAAAAATTGTTTTCGATATAAAACCTTGAAATGAAATTTTATAAAAAAATTGTTTTTGCTGCAAAACCTTGAAATGAAATTTGATTACAAATTGTCTCGATTTCCCCAAATTGTAAATTTTTTCTTCATAAACAAAACTTGTTGCTCAAAAATCTTTCAATTCAATTAAAAATTTCCACTAGAAAAAGTATTGACACATTTTAAAATTATCGATAAAAAACTGTTTTATTATTTATTATTAATACCCATAAATAACAAAGATTTTGTATACTTGTAGATTATCTCGGGTATAAAAATCTATAAAATTTGCACTTCCTGGTTTCAAATTCAAGTATTGATGCATTTAAATTTAATTTAAAATTTAAAATGTTAATTTATTTAAATTTATCTATTAAAAGTATCCGGAATAAGTAATCTTACTGATTATAATATGAAAATAATTACTGATTTCAGATTTTGCAAATACATATTTCTACCCGACACCAAACTTTACAAAACTATAAATATCAGTATTTCTTCAAAACTCTTCATTTCAATTATTTAAATAAAGAGTAAAATAAGTTGAAAAATTTCGTGAAATTTTCATCTTTAATGGACATTCGCAAATAACAAATATTTTCTGTAATTATATGTGGAGCATCTCCACTATGAAAATCCTGCAATTTACATTTATTTTCATACTTATCTCGAGTCCAATCAATGGATACCAATAAATTTCCACATTTTACAAAAATTACAATTATCTAATTATGAAATTATGAAAAACAATTAAAATTGTTGCCCCCGATGATCTTTAAACTAAATTATTATTTAAAATTTTGCAAATATTTCTCTCCGGCACCAAACTTTGCAAAAACTTAATTTCATGAACATTAATATATGTATCTAAGACTCATTTCAAATTATTTCAATAAGTAATAAAATAACTTCAAAAATTTAGTAAAATTTCAATTTTTAATTTATATTCCCAATTAATTAACAAAGATTTTCTCTAATTAGATCTCGTCTGGACTATGAAAATCCTGCAATTTGAATTGATTTTCATACTCATTTGGAGTTGAATCATTGAACTTCAATGAATATCAATAAATTTCCATATTTTTAAAATAAAAAATTCAAATTTCAATTTAGGGAATTATGAAAAGCAATTGAATTTCCTGGACTCGATGATCTCTAAGGTAAATTTCAATTCAAAATTTTGCAAACATTTCTATCCGACGCCTAAATTCGCAACAAATTGAATATCAATAAATTTCCACAATAAACAATCATGATCCAAGTTACGAAATTATTACAAAACAATGAGTATTTTCGAACAAGTCATCTTTAAAGTAGCTTAAAATTTAAAATTTTACTAATTTTTCCATCCGACGCTAAACTATGCAAAAATTGTATTTCATAAATATCAATATTTCTCTAAAACTCTTCACCTAAACCATCTTTAAAGTAGCTTAAAATTTAAAATTTTACTAATTTTTCCATCCGACGCTAAACTATGCAAAACTTGTATTTCATAAATATCAGTATTTCTCTAAAACTCTTCACCTAAATATTTTAAAAACTTAAATTACTCCAAAGTATAACATTTCCACTTTTAATTTGCATTCACAGAAAACAAAGATTTGTTTTAATTATACACAGAGCATCTCGGGTGTGAAAATCTTTACTCATCACGAGTTAAATGGATATCAATTAATTTCCAAATTTTTGAAAACCATTGCAAATTCCACTTTACGAAATTACAAAAACCAATTAGCAACTTGTTGGATCCAATGATCTACAAAATAATTGCTAATTTTAATTTTCCAAATATTCCAACTTTTCCTTCGATTAATTTTAATAAAATGCTCCAAAAATGTAGTAAAATCTTCATTTTATGGAAGTATTGACCTATTGATCTTTACGTTAAAAGACCTTCTCTATAAAATTTTATAAATATTTCTATCCGACGTCAAGCTTTACAAAAACTTAATTTTATAAATATAAATTTTCTAATTAAAATTCTACTATTCCATTAAAAATTACTCAAAAAATTGATAAAATTCCCACGTACATGTAATTATTTGAGTGAAATGAAGTGTAAAAAACAGACCTTTTCAAAGAAAAATTGGAAATTTCAGAAATTAAAAGCTGTAATATTTTCCTGCTGAAAATAAAGACTTTCTCTAAAATCTTGCAATTTGCACTTATTTTCATAATCATCTCAAATTCACTGGATGTCAATACTCTTCCCAATTAAAAAAACCGTTACAAATTTCAATTTAAGAAATTATGAAAAGCAATTCAACTTGCTAGAATCTTCTCATTTAAAAAATTCATAACAGATTTGAAATATGAAATTTCAATCAAATCAAGGGGTTTCCAAATCTTGAAACTAATTACTAGTTTCAAATAATACAAATATTTCTACCCGACGTCAAACTTTCGCCTCAATTTAATCTCATAAATTAACTTTTCAATTCAATTATCGGATGAAAAAATTACCACTGAAATACTATTTAAAAAGAGCATCTGACATACTTGTTCATTTTCATTCATTTTACAAAATATTATAGTGAATGATAGTGAGTGAAAATGAGTTTCCTGCCATATGAATGAAAACGATTGAAGGATTCCGTCATTTCAGATGAATGACTGTGAATGAAAGACTTTTTCACTCATTCCATTTTTCACCCTATGCTTAATACCATGGGGCGAAGTAAGAAATGAAGTCCGATGAAGTAAAATGAAATGAATTTGGACAAAAATTACTGAATGTGAATGAAAATCTTCAGTCGTAAATCAGGATGACTGAACCTTGAATGAAAACTGAATTTTTGAACAGGTATGAGCCGAACTAAACTTGATTTCATAAATATCAATAATATTCAAATTAAACTGTTCACGTCCATTAAAAATTTCCATTTTCATATTATTCAAAAACTGTATCACTGATACACAGACTTGCTAGTTTGGGTCAGCGCACCACACCGCGAACCACACCGGCCAAGTCGGAAACTTAGCGCACCACACCGCGAACCACACCAGCCAAGTCTTAAACTTAGCGCACCACACCGCGAACCACACCAGCAAAAGCCTAAAACCCAGCGCACCACACCGCGAACCACACCAGCGAAAGTCGAAAACCCAGCGCACCTCACCCCGATCCACACCGGGTGTGGCTCGCGGTGTGGTTCGGTGCGCATTTTTTGCGAACCAATGGTTCACTGACTGCTTAAAGATACGACAAACACACACGTTATGTTTAAACAATACTGTGACTTGTAAAAAACTTTCCCCATACATAATTATTAAAATTCTACATTTTCACATTTTCACCAGTTTTATCAATTCAGAATGGAACATTTTATTATTTTGTATAGTAAATATATTTTTATAATTATTCCAGTGTTTCGTGGTGGTTGTAACTACCGGCCAAAATAGCAGTCCAAAAATGGTTTTAACCACTTTTGGACCTCAAAGTTCGGAGCTCCAAAATGTATTGCTGGATTATTTATTGGAAGATGCTATTCCTGTTCAGTTTGAGCATATTATGTATACACAGTATGACACGGCACGATTTAGAGAATTTATGATTGATTTCTCAAGATATATACGTAAGATATATTTGTTTGCATGTGTTCGTATATACTACCACATATTTAGTACAAGGCTATCCTCAAATTTCGTGGTATTGCGAATTAGATTTCCCAAAATTGAAAGGACATTATATCTGAAAATGCATTTACCAAAACGGCATGAATACAGAAGCTGTAGCAAATAGGCAAATTGTCTTATTGGACAATTTTGGACACTGCAAGTAAAAAAAACGTCCAAAACGAAACACTGAATCATTTTTGAGCCAAATTTTTACCAGAGCTTAAAATGGTGCCAAAGGTTTAAAGGTTCATTTGCGATTAACAATAGCGAACCGCACCTCCGAGCCAGCGCACCACACCGCGAACCACAGCTACGAACCAGTGCACCACACCGCGAACCACACCGGGTGTGGTTCGCGGTGTGGTTCGGTGCGCATATTTTGCGAACCAGTGGTGCGCCGATCCACAAACTAGCAAGTGTGCTGATACAGTATCAAATCAGCACTCACAATGCAAGTCTTTTGCGTGTACAACTCAGATCCGGGTGGGGCCAATTTTATTTTGTTCACCACAAAAAATAAGCGTACCCGTATTTTTTCATTTTTCATAATGCGCTAATTTGAGCGCGAGGCGCGAATTTTAAAACGTTTTCCAGCCAAAGCCTCGGTTTTTAAAACTTCTGTGAATTTTCGAATTTTAGCGCGAATCCAAAAATTCGAAAACAAGTCTCTTCGGAATGACTTACCTGACTTATAAAAAATCCAATTGCCTCAAAATATGAATTTCAAAATTTTTTGTCAAAGTTTTTTAAATTCATTAAAATTACAAATTCTTTCAAATTTTTAATTTTTCAAAAAATAATAAATTTGGATTTTATACAGTCAAGTAAGTCATTCTGAAGAGACATGTTTTCGAATTTTTTGATTCGCGCTGAAATTCAAAAATTTACAGAATTTTTAAAAAGCGAGGTTTAGGCTGAAAAATGTTTTAAAATTCGCGGCTCGCGCTCAAATTAGCGCATTATGAAAAATGAAAAAATACGGGTATGCTTATTTTTTGTGGTGAACAAAATAAAATTGGTCCCAACCAGATCTGAGTTGCACACGTAAAAGACTTGCATTGTCCGCACACCTCTAAAATTGCTTTAAGCATTTAAAGCCTCTTTTTCTTGCTGCACATACGTTCAGCTAACAAAGAATAATTGTAGAATCATTATCTAATTATAGATTATTTTAGATATAACAATCTTGCAATTTCCCCATTTAGGAAAAATAATTACAAATTTACGAAAATTATGAAAAACACTAGTAATTTCAGAATGCTCACATCTTAAAATTAGTTACGAATTTCAAATAATACAAATTTTTCTATTCGACGCTAAGTTCATAAATATCAATATTTCTCCAAAAATCTTCATTTCAATTATTAAAAAATTGATTTTACTCGAAAATATTAGTACAATGATGTCCATTGGCAATAAATTTACCCATTGTTGTAAAAAGAATCATTACAAACTTCAATTTACGAAATTATGAAAACAATTAAACTTTTCTGCAAAACCATGTTCGAAGTAATTACAAATTTCAAATAATACGAATATTTCTATCCCACGTCAAACTTAATAAAAGCAATTTCATATATCAATTTCATATATCATCAATTTTCTATAACTCGATTAATTACAAAAATTACCCCAAAAATTTAATAATATTTCCATCTTCATGTAATTCTCATTCACCTTTACAGTAGAGGTCATCGTTCATTAAAATTTATTATTATTTCTCTCCGATCCAAAATTTCCAAAAACTTGATGTCATAAATATCAATTTTCCATTTACAACTCTTTTACCCGAGTAAAAATTACGTGGATATGTAATCTCTGCAATTACGAGTTTCATGCTCTCTAAAGTAGATCTCTAAATTTAAAACAATGTAAATATTTCCTTTTAAACTTGCTTACACTGAATTTCGTAAATTTACCATCAATTTTCGAACACTTTTTCATTCCATCGGTTAAAAATTCATTTATATTGAAAATTTCAATTTTCATGCAATTAACGATAAGTGAATTGCTATACCTATAATATTGCTATACTTAATTTCATAAATATCAATTTTCCATTTACAACTCGTTTATCCGAGTAAACATTACGTGAAAAAATTAGTAGAATTACTATTATTATATCAAATTAATTATAAATTAAAAAAAAAAACTCCTTCATTAATTAAAAAAAATAGTTGAAAAAATTATCTAGTAAAATTTCCTTTCTCATGAAACTACGCTTCTGATATATTGAACTTTACAACAAATGCCCGTTTTCAAATTTTTGAAGTATTACTGTCCGGCGCTAAACTTACAATGCGATGGTACACACTTAAAACAAATAAACCCATACAGAGTAAAAGCCAATCCGTAGAGTGGTAAAAAGGGCGACGACGCTGTACAGAGTTAGCGAGCCCAAAAGTGCAAAGGGGTAACCAACTTTACTTCACGTTGAGTTGGCTATCAACCCAAAAACGGGATATTCTGTTTTACCCTATTATGGGTAACCTTTGCTTAGAAACTCTGCAGCGTTTTAACGCGGGCCGGGTTACTATTACTTTTTTATGGGTTACAATGCCAGATGCGCCAAATGCAAATAAATAAAAAATTTTTACTTATTCATGAATTTATATTTCATTTATAACAACGTTTAAATACTCTCAAAACACATAAATTACATAGTGACATTACATATTAATTGACAATTTATAATAATCATAATTTGATAAATTTAATTCAATTAAGCCGAGGAATTATCTGGCCAATTAGCGCTTGAACAACAGGAGTCAGTGTGAAATTCTCGCACGGTTTTCCTGTAATTCCGTGCTGGAGAAACTGCCAAACATTTTTCGATTCCACTGGGGGTGGTAAATAAAATACTATGAAAGATTTTAGGCAAGTATCCAGCGCCAGGAGAAAACTTGATCCACATGGGATGGCGAATTTGTCCAAAATTACAAAGAAAGATTCAGTTCTCAAATCATAGGTCGATCCTAGGGCCAAAATGAATGGTGCAGCATTCCTATTTTCACTCAAAACATCCGCGACGTGGGTATTTTTCTAAACAAAGTATCAAAACAAAAGATATTAAAAAAATATGGACAAAATATTCGATAAACATATAATACAACACTTCGCAGAATTTTGTATAAAATTCTCACCGATCGGAATAGAATCAAGCTATCTCGAGCATCAGAGTTTGATGCTTTGACAGTCCGAGCCCTACGAGGTTTTTGAGCCACTGGGCGTTGCTCATTTTCTTCATCCGAAGAACTGCCTGCAATGCCTAATCTGCTTCCTGTAACACCCGGAAGTTGCAACCTCGCCCGCGTTGCTCCTTTATTTTGCCCACTTCCTTCTTTAACGGAGTTTAACCCAGTTGAAATCTTGCGTGCCCAGGAAGGCAGCAAATACGGAAGAAGTGAATAAGCCAACAATGAGATGTCATCTGCATTGAAAGACAATTTAGCCATGAATAAAGGGTTAATTAAAATCGTACATTGATAGCGTCAGTAGTCAAAATAATTATGTTTTCTTTACCCTCAGACAAATCTGATTTTGGCTTATGAAGCCCCAGGGTTTTCTTATAATCGATTGAGCTTTCTTCGGCGTATCTAATTAAAAGTTTTGAAGCAACCGGCCATCGCTCATAAACGATTAGGTTGAGCTGAGGGTGTCGCAGATTAAAATCTTGAACGATCTGGAAAAAATGAATAGAAAACCATTTAACCAAATTAAATTTAATTGCTCGTGCAATTCATAAAGAAGTTTTTTTGTGTTTAATTATTGTCTTCATTTTTCTTAAACCAATGAAGGGTTCTTACCATTCCTTCAACATCAAACAAACGAGGAATAATTCCAGGTATTCGACGAAAACCAGCGAGGTTGTCTTTCATCTCATCTCGAATAACTGTACGGCGCATAAACACGGTGGATTTCATTGTGTCAACAATATCTGCACCTCTATTCTGTCTTAAAAATTCCAGCATTTTTGCATCAGGTTCGGGATTTTCTGTATAAACGTAGACAATAAATTAATGAGCGAACTGATTTAATATGAGATGTAAGATAAAGAAACACCTACCCTCTTCAAGTTCAGAATCCCATGATAGCGAGCTAATGTCATCCTCGACCTTGTTTTCGATTGCCTTCTTCTTGGTCAGTTTTTTTCGTTGGTTTTTAATTCTTTCTTCCAAGAATCCCATAGGCCCGCTCGAATGTGCAGAATTAAAATACCACATTTCAGCCCCCAAATTCTTCCTACGAGGATCTCCAAGAAGTGGATATTTGTTTACCAAATCAAGGGCTAGCTGCTCCATTGCCTGCTTACTTGGGCTAAAAAACAAGTAGTAATGAGACTACGGATATTAATTCGAAATCCGTAAGCATGACAATACAAAATAATTTAATTTAATTTTCATTATGTTTACCTTCTACCTAAGTTTTTAATTAATGCGTCCACGAGCGCATTACAAATAGCTTGGCGATCTTCACGAATTATGAACATGTTGGCAGGAACTTTATCCAGGATAACCCTTCGTGCGGCCTCGCTTTCTAGCAAGATTGATTCCAAATTCTGTTTCAAGAATAATATTTAATTGTTGGTAATAAACAGTAACTATTAATTAATAATTGGCACATTATATTATACACACTTGGCCTGATAACTTACAAAACTATAATACTTTATTGATGTCGAAGAACAATCACCATGAAGAATCTCGCGAGAGTTAGCCTGCCGATTTTCTGCAAATGTATGAAGCACTTGAGAATTTCCTGGCGACAAAAGGTCAAGCTCAAACTCCACGCTCTTGGAATTTGGACCAGGTGGACTTCCGAGAATTTGTACACTTCCCTTTAATACAAATTACGGAATGTTTATATAATAAACGCATAATGTATTTTAGATGCGTTGTTCCGCAATTTACCTGATGATTCATCTGCACCAAAGCTGTTTCTGGTAAGATTTCACAGACATTGGAACAATGGGGGCCAACCTTTGGGGTGAATGATTTCCGGAAAAGACATGGCGAAACTCTCAATCCTCGTTCTCTCATTTCCTGTTCACCTGGCAATACACCACTAAAACCGGATGACTGAGAGTCCTATTTTCAATAAAAAACAAAACCAAATTAGCTCATACATTTATTGGTTTATTTGTCGTTAAATACTCTATACAAACAATATATACATAAACAGTTTCAAGAATCTTAAAATTTAACTTACATAACTATACAAATTTTACCGGTAGTATGATATGGATGGTACCTTTCTAAATCATTACAGAATGAAATTGACGGATAAAAACACTGAAAGTACTTAACGTCATTACAATCTAATATAGCTAAATTACCCGAATCAATTAGCTTATAACCACAAAAATGCTCCACATATTCTGAACTAAAATGTTGCAACACGAAATAACATTCGTCTTCCTCATTAATAATTGATTTAATTAAACCGAAAATGGGATATTGAGTACAACGTTACACCAAGACAAATCCACCCACCTCAAAGATGGAACCATTTTTAATTATTTTATGTGAGCCAGACACTTTTTCGGAAATTTCTTTGCAAAGATAACTTGCTATCATACCACCACAATCCATATCAGACAAAAAATTATCTTCCGTATCGGAGCATTCAAATGTGTGTGGGGTGAATTTATCTACTGCTAGTAATTTAAAACATCGAGCGAGTTGAAAACGATAGGCCAACGACTTGGAAATGTTTCTAAAATTTCCAATCACATGAGCCGTTGTTTTAAAAAATTTGTGCCTAGCTTCGAACGCCATGCTCCAAAACTGTCGAAGTGGACCTATCTGTCTAATTGCTGAACTATAATGAATCATGTGGTGGTGCTTAGGTTTTAAGGGTTTTCTAATCAAACCTGTGTAGGAATTCAAAAATTCTGAAATCAGCGAATCCAAGTAAATTAAGCCACTTTTACTGATCTCATTCGAAAGCAGAATTCTAGCTATTTCATTTAGCAAAATATAAAGTCACCACACTTTATGTTTTTGATCAATTAAATCACCTAAAATGATTGGCAGAAATAATAGTAAACAAATATTTTGGGAAGCATTCTGACCCGACTTCATGTCACCTTTCAAAAAGGACTGCTTAATTTGGGAGGGTCGGCTTCCACAATAATGTCGACCAAAATCAAATGATTCTAAACGATAATTTAACTTATTAATAGTAATTAATTTTTCCGAAACTAAACTACTAATTAATGCATGAAAAAGATCTGGACCAACTCCCTCAAACAAATCATGCATAATATCAAACACGTAATTTTTTGTGACATGAAAATATGGCAAGTCATTTAAAATTGACCGAAAACTAATTCCTGTCTCGCTTAAATTATTAATTTCAATATCCTGCTGGTAATTAACTTCAGAACGAAGCTGCACTTTTTCTTCGATACACTTAGTTTGGCACTCTCTTTTCTGCATTTTACATCTGCGACAAGGATAGTTTGCATTAAATCCCTCTGAGAAGCCGAGAATAGTGTGCAATCCTAAATTGTCCCCTGATAGCTGAGCTAAAACGATTTTAATATTAATTTGTTCACCATTATGATGAATATCCACTCCCTCTTTCCATAACTGCAACAGTTCGTTAACAATTATTCGAATTACAGCGTTTGGAGAACAAAGTTTAAGATCTTCCGTTTTTAGTGAAGCAACCAAAATAATGTTTTCAAGTTTTGAGTTGTAATGCTGTGGCAGATTAAGGATTGAAAAGTAAAAATTAGCCAGCTTATGTTTTCCGCTTTTCGATCCTAACGGATTGGCAACTTCCGCATCATCATAATATAAATTAAGAAACAAGACATTTTTATCAGATTGAAATTGCTTAGCCAATTTACCACTATAAAAATTTGAATAAACCTCACCATTGTAACTAGAACGATTTTGCAAGATCGAATAAAAACCTGGTTTCTTGAAGAGTTGGGCAATTGATAACTTGATTAGGATATACTGCATTACTACCGATTCGTAAACTTGACCTCGAGTCCTTAAATTATGTGATTTAAAACAAATATCACTGTCTAACACAATTTCTTTGGGGGCTATCATGAAATCATTTTTAATTAGAAACTTGTCCATTTTATATTTACTACTAAACTTATTGAACATTTCCGTCAAATTATGGAAGGAGTTAAAATTAATATCTAGTCCAATACAATTTTGTTCAAGCTCTTTTTTTACTTCACCTTTGCAAATATTTATAACTTTATCCACCGTTTCTTTCACTACGGAGATGATTTTAAGGCATGTCGACATAGGAATTTTGTCGGATTCTAAGATACAGGCATAAAGTTTCGATACACAATATTCTAGCTCTTTGCTTGAATTCTTTAAGTATTGAACATTGGTCTCCTCTTCCTCATCATTTGTCGTATCAAGGACTGACAAAGAATTACGAACAAAATTTTGCTGCGGGATGTTAAAATGCACATCGCCTTGTAATAAATCTGGATGGAAGTTAAAAAAATTTCTATAATGATTAAGGTACGACCGTCGTTGGAAATGACCCTTGCATTGTGGGCATACATACTCACTGTGTGTCTTTAACTGGTGAGAATCGGCCAAATGTTTCGATAAGCTATTTAGATTTGTATATTTAGCAAGGCACTTGAAACATACATATACGGAGCCGGCGTTAATTTTGCTAATCGCGTTGAATAATTTTGTCCTGTGTCCAATGCTCGGAATAAGTTCTGCGAGGTCCTCCTTAGAAAGTTCCAGTAAATCTTCATCAGTAATATGATGCTCTGGAAGAAATTAATTATTAAAAATTAACTACAATATTTTATTATGATTTGCATGCCAAAAAACTGAAGTAAGAATGTTTAAATTGTCTTACCTTCAAATTTTGTGATATATTCGGCCAATCCACACTGAGTGAGAACTCTATGCACCTCCGTTTGACTCATGTCGATCAATTTTGAATAGTTAAATTAATTAAGAAACTATTTTCTCCAAAGTCCTGCAGCAGGAGGAGACGTACTTGAAGACTGAATGAGCGGCATGGTCTGGCTGGCGGAATCTAAATACCCGCTCCACTTTTTACTTGAGATAAAAAATCACAACTCCTTATGAGGTTGTGGCAATACGCCCACGAGTAAATCGGTTACTTTTACCTGTATCGAGGTTATTTTGTATGCAATGTGGCATGGGGTTATGAATTTTACTCACCCACGCATTGACTTTACCCCCGACAGTATTAACCAATTTTTAACCCAAAAACAAGTTAAAGTCATTTCTTAGAGTGTATCAAGTGTAACCCTCCGATTTGGCTGAAATTTTGAAATTATGTGGTCCTCGTCAATACAACCAACGATTCTTCAGGTAGTTTGTGCGATGAGCAGAATTTCTCAAAATATTTGAGGTCAGAGTTGATAAATGGCTGATTTTTTTTACCAGCCGGAGTAAGCAAACTAATCTTCAATTCTCTTTCTGTGCTAAACATCGCATATTTTTCAACTTTGCCCTCAAATATTTTGGCAAATTCTGACCATCGCACAAACTGCCTCAAGAAAGGTTGATATGGACGACATAATTTCAAAATCAATTTCAAATCAAAATCAATTTCAAAATCACCGGGAAGAAAAATCTTATTTATACACACACTTGCTAGTTTGTGGATCGGCGCACCACTGGTTCGCAAAATATGCGCACCGAACCACACCGCGAACCACACCCGGTGTGGATCGCGGTGTGGTGCGCTGGCTTTTCGACTTTTGCTGGTGTGGATCGCGGTGTGGTGCGCTGGGTTTTCGACTTTTGCTGGTGTGGTTCGCGGTGTGGTGCGCCGGCTCGGAGGTGCGGTTCGCTATTTTTAATCGCAAATGAACCTTCTAACCTTTGGCACCATTTTAAGCTCTGGTAAAAATTTGGCTCAAGAATGATTCAGTGTTTCGTTTTGGACGTTTTTTTTACTTGCAGTGTCCAAAATTGTCCAATAAGACAATTTGCCTATTTGCTACAGCTTCTGTATTCATGCCGTTTTGGTAAATGCATTTTCAGATATAATGTCCTTTCAATTTTGGGAAATCTAATTCGCAATACCACGAAATTTGAGGATAGCCTTGTACTAAATATGTGGTAGTATATACGAACACATGCAAACAAATATATCTTACGTATATATCTTGAGAAATCAATCATAAATTCTCTAAATCGTGCCGTGTCATACTGTGTATACATAATATGCTCAAACTGAACAGGAATAGCATCTTCCAATAAATAATCCAGCAATACATTTTGGAGCTCCGAACTTTGAGGTCCAAAAGTGGTTAAAACCATTTTTGGACTGCTATTTTGGCCGGTAGTTACAACCACCACGAAACACTGGAATAATTATAAAAATATATTTACTATACAAAATAATAAAATGTTCCATTCTGAATTGATAAAACTGGTGAAAATGTGAAAATGTAGAATTTTAAAAATTATGTACGGGGAAATTTTTTTACAAGTCACAGTATTGTTTAAACATAACGTGTGTGTTTGTCGTATCTTTAAGTCAGTCAGTGAACCATTGGTTCGCAAAAAATGCGCACCGAACCACACCGCGAACCACACCCCGGTGTGGATCGCGGTGTGGTGCGCTGGGTCTTCGACTTTCGCTGGTGTGGATCGCGGTGTGGTGCGCTAGGTCTAGGTTGATAAATAAATGCAATTTGTATAAATTATACAAATTGCATTTATTTATCAATCAATTTTCCCATTTTTTAAATCATTACAAATTCCAATATTTGAAATTATAAGCGACGATAAGCAATTGAACTATATACATAGTTCCGTGTGATATATAACGTAATTACGTGTTTAGAATTTTGCAGATATTTCTCTCCGACGTGAAACTTTTTCACAAAAACCTAATTTCATAGATTTCAATATTTTTGGGTTTGCAAATCTGATTTTATTTATTTATTTATTCTATCAATTTTATTTTCTCCATTTTTGTGCATACCTGTCCACTTTCATTCATTTGAGTGATTATGATAGTGAATGAGAATGAACGAAAATGAATTTCCTGTCATTTGACTGAAAATAACTGAAGGATTCCGTCATTTCAGATGAATGAGTTTGAATGAAAGGATGTGATCAATTGTGAGTGAAATGTGAAAACCGATGACCTAGAGAAGAGAAGCGCAGGAGAAAATCGGAAAGCGGAGAGGTGAACTCCGTATACCTAGTTTCGAATGGTGAAAATATGCGTTTTTGCCAACTTAAAATCTTCGCCATTTTGCCAATTCTGCAGAAGTGATCAAATGTCACACTAACTATTGTTTGTGTTTAGCTCCTTGATATCTTGATATCTTGTATGAGTGTTGTTTCAAGAAGATCCGTGCTAAAACATGTCTGACATGTGCATTGTCAGTATCCTCAATGATCTTTAAAGTATATTACAATTTAAAATTTTGCAAATATTCTATCCGACGCCTAACTTTGCAAAACGTGAATATAAATTTCCACATTTTTAATAAAAATGACAGTAAATATTTTGGCTTCTCCCTCTTACACTCAAAGTAAAGTAGTAATGTATCATTACCATGCGGAATGACTGTGTCTCTACCAGGTCAGTTACGATTTGTCGTAGAAATGGTAATAATAAGTTCAGGGAAATTTAAATTTAATACATAATGGTATTCACTTCCTTAATATTTGGTAATGAATTTGAATTTCCATGAACTTATTATTACCATTTCTACGACAAATCGTAACTACGTGGAAGAGACACATAGTGATTCCGCATTGTAATGATTCATTACTACCTTATTTTGAGTGTAGGTTACATACTTAGGGTAATATGAAAAGTTTGCAATTTTTCATTTAGTTTCATACGTTGCTTATCTGTCAATAAATTATCCCTTTTTTAAAAAAGTCATTGAAAATTTCGATTTATAAAATTATGAAAACAATTTCAGTATGCGGATTAAACTGTATGATCTTAAAATTGATTACAAATTTAAAATCCTACAACTATTTCTTACATACAACTATTGGTCACCAACTGGTTATAAATTTATTAACTCTGGTGATAATTTAATACCAAGTCGGTGACAATTGTAACCACTCGCTTACAAATTTATAACCACTGCGGTAGAGTCGCATACTTTTTGACTATAATCGTAACCCCACTTCTAAGAGTGTACTCTCCGACGCCAAAGTTTTGCACAAAAAGCTTTATTTTACAAATACTAATTTTCTAAAACTCTCGTGTTTTATATTTGATTAAAAATTAATTCAAAAAATTAGTAAAATTTCAATCTTTATGGAAATTGTGTGAAACGAAATGAAGTGTAAACCCGCACCTTTACAATGGCAAATTGTTTTTATCAATGTGCCCACTCAATTTAATTTAATCAATCAGTCTAACGTTATCCATTTAAAACTAACAAGGGACACTCACGACCTGTCGTTTGAGTCCAGGGTACCCACTATGTTTTTTAGAATCTACTAGGACCCCAGATGAAGGATCCATTCATATTTCCGTGTAAAACTCATATTTGGCGCCATGGCGTGGCGCCAAACTTAAAAATTTGCATTTTCGACCAACTTCAAACCCTCATAACTTTTGCAGTTTATGTCGGATTTTCAAAATTTTATGCTTAAAATGATCACAAAAGTCGAAATTTTTGACAAAAAAATAAAAATAAAAAATTTCTAATTTTTGCAATATTTTTAGGATTTTTTCGACGAACCCCCATTTCGAAGAAAATTACGAAATTTTGCGAAAAGTTAAAAGCGATAATTTTAGAAAAAATTTCATGGAATAAGAAAGTTGAACTCCTTGTCATGATTTTTGCCAAAAATTTTGAAAATCCGTCCACAATTTCAAAAGTTATGGCGGTTTCAAAAATAAAAACATTCAATTTTGGCGAATTTTGCGCCACGCCACGTCGCCAAATATGAGTTTTACACGGAAATATGAATGAATCCTTCATCTGGGGTCCTAGTAGATTCTAAAAAACATGGTGGGTACCCTGGACTCAAACGACAGGTCGTGAGTGTCCCTTGTAAGTTCATTACAAATTCGTATTTACGATATTACGAAAAACAATTAAGGTGTGCGGATAACAGCCCGTTGATCTTTAAATTGATGGCGGATTTAAAATTTTAAAATATTTCTTTCCGATGTGAAACTTTAAAAAAAATTCAAAAATTTCAATTATGAAAATTAACTCGGGCCTTCGGGATACATAATCTTTGGAGAAATAACGCATTTAAAATTTTACAAATATTTCTTTCCGATGTGAAACTTCGAATTTCATAAATATCAATCCCTCGATTAAAAATAACTCCAAAAATTTAGCAAAATTTACATTTCCACGTAATTATGTGAAATTATACTCAGGTACAAAAATCCTATAGTTTTTCGTCGATTTTCACGATGTTGCTTATCTATCAATTTTATTTTCCTCATTTTTTTAAAAGTCAATAAAAATATTCAATTTACGAAATTAAAAAAAATTAAATCCGCGATTCAAATCTACAAGTTCATGATTAATTTAAAATTTTACAAATATTTCTCTTTGACGCGAAACTTCTTCACAAAAACCTAATTTCAAAAATCTCAAAATTTTTTAGGGCATGAAAATCTTACAATTTAATTTTTCATTTGTTATCATACCGTTGCTTATCCATCCATTTTATCTTTCCTCATTTTAAAATGACCCATTTCATTTTCTCCATTTTTTACAAGTAAAGTCATAAATTTCAATTTACGAAACTACGAAAACCAACTAAAGAAGCTGAGCTTATTATCTTTAAATTGATTGCTGATTTAAAATTTTACAAACTTTAAATATCATAAAAGGATCAATTTTCTATTCATAACGCTTCCATTTGAGTACAAATTACAAATTACAGCTATATCACTTATCTCTAGTCCAATCCAATCAACGGATATCAATAAATTTCCACATTTTACAAAAATTTCCAATTTCAATTTACGAAACTATGAAAACAATTAAATTTGCTGGCCTCAATGATCTTTACAGTAAATTGTAATTTAAAATTTTGCAAATGTTTCTCACCGGCGCAAAACTTTGCAGAAACTTAATTTCATGAACATCAATATTTTTGTAGGACTTATTTCAAATTATTTGAATAAAAGATAAAATAACTCCAAAAATTAAGTAAAATTTTTATTTTTAATTTACATACACAGATGACAAAGATATTCTCTAATTAGACATAAAGCGTCTCGACTATGACAATTCTATAATTTGCATTTATTTTCATACTCATCTGGAGTTGAATCATGGAAGTTCAATCAATCTCAATAAATTTCCAATTTCAATTTACGAAATTATGAAAAGCAATTGAATTTCCTGGACTCCATGATCTCTAAGGTAAACTAAAATTCAAAACTTAAAATTACTCCAACTTATAAAATTATCACTTTTAATTTACATTCACAGAAAACAAAGATTTGTTTTAATTATACATAGAGCATCTCGGGTGTGAAAATCCTTACGCATTCCAATTGATATAAATTAATTTCCCAAATTTTTGAAAATCATTACAAATTCCACTTCACTAAATTAAAACAAGCAATTAAAGTTGCAAAGAATTTTAAAGTAAATAAATAAATAAATAATTTTTTTAAAATCATTACAAATTTCCCTTTACGAAATTACAAAAAGCAATCCAACTTTTTCATTTGATTAATTAAAAAAATTCTCCAAAATTCTAGTACAATTTTCAATTTCCTGTAATTATTTAAGGGACATGAAGGTCAACAACGCACATGTTCAGAGACCAATTTCAAATTTCAGCAATTAAAACTTGTTCTATTTTTCGTGCAGCAAATTCACAGATATCTAAGATTTTCTCCAAAATCTTGTATTACAAGATTATGAAAATAAGTGCAAATTAAATTTGCACTTGTTTTCATAATCATTTCAAATTCAATGGATGTTAATACTTTTCCCAATTAAAAAAAACCGCTACAAATTTCAATTTAAGAAATTATGAAAAGGCAATTATCAAATTGCCGGAATTTTCTCATTTTTTAATAATCCTTACAGATTTGAAATATGCAATTTCAACTAAACTAGAAGGGTCCAAAATCCTGAAACTAATTACTAATTAAAAATAATACCAATATTTCCATTCGACGCCAAACTTTACAAAAATTATACAGATTTGAAATATGCAATTTCAACTAAACTAGAAGGGTCCAAAATCCTGAAACTAATTACTAATTAAAAATAATACCAATATTTCCATTCGACGCCAAACTTTACAAAAATTATATTTCATAAATATCAATATGTCTCTAAAACTCTTCACGTCAATATCTTAAACACTTAAAAATACTACAAATTATAACATTTTCACTTTTAATTTACATTCACAGAAAACAAAGATCTGTTTTAATTATACACAGAGCATCTCGATTGTGAAAATCTTTACTCATCTATAGTTAAATTGATATCAATTAATTTCCCATTTTTTAAAAATTATTACAAATTCCGCCTTACCAAATTACAAAAAGCAATTAGCAAGTTGTTGTATCCAACCCTAGTAGCACAATATCGAGAATTACTCGTGTAAAACACAGGTTTCGAGCCCCAAAAACTCGGGGAATACACGTCATGTTTTGGGTGTCCGATTGGTGGAAATTTGGGGAGAAGTGTCGCCAATTCCAACGTGTACAACACGTGTCAAACTCGTGTTTTTTAAGGTATTTCTCGAAAAAATCACGAGTGTGCCTCTATATATTTCCGTAATTATCTCGTGTTAATTCTACTTCATAACTCCAAATAAGCACCAATTTGAAATTTGTTTTGAAATTTAATTTATTTCAAATACTAGAATAATATGTCACAGCTTCAACTAAAATAGTAGACTGTATGTAATTAAAAAGTAATTAGTGTGAGTTAATCGGTGGATTCGTTCTTGTCATCCTGCAGATTACCGTTTTGATTACCTTCCCCTCCATTGTGAGCACGAGCACTAGGTCAAAAAACAACAATGTATTAAAATTCTATACAGATAGTAATTGTGGCTATTATATAATTTGTGGACTTACATCTTCTTGGAAGACTTTTTAATTCTTTTCGGTGCATTTTTCAACCACGTCTTTGTTATTTCTTCAATTTCCGTATCCGTGACTGAATTTGATGTACAACTACGGCGAACAGCATCTAGAATTGACCAATTCGAATTGAATTAAGAATATTTTACACGAAATAATTATATTTGATCCACGTATGTCTTACCGAGTACAATCTCGTTCATCCAACTCTCACGAAAAGCATATTTTTCTCCTCGTGATCCAATCCAGTTGTAATGCTCTGCCAATTTGTCATCGCACAGATTTGACAACACCTTGCGGGTACATTTCGGATTATTGCCACGAGCTCGATGACCCAACTCAATTATCTGGTGAACAATTAAAGCAATTATTTCTCCATTCGTCTATGCATAATTATAATATATATTAATATTTTTTACCAATGTTTGCTTCTTGTCATCTGACTTATAATGAAGTTCTAATTTATCGACCTCTTCTTTTGTCTTCAATGGAAGATCATGTTCCACTTTTGCACGGGCTATCCTTGGAGTCTTAACCTGCTGTGCGACAAGTATGGCATCTAGGGATTCTTGAAGTTGTCGAATTTGAGCTTTCAAAATAGCGATATTTCTAACCATATATTTCTCAAATTGGGATCCTGTGAAAAAGAAATATTGTTAATATAGTTCTCTTATACTTTTATTATACATTATACGTATTATTTATATCGTAATTGCATAATAAATATAACTCACCTCCCAAAATTGGATTAGATGCATTCAAAGAAGAAACGTCCTCTCCATTTCCGGCACAATTAGTGACACAAGTTTCATCGTAAACCGTAGGGCTCCGGGCCTCAACATTTGACTTGTTTTCCAAAGGGTGAGATTCCGACGTATCTTCTCTACTGGGGCCTTGATCGTTCGCGAAAACTTGTTCTTGACGCGATGTTGAGGCAGCATCTTTTTTCGTTTTCTTAATCGATTTAGTCGCCTTCTTGGAAATTGTCTCCGGGTTGACTAAAAGCATCAATACAAAAATTTTACTAATTGTATAATTAATAAATATATTCCCAAATTCTCAATATAAAGCTACCCAGAGTAAGATGAAACTTTGGAGGGGATGAAACTCTTTTGGTCTTGAAGCTGCCATCACTGTGCCCGTCTTCATCGCTGGAACTGTTTTTCTTAGCCCTCCTACGAGATTTGTCTGCGTCACTAGTCAATTCAGCATCACTCTCCCGGACGACAGCCCCCAACTTTGCAACAGCGTCATGATAAGTAGCTGAAAATAATACCGGTTTAAAATTAAGAAAAAGAAAATTATCCATATTAGCATTTAATGTTCCGTCTAACAAGTAAGTATTACGTCAGCTTACCGAATTTATGACCATTTCCAGCAATTTTTATATCATAAACTAACCAATCACTTTTTGCTGCCTCGTGTAGACTTGCAGCCTTAACAGTACGATTAGATGATTTAAAATTCGGCCACACACATTTTTTGCCACCTTCACGTAACCAGCAACTCGTCGTGACCTCAATTTCCTCCGTATCTTGGAACTTGACAATGACAAAGTAGGGGTCACTCATTGTAGAAATTTTACTTAGAAGTATGGAGTAAAGGAATCGCCAAGTATTTCTCCTCACAAGGTAGAAGAACTAACTTTTTCTGAATATCTTCCACCTTGTATTTACACAGCAAGTCAAGCGACGACACTAATTTAACATTCACTAGTGATGACGAGCAAGGTTTTTTATAGTAGTCGACTACTTCTTTAAATTTTCTACCAAGCAACACTTTTTCCCCTTTATGCGTTGCAAATGTTTTGACCACTACGATATCCCCTCCCACAAGTTCACACACACTGTTGGCAACCCCGACTCGAAAGGAAAATTTGGGATGCAGGTATTTCGAAAAATATTGCACTGGGTGTGGAAGGATATTAAAATAATCATCAAATTGGAAAGTGTGTAAAAATGTCGCTCCAAGCTTCTCACCTCGTGTTGCACTGATTTGTGACTCCCGCTCGATTAACCGCCTGTGTGCTTGAGACAACTGATTTGATGGACCACGGATTAATTTTTTTATTATTTGAAGTTGATTTTCAAAGCGAAACCCACTGAAGTCGTCCAATGCTCCATGAATTAAGCAATCTCTCGCTAAATGTAATAAACCATGAATATTGAAAGATAAATTTTCTTTCCCATACAATCTTCCAAAATGTTGAACAAAGTAATGTAGTAGATCGTTGGCATAATCATTGCAGGTTTTATGTAAATTTTTGTCAGCCAAAATTGATATGGCCACATGGAGGCAGAGAAAATGTTCATACTGGTCATTTGGAATGTTATTTTTCAAAACTACTGGTCCTGTGTAGAGCACAAATTGACGGAATTCTGTAGCCTTCCAATTGTCCAACTCCTTTAATCTACGAGGTTTTCTTGCAAATTCAGATGGGATATTCCGAACGAGACCCACAAGTTTAAGTGATATGTTATCAATTTCGTGTGGCCGTAGTCTTCCTGGACACTTCTTTCCTCTAATTAGTAAATGGAGCAGCTTTCTGACAACGCCCAAACAAACTAGATGCATATACTCGCACGGAACACCATCAACTAAATCAAAATTAAAATCTCTAATTATAGTACACTCATTATGATGAGCTGGGTCTAATGCTGATCGAAATGTTTCGTCGGTTCGTCTTGCACACTCTTCATATGGAAATGTAACACGATTTTTAAAATAAAGTCCATTAATTGTGCACTTTCCACATGATTTGTATCCGTTGTGACATTTTGTTCCAAGAACGTACGCTCTAGCTGGTGCGTCGCAGACCAAGGCACTAATTCGAACAGTAAATAATTGATCATTAATTAAAACACCATCTGCACACAGTTTAAATGTTTTAAGAAATTCATTAAGATATTCGTTGACAGAACTCGGTTTTCCTTCTCCAAAATATATCCCAATAATAAATACATCATCCAAAATTCCACCCAAAATTGGCCAAAATTGTTGTGAAGAACTTTTTGTCAATGGAATTCCATCGATATTTATCTGTAGATTTACAACTTTGCTGGGGAACTTGGTCACATTTCTTGATACAATATCCTTCACATATCGCACCCACTCAAATGCCACATATTTTCCTGGGGCCACAGTTATGGTGGAAGTCTCTCGTGGGGTTGATAATAAGGATCGACTATCAGCTGGAAGTTCAGAAAAACAATTGTGTGACCTTAGTATTTTTAAAAGATCACTTGTTGCAGAGTTTGTAATATTATGTCGGATTGACCAGTCTTTAATTTCTGCTCCGATGTGGATTACAAAATCTTCTCTATCTTCTTCAGTACTTGTTATAGAGTTAATTGATTCACAATCTATTTCGAGACTTGAAAATGATTCAGCGAGTATATCCACTTCCAAAGTAGAACTGTGAGGTGGAGATTTACCCTGATCTAAACTTATTGGAACAGATTTCGAAACATCTTGATTACGCGAATTTAGATGAAAATCTTTCAAATTCCTGTTAACATTTCTTTGAAACTTTCTAGATCGTGTTTTTTTCATTGCAAAATAAAAACAAAATATTTCATATTTTTCTTCACAATAATACTTTTACCGCTTTTGATGATGACAGGGGGTAAAAACATATGTAATATGATATGATACCATACGTGATAATCTCGGATTTTTTTGTGCAAATAACACGAGATTTCTCGTAGTTAAGAACTCATGTTTTGTATAAATATAACTCGTGTTTTTTTACAAATAAAACTCGTGTATTTATATGCGGCAATACACGTGGCGCCGAACCGTGTATAACTCGTAATTATTATTGGTTTATTCGCGAGTTATACACCACTACGAAAAATACACCAATTGACCCCAATTTAACACGCGTATTACTCGGTATGTGCTACTAGGGAAGGATCTTTAAAGTAATTGCTAATTTATAATTTTCCAAACCTCCCTAACTTTTCATTCGATTGATTACAAAATTACTCCAAAAATTTTGCAAAATTTTCAATTTCATGTAAGTACTAATATATTCACCTTCACATTAAACGTCCTTTGTTACAAAATTTTATAAATGTTTCTATCCGACGTTAAGCTTGACAAAAACTCAATTATATAAATATCAATTCCCTACTTAAATTTGTTCTATTGTATTAAAAATTGCTCAGCACATTGACAAAACATTCGCTTTTATGTAATTATTTAGGGGACATGAAATGTACAAACGCACCTTTTCAGCTCCAAATTGCAAATTTCAGCAATTAAAACCTGTTGTATTTATCCGCTGCAAATTCACAGATAACTATGAATTCCTCTAAAATCTTGTAATTTGCAGTTATTTTCATGGTCATCTCAAATTCAATGGATGTTTATGAAATCATAAAAAGCAATCAAACCTGGTGAAGTGGTGAGCTGAATGATCTTTAAAGTGAATTACAATTTAAAATTTGTCAAATATTCCTATCCGACGGAAAGCTTTTGCACAAAAATGTAAATTAATTTAAAAAATAGTACTTTTCTAAAACTATGCATTAACAAAAAAGGTAATTTCATAAATATCAAAATTCTATACCGTTCAACTAATTACAAAAATATACTCCATCAAATATGTAACATTCATTTTTATCCAATTAAGTACGTTGCATCTGTTGATCGTTCCGGGAAAGGTAAATAAATTTAAAGAAGGTAATAAATCCATCTACATATTTTATTTTCTCCAATTTAAAAAAATCATTGATAATACACTTCTCGAACCTCTCATCTTTAAAGTAGTTACTTATGTAAAGTAATAAAAATATATTAATTCGAGGCCAACCTTTTACTAAAACAATTTGTAAAAACCTTTATTTCATAAATATCAATATTTCTCTAAAACTCGTCGGGTAAATATTTTAAAAACTTAAAATTACTCCGAATTATAACATTTTCACTTTTAATTTGCATTCACTTAAAACAAAGGAATTTTGGAAAATCATTGGAAAATCCACTTTACGAAATTATAAAAGCAATTAGCAACTTGTTGAATCCAATGATCTTTAAAGTAATTGCTAATTTAAAATTTTACAAACCTCCCTAACTTTTCATTCGATTGATTAAATAAATGCTCCAAAAATGTAGTAAAATTTTCATTTTATGTAAATCCTTCTATCCAATATACATATTGACCTTTACATTGAAAGTCCTACTTTATAAAATTTTATAAATATCAATTTCTAATTACAATTCTACTATTCTATTAAAAATTACTCAAAAAATTGACAAAATTCATGTAATTATTTGAGTGAAATGAAGCGTAAAACACAGACTTTTTCAAAGAAAACTTAGAAATTTCAGTAATTAAAAGCTATTCTATTTTACCTGCTGCAATTACACAGGTAACAAAGACTTTCTCTAAAATCTTGTAATTTGCAAGTATTTGCATAACCATCTCAAATTGAATGGATGACAATACTTTTCCCATTTAAAAAAAACACCACAAACTTCACTTTCAGAAAGTATGAAAACCATTTCAACTTGTTGGAATTTCCAAAATTTTTGTTTAAATCATTTTAAATTTGAAATATGAAATCAAAAACCGTAAAAAGGGTTTCCAATCTTTAAACAAATTACTAATTTAAATTAATACAAATATTTCTACCCGACGTCAAACTTTCGCAAAAATTTAATCTCAGAAATATTTACCAATATTTCTTTCTTCTTCTTCAACTTCAAGCTCTTCAATTTGATTATTGGATTGAAAATTTCCACAGAAATATAATTACAAAAGAGTATCCACACACAATTAAACTTTCTTTTATCAATTAAAAACTATTTTATTGTTTAAGAGTAATGCATATTAAAGATGATACATCTTCTGGAATTATAGATTTCCTCGAGAGCAAAAATCTTGCATTTTCTGATTTGAAATTCAATTATATAGATGGATATCAATAAATTCCCCCCTCTTGAAAAATCATCATGACAAAAATTTCAAATATAAATTCCAAAAATTATATTTGGTGGAATTATGAAAACAATTCTATGTTCAACATATGTATGCATCTTTCAACTTTAAAGCAAATGTCACTCCTATTAATTTTTAGAAGTATTCGTCTCAGACGCCAAACTAGACCTGTTCACTTTCATTCATTTAACTGATTATGATAGTAAATGTTAGTGAATGAAAATGAAATTCCTGTGAATGAAAATGATTTAAGGATTCTGTCCTGTTAGATGAATGACTGTGAATGAAAGGATTTTTCACTCTCTTCATTTTTCACCCCTTGCTCCATACATGGGGTGAAGTACGAAATGACGTCAGAAGAAGTGAAATGAAGTGAATTTGAACAAAAGTTACTGAATGTGAATGAAAATCTTCCGTCTGAAATCGGGACTGACCTTGAATGAAAACTGAATTATTGAACAGGTATGCACCGAATTAAACTTCATTCCATAAATATATCCATAATATTTCCATAAAACTCTTCATTTCCTTTAAAAATTTCCACTTTCATATTATTCAAAAACTGTATCAGCACACCTCTAAAATAGCTTTTAGCATAAAACCGTTTATTCTTGTTGTACATACACAAAGCTAACAAAGACTAATTGTAGAAGCATTATCTAAAATCAGAATTGCATACAAATTACGTCGAATGTCTAAATCATGTTGAAATTTTAACATCGTCCGCAGATACTATCTTTTAATCAAATGTATACTACACGATTTTTTCATACACACTTTCAACGTCGAACTGATACATTTTTAAATCGAGAAGTATTCAGCAGCATGAATTAAGTAATTTTAAATTAAAAAGCCTAGAAAATGCAGCCGAAAATTTTACCAGATGTGAATTCGGTGTCCTGACAAAGTTGCACTGTTTCGTCCAGTAAAAAATCAAAATTATGTTAAAAAAACTGCATTTAAGTTAACTTCTAAACTAGGGCATGTAATATCGATATCGTTTTCGATATTGCGATATTTCGATATTTCGATATTTGAATATCGAAATTTCGATATTGAAATATCGAAATTTCGATATTGAAATATCGAAATTGGAATTTTGCAATTTATGAATTACTTTAATTTATTTAATCGTTTCTTGTGTACCAAGAATTCAATTTTGGGAACTTTGAGGGTGTAATTAACCAAATATCAATTTCAGAAACTTTTAGAACCGGGTGTAACCAGGTGAAAAATCACTTTGGGAACTTTGGGGGTTATCCAATTCAAAATTTAATTTTCGAAACTTTGGAGGTGTAATCTAGTCAAACTTCAATGCTGGGAACTTTGGGGGTGTAACCAAATCAAAATTTAATTTAGGGAACTTTTAGGGGCGTACCCATGAATTAATTCAAAATTAAATGTTGGGAACTTTGGGGGTGTAATCAAATCAAAATTAAATGTTGGGAACTTTGGGGGTGTAATCAAATCAAAATTAAATGTTGGGAACTTTGGGGGTGTAACCAATTCAAAATATAAGTTTGGGAATTTTGGGGGGTGTAACCAAGCCAAAATTCAATTTCGGGAACTTTGGGGGTGTAACCAATTCAAAATTAAATTTTCGAAACTTTGGGGGTGCAGCCAATTCAAAATTAAATTTTGGAAACTTTGAGAGGTGTAACCAATCCAAAATTAAATTTTAGAAACTTTGGGGGTGTAACCAATTCAAAATATAATTTTGGGAAATTTGGGGGGGGGGGTATAACCAAGCCAAATTTAAAGTTTGGCAAGTTTGGGGGTGTAACCAATTCAATTCCAATTTTTAGATCTTAGAGGGGGTGTAAAGATGACCAATTTCATTTTTTTAAATTTTGAATGTGAAACCAAGTCGAAAGTCAATTTTCGTAAATTTGGTGGTGTAACCAACTTAAAATTCATTTTTGGAAAGTTGGGGTATAGGGTGTGACCAAGGCAAAAGTAAATTTTGAGAACTTGTGGGGTGCTATGAGGTAAAAATTCAATTATTGGAAGTGTGGGATTTATTTGGTGACCAAGTAAAAATTCGATATTACAATATCGAAATTTCGATATTTCGATACCGAAAATTCGATATTTGAATATCGAAATATCGATATTTCGATATCTCGAAATATCGAGATTGCATGCCCTATTCTAAACCATAGTTTATAGCTATCCCAAAATCTTTCTATATAAATTACGATCGTTTTTATCCACATAAATATTTTTTGACACATTTCAAAGTCAAGAAATATTGAAATAGCAGTGTACATCGAATATTAATGAGATTAATGTTTAGAAAATAATCTTACACAAAATTGTAATCATGTAATTAATTATGTCCAATTTAATTCACTCTGCTAAAAATTTCTCAATTTGGAAATGTTCAAGTTCGACGTCTCAAATATAAATATATGTTGATAAAAAGGCTGCGAAATTGAGTAACAGATCGATTATTTTTTTATTCTTACATACATATTCATCGCGAATCCCGATTCGTGAATCAGAAGTTCTATGAAATTTTTATTTTCTGCTGAAAAAATATAATGACATGTTTCTCGAAGGATACCGTGCTCGCATCTGGTCTAGTTTTACGATTCACTTTCTAAACTTTTTAATGTACCATTAATTAATTAAATGTACGCTGCTAGATATTTCTTAATTTGGAAATGTATCGGTAACAAACGTAAAAAGTGTATGTACGTAAAAAGTGAGAATAAAATTACTTAAAAGGTGTGACTCTCGATTTTCATAATTTATTTATAAATTCCCGTAAATTAATTTGTATGCAATTCTGACTTGTCGCTTGTAAAATAGTATGGAATTTTAGTGCATCTAATTATCATTTATCATCTATCATCTAATGGAATCTTAATTTACTAAATTTGGATTTGGAACATTTCTAAATCACCATTGAACTCACGAAATCCTGGGACACATCTTAACCAATTTTATACCCGTTTTTTTTTTACATACACACACTTTCGACGGCGAAGTGATACATTTCCAAAACGAGAAATACTTAACAGCTTGCAGTAATAATTGCACCTTAAATGGTAAAAAATGGATCTTCAAACTGGACCAGAGGGGAATGCAAATTGCAGGTTTAATTTAGTAAATTGACTTACAATGGAACCTTTTTTCAAGCTACACCGGGATTGACTAACGAGTTATATAAAATCAAGCCGAAAATTAGCACTCACATTCCGTTGAATGGCCCCTTTGAAGAAAAATATTGGGGGTCAAAGTCCCCACAAGCGCCGTGGGTTTTTGCCTAGTGGAGGAAAAGGGAGAGAAAATTTAATAAAAAATTAAACTTTGCCGCCAATATTTTTCTTCAAAGGGGCCATTCAACGGAATGATAAGCCCCATGTGATTCCTAATTTTTGGCTGAATTTTTTGATATAAATCGTTAGTCAATCCCGGTGTAGCTTGAAAAGAGGTTGCATTGTTAGTTCCAAGTCGAAAATGTATACGCAAAAAGGTTACAAAGTTAAATAGTAGATAGATACCAGGTTCTCTACTCAATTATGATTTAAATAATTTAAATGCAATTTTTGTGCAATTCTGATCTTCTACTTTTAAAAAGAATGTAATTTTGACTCTGTAGGGACACCGCATTCGTATCAGACCCAGTTTTATGACCCATTTTTTTAAACTTTAATGTGCAATTACTGTTCATGTGAAAAAAGTGTGGCCCTACATATTCTGAAAGGTTACCTGGCGGAATTTGTCTATTTTTCTTATTTTATCAATTACAGAAATTAATTTTAGTGTCAAAATTCAAACGTTGCTACGATACTCCCTAAAATTACTCATAGCTGCCAGGTAACCTTTAAGAGAAATTTGGCTCGGCGAAGGCCACACTTTTTTCACATGAACGTAGTTAAATACACGCTGCCAAATAATGCTTGATTTAGAAATGTATCATTTCCACGTCAACAATATGTGTGCATGTAAAAAAGGTTATCAAGTTAGATGACAGCTAGGTACAGTGTTCCAATTGGAGTGTTTTTTATGTAAATTTGATTTTCTCCTTGATAAAATAGAATCCAATTTTGTTCCTGGGAAGACACCGCATCAGAATCTACTCCCGTTGTTTGTAAACTTTTTAAATTTTTAATTTGATGTCTGTTGCTAAATATTTCTCTATTTGGAAATTTAGCAGCTTAACGTCAAAAATGTGTGTGTATGTAAAAAAGGTCCTAGACTTGATTAAAAGATACGTATTAGCTCCACTGCCTGTCCTCAAAAGGATCAATCATTCAATCAGTATTTAGAAATTTACTGTACATAATTTTCATTCTCTCCTGATAAAACGAAATGCAATTTTGTCTCCCTGGAAGGACCATACCTGTTCAAAAAAATTTTTTTCATTCAAAGTTCAGTCATCCCGATTTCTGACTGAAGATTTTCATTCACACTCAGTCATTTTCTTTTGAACTCATTTCATTTCACTTCATCTGACTTCATTTCTTACTGCACCCCATGTATTAAACATAGGGTGAAAAATGAAATGAGTGAGAAATTTTTCATTCACAGTCATTCATCTGAAATAGCAGAATCCTTCAGTCATTTTCATTCAAATCACAGGAAATTCATTTTCATTCACTATCATTTTTTATCATAATCAGTCATACGAATGAATGTGAACAGGTATGGTTTGGACACCGTATCTAGTGGTCTCAACGGTTCTCGGTAATGCCGGAACAGAACCGGAGCTGGTTCTTTATGTCTAGAGAACCGAAACCGAATCGAACTTTTATTATCGGATCGGTTGGGTTCCGGTTCCAGCTAAAAAAGTCGGTTCAGTTCCGATTCGGTTCTCGACTCCTTACCGGTTCGGTTTCAAGAACCGGACCGAACCGGACAGTTGAGACCACTAACCGTATCCGACCGAAAAATAACCCCGACCGAATCTGGACCAATTTTGTATCAGTTGAACGTCGGAAATGTGTAAAAGGTTATCAAGTTGGATAACAGATTCTTCCATCCTTCCTCGAGTTTAATCATGCTAAATGCAGTTTTTGTGAAAAACATACCTAGTCCGCGTACGGTCCAGCTTTGTTTTAATAAAATGTCTAATTTTATTCACGCTGTTAAATATTTACACTCAAAATAAGGTAGTAATGAATCATTACCATGCGGAATGACTATGTGGCTCTACCACGTCGGTTACGATTTGTCGTAGGAATGGTAATAATAAGTTCAGGGAAATTGAATGGTAATTGAATGGTAATGAATCATTACCATGCGGAATCACTACTAATGAATCATTACTAATGATTCATTACTACCTTATTTTGAGTGTATAGATTTGGAAATATATAAATCATATATCAATATGTGTATCAATTCGGCGTTAAAAATGTGTGTGCCTATAAAAAAATGGTATAAAGTTGATTAAAAATGTGTGACCACAGCTTGTCATAAGTTCATGATTTAGAAATTCAACGTAATTTGTATGCAATTTGTTTAACACAATTTTTGTACAATTTTGATTTTCTGGTGATAAAAAAGAATGCAATTTTCCTTCTTGAAGGACACCACATCTGACTCTGGGGCAGGGTTACGATCCATTTTTAGCCCGAACCAGGGCTTATGTAATTGTCATGTCCGTCCGTCTTTCGATAACTCTCGAACGAGTTGACCGATTTGGACCAAATTTGGTGCAGACATGTATCTGGGCAATGCAACGACCGAGTTCGAAGATGGGTTCGATCAGAAAAGTTTTGGACCGGTGGGGGTCATCGTAGTGGGTGGGGTATTATGCACCAAAATTTCAAAATTGTGATAGAAAGCTGAAATTTGGCATGGAGCGTGCTAATGACTCCTAATGGAAGAATATGAAGTGAAATTGGTAAAATTTTTTGTATAGAGGGACCCTAAGGGGTGACCCATACCGAATTTTAGAAATGGTCGTAAAAAGCTGAAATTCGGCACGGCGATCCGTAATGGCTTGTTATGAAATAATATGAAGTCAAAAATGAACAAAAAGTAACTAGAGGGGCACTAGGGATGACCCATACCGATTTCCATAGAATTTAGGAGGATTGAATTTCTAAATTTTAAGAATACTATAAGGATAGTAGCAAAATAGTAGCACATGAACATAATTTTATAGAAAATTCTGACAAACGTGAGTTTACTAAACATTCCTGGCTCGGGCTAAGCAAAGCTGTACTGATAGGTTTTTAAACTTTTGAATGTGCAATTAGCAAAATGCACCTTGTTAAATATTTCTCGATTTAGGAATAGTTCCATGTCAAAAATATGCATTCATGAAAAAATACTGTAAAAATTGGTAAATATAAGATGCGCCAAATCATAATTTAGAAATTCTGCTCAGTTTTTATGAAATTTTGATGTTCTGCTGCGTATTAACGTAGAAAAAATATGATTTTACTTCATCTTCCTCTACCGTCGATATCACATGAATAGTTGTAGTATTGAGTCAGGTATCGGGGAAACGCAATAGTTTTTGCCTTTTAAAGTTGCCTCGAGAAGAAGAACCACCATCGCCACCGTGGACCACACGTGCACACGCAGAATACTTCATAGTTGATTTAGGCATGAGGGGAGACGCATTGACTCAATAAATAGTGATAAAGTTTGAAATTACTTTTGGAGGAAAAACGTGGAAATTTCTAACAAGGACTACCGAAAGGATTTCCTGTTGACACCGTTGGTAAGACGCATATTTATTTATTTTTTGTGGGGTTAGTGGTTGGAGGAAAATCTTGTGGGAAGTTTTATTTTCTGTGAAAAAATATTTTCTGCAAGTTAATTTTAAGACTTTACAAAATTGAAATGCCCAGAGATCCTCGATGAGGAAAATGGCAGTGGTGTCCAAGTTTGGCCCACATTTATAGAATATGGTGCACAAAGCAATTTGTGATATAGTACCTAATTGAAAAATTAATTTCATTCAAGGCACCATGGCCGATACCTCAAGCAAAGAAATTGGGGAATTATCCCAATCAATTCAGCGACACAATGCAGCGTTAGAGGAGCTTAAAGATGTCCCTAACATTTTAAAGAAATTGGTGGACAAAATTGGAATTGAACCAGACAGGACTGAGCCTGGAAACAGACCAGATTGGTCCCTTGGATTATCCGACGATGAGGATAATACTGATGATGATGCAAATAGAATTATTAATCAGGGTAACGATTTTATAAAATATGATTATAATTGAAAGGTTAAATACGCTGAGTTACAAATATTTAAAAATAGATGCAAATTCAAATGACGAATTGGATGAATTGCTCCAAGACTTGGAAAAGAAAGTGGAATTTGGTCCAGCCCTTTTAGCAAATGTCAGCGTAGGATTTTCTAAAACTGTTGCAAGACCACTGACTAAGGAGTCAAAGTCCTCATTGAAAGAAAAAATTCGTGTGCCTGAAAATTGCAAGGAACTAATTGTGCCAAAGGTCAACACTGAAATATGGAAATTACTGCCATCACAAGCAAAAGTCTTGGATTTAAAGCAGCAGCAGATCCAAGAGGTTTTAAGCTCTGGATTATCAACTTTAGCATCAATTTCAAACTCCATCGCATTACACAAAGCCGAAATTCCTAAGGAAGTTGTCAGTTCAGTGATTAAACAAGCTATTGATGGTGCTAATTTGCTGGGCGACGAGTTCCAATCAATCAGTGGGCGCCGGCGTTACGAAATGAAAAAATATCTCAACCCTGAATATGCACGCATTTGCACTGCTCAAGTAACGGCTTCCGAATGGTTATTTGGATCCGACCTGGCTGAAAACCTGAAAACATCCAATAATTAATTTAAAGTCTTTAAATGAATTTATTGAAAATCCACATTTTAAAATGGAAAATGTGAAAACAGCTACGCAGTTAATTTCTGCGGGTTCATTTTTGTCTGTGATTGACCTGAAAGATGCATATCATGCTATACCTGTACATAAAGATTTCCAAAAATACCTTAAATTTAGATGGAAAGGAGCTTTGTATAAATATGTATGTATTCCATTTGGCTTGTGCTTAGCACCCTGGTTATATACAAAGATCAATAAGCCTATAATTTCTTACCTTCGAGCCCAAGGAATTTTACTAGTGTCATATTTAGACGATACATTAATTATTGGGAAATCTCTTGAGGAATGCAAGGAAAATGTAGAAATAGCTATGAAGCTTTTCAAGAGTTTGGGTTTAATTGTTAACAAAGATAAATCTCAACTCGAACCATCACAAAGGGTTAGATTTCTTGGGTTCATAATAGATTCAGAACGAATGCACTTGCTGCTTCCAGAGAATAAAATTCAAAAACTCACAAAATGTAGGCAGGTTTTAATGTATGATTCTGTTTCTTTACTAAGTGTGGCTGAATTAATTGGAGTTTTAGTGGCAGCATCTCCAGCCACAAAGTATGGCATGTTATACACTCGCCAATTAGAAATTGAAAAGTCTAAAGCTCTCGATACCACTGGTGGTAGATATACTGGTAGTATGATTCTCAGTTCGGAAGCTAAAGGTGATATTAAATGGTGGTTGGAAAATATTCATTCCGAATTTAAAAGCATAAATATTTTCAAGCCAGATTTTGAAATCTATTCAGATGCGTCATTACTAGGTTGGGGAGCTGTGTTGAACAAGTTGGAAGCCAAAGGAAATTGGATTAAAACTGAGCAGGCTCTTCATATAAATGTTCTTGAATTGTTGGCTGTTTTTAACGGTTTGAGATCATTTGTAAAAAGCAGAGGTAAACATATTCTTCTCCGTGTAGATAGCTCTAACGCATTAGCATATATTAACAATTTTGGAGGATGCCGTTCCATGGAATTGCATACCGTGGCTAAAAATATTTGGAAATGGTGTGAACAGCGTGAGATTTTTATTTATGCAGCATACATAAATACGAAGGAGAATGTCGTCGCCGATACCTTATCCAGAACGAAGCTGGATTACTCTGATTTCATGTTATCAAAGTTTTATTTTGAAAGTATTTGTCGTAAGTTTGGTACACCTGCAGTAGATTTATTTGCTACACATCAAACAAGTCAATGTGAAAAGTTTTTCTCTTGGAAGCCAGATCCAATGTCCGCTGGAGTTGATGCTTTTAGTTTTTCATGGGATGACAAATTTTACGCTTTTCCCCCTTTCAATTTAATAGCTAAAACTATAAATAAAATCATATCAGATAAAATTCAGGGTATTTTAGTTGTTCCTAATTGGTCCACCCAACCTTGGTACCCCCTATTTCAGAAATTTGCAATTTCAGATATATTACTATTGGGGCCAAATAAAAAGTTATTGTATAATCCGTATTTCAGAGATTTTCACCAGATCAACAAGAATCTACAGCTTATGGTAGCGGTTATGTCCGGGAGTCGTTTTCAAGATTAAAATTACCTGAAACAACCACTGCAATTTTAAAAGCATCAAAAGCGGATGGAACTTGGCAGCAGTATGAAGTTGCTTATTTAAAATGGAATAATTTCTGTCGTGAACGGAATTGGTCAATGTGGGAGGCAAATGTTGAACACGTCTTATGCTATTTAACTAATTTATATGAAAAAGGATTGAGTTATTCCACTATTAATTCAAGTAGATCAGCTTTGTCGTATTTGCTAGATAAGAAGGTGTTGCAATAGGTGAGCACAAACTAATTGTAAATTTTATGAAAGGTGTAAGTAGGCTTAGACCGGCAGCGCCTCGTTATTCTACTACGTGGAATCCAGATATTGTTTTAACATTTCTGAAAACGTACGATACTAAAACTTGTAATCTTAAGCAATTAACTTATAAATTGGTCGCTCTACTGGCGCTGGCAACAGGTCAGAGGGTGCAATCCTTGGTATCTATTAAATTAGTCGATATAATTTGGGGAAATCCAGTTCAGATTAAACTCTGTGAGGTTCTCAAAACCACAAACGTTTCAAAATCGAATCCAGTTTTAATTATACCATTTTATGATGAGGTTAATCTTTGCCCAGCTAAGGTTTTAATGGAATATGTAGAGCGTACAAAATTATCAAGAAAATCTGATCAATTGTTTATTGGGATTGCTAAACCACATAGGCCAGTTGGTTCTCAGACTTTGAGTCGATGGTTAGTTGGTGTCTTGAAGTTATCAGGAGTAGATATAGAAAAATTCCACGCCCATAGTTTCAGGCACGCATCTACATCTAAGGCATCACAAGTGGGTGTGAATATTGATACCATTCTTAAACGTGTGGGGTGGTCTGCAGGTTCAAAAACCTTTGCTAAATATTATAATCGTTCTTTTGAAAATGTTACTGAGTTCGCTGATAAAGTTTTGCTAGTTAAGAAAACCTAGATATGTAATATGTAATCTGTAAGCAGATATGTAATTGTATAAAATTTATTAATGCTCTGTATGGAAAAATAATCATTATTTAAGAAGTATTAAATCTCATTACATATGCAAAGAAAAAAGACAAATCTGTTTTACCTCTTCCCTCACCGACGCACTTTAAAATCTACAACTATTCATGTGATATCGACGGTAGAGGAAGATGAAGTAAAATTGGAGATTTTGCGAACCCTGCGTAGCAGGGTGAAGCAAAATCGGAATTTTGCGAATCTTCCGAATACCGGAAGATATCACACCTCCAACCCACCCCCATATTTTCTTAGCGTCGTTTCGGGCTTTAAACTATGAAGTATTCTGCGTGTGCACGTGTGGTCCACGGTGGTGATGGTGGTTCTTCTTCTCGAGGCAACTTTAAAAGGCAAAAAGTATTGCGTTTCCCCGATACCTGACTCAATACTACAACTATTCATGTGATATCTTCCGGTATTCGGAAGATTCGCAAAATTCCGATTTTGCTTCACCCTGCTACGCAGGGTTCGCAAAATCTCCAATTTTGTTACAGAGGATGATACTTCGTTCAACGTTTGACACCGAGTTTGGTCCAATTTTACGATGTATTTTGATTCCCTGCTAGATAAAATAGAATTCAATTTCAATTCTGGAAGGATACAGAGTCCGCGCCTGGTCCAATTTTGTGATCCAGATGCAATTCTGATCTAAAATTTAAAGTGCAAACTTTAAAATGTACCCTAAAGATTTCTTGACTTTTTGAAATGTCAAATGTTTATGGGTTTGTAAAAATGATTGTAAACTTGGTGTTACAAGGTCATCTGATCAAACATAATTTAGAAGTCGGTGCTATTTTTGTTTAATTCTTATGATTTTCTCATGATTAAAATAAGCCGTATGCAATTTCTGTTCCCCAATGTTTTGACCAAGTTCAATTATGATTTAGAAATTCGCCCTAATTTGTATGCAATTCATTGGATCTTCTGCTAATGAAATTTTTGCTTGGAGGACAGGACACAACATCTGAATCTGGTCCAGTTTTACGGTCTATTTTCTAAACTTTTTAATGTATAATTAATTAAATGCATGCTGTAAATATTTCTTGATTTAGGAATCTTCTAGTTAGTTCCAGGTGAAAAGTTTATGTGCGTATTTAAAAGGGGTTCTAAATTTGATTAAAAAATGAATTATCTACGGAATCAAGCATTCAATCTTGCAATTTTTTTTGTAATTTTGATTATTTGGTGATAAAATAGATCGCATTTTTGTTTCTGGAATGACACTGCCTTCGTATCTGGTCTAGGTTAACGATACATTTAAAAAAAAAAATTTTAATGAGCAATTAATTAAATACATGAAGTTAAATACTTCTCGATTTGCAAATGTCAAATGTGCTCAAAAAAGCTCAACGTCAAAAGTGTTTGTGTTTGTGAATGTAGAAAGGGGTATAAAGCTGAATTAAAAATTTAATGCAATTTTTTTTGTTGCAAATTGCAACTTGCAATTTTCATTTTCTGCTGGATAAAATTATAGTGTAATTTTGCTTGTCGGAGGACACCTGATTCATATTTGGTCCAGTTTTATAATACATTTTCTGAACTTTAATGTGCATAATTAAATGCACGCTGCTAAGAATTTCTTAAGTTTGAAAGGTGTCAGTTCGACGTCAAAAATGTGTATGCGTGTAAAAGCAATGGAAAATTGGCACCAGATTTCCAATGATAACTCGGAATTCCAGAAATTCAACGCAATCTTTGCGCAATTTTGATTTTCTGCTAGATAAAACAGGGCAATTTTATTTCTTGTAGGGCACCGCATTTACGCCTGGTCTAATTTTAGGACGCATTTGCTAAACTTTTCAATTTCCAATTTTATGCACGCTGTTTAGCTCGACGTCGAAAATGTATGTGGATTTAAAATGGCCACTAAATTGATTATACAAGATTATTGAGGATTATATATAACTTAATCAGGATTTAGAAGTTTAATGAAGGATTTATGCAATTCTGATTATTTTTTGGGTAAAATAGTATGTAAGGAAGACACCACATTTGCATCTGGTTCAGTTTTACGATCCATTTTCTAAATTTTAATGTCCAATTAATTAAATGCAAATTTTAATTTTGAAATCAAAAAATTTTTGTCGAAAAATTTGTGTGCGCGAAATTTGAATAAAAGATATAACATGATGCTATTAGCATCCATCATCTTACACAATCATGATATAGAATTTTCATGCAAGTGTTTTGCAATTTTGACTTTTGTGATGATAAAAAAGAATGCAATTTTGCTTCTTGAATGACACCACATCAGAATCTTGTCCAAGTTTATGATCCATTTTTCAAACTTTCTACTGCGCAATTATTAAAAAAATAATAATTAAATGCATCCGATTTCTCGAAAAGTGTGTGCTGGCAAAAAGTTGCGAAATTGGGTAACAGATTAAATTTTTCTCGTTATTTCATTCAATCATGATTTAGTTTTAGGATACATTTTCTAAACTTTTATGTGCATAATTAAATGCACGTTGCTAAATATTTCTCGATTTGGAAATGTATCAGTTCGACGTCAAAAATGTTATTGCATATTAGAAATAAGAGTTAAATTGATTAAAAGATGTGATAAATGTGTTCCATAATTTCAATCATGACTAAAAAAATGCAATTTAATTTGTATGCAATTTAGATTTTCAATTGATAAAATAGTCCATATATATGCAATTTTGTTTCTGCGAGGACATCCCATCTGATTCAAAGTTCTGTCAAATTTTCGTGCAATTTTGATTTTCTGCTGGATAAGAATGCTATTTTGTAGTTGTTTCTGGACGTCTTGTCCAGTTTTAAGCTAAGTTTTCTAAACTTTAACGTGCAACATGCAATTATTTAAATGTATGCTGTTCAATGTTTCTGAAGTTTGAAATGTATCAGTTCCAGGCAAAAGTTTTAGTGGTCCATGTAAGAAAGGTTTTAAATCTGGATGACAGATTTCATGTTGCTCATGAATCAAATTTAAATGTTTATAACTTAAAAATAAATAGAATGCAATTTTGATTTTCTGCTGGAAAAATAAAATGGAATTTTGTCTGTGGGATGACACTACGTCTGCATCTGGTCCAGTTTTGTGATCCATCTTTTTTAACGTGCCATTAATTAAGTATGAATGCTGATAAATATTTCTTTGATTTGTAAATGTAGCAGCTCATCCGCAAAAGTGCATGTGCTCGTGAAATGGGTTAATTACCTGCATGACTATACTTAAATTGTAAATTGCATAATTAACTTAATGCATTATTTTCCAGACGTTAATGTTAAAAACATACAAAATCCGCATACGGTTTAGTTTTTTTCTAAAATTAGAATTTCCAATTTTATTCACACTGCTAAATATTTGCCGATTTGGAAATGTGCTAGTTCGACGTCAAAAATGTGAGTGCACAAAAAGATGGTTAATTAAAAGGTGTTACCAGGGGAAGGGGTGATTTAGAAATTGAACGTATTTTGTATGAAATTTTGATTTTCTGCTGGATATGAATCCAATTTTATCTCATATTCCTCACCGTCGATATCACGGGAGGAATACAGTTGGTAGTGGCTGGCTTCGGTAACCGGGAGACAGCATTATCTGCCATCTTCACAGAAATAGAACAACTATTTGCATCCAACCCCGACCATGCTCCTCCATGCATCGTCACAGTTGACTTTTGGCAATCGGGGAGACATAAAGTAGCTTAATTCAGTTGTTATAAATTCAACAAATTTTAATTGTTTTGTGATTTTTACTCCACCCACACGATATCAAGGACCCGTCCAACTCAGGTAAGCACTGTTTAAATATTATTTTGGGGGTTGGTGAGGAAAGAATTATAAAGATTGCAAGTCTTGCCCGCAGAGGAACACAATTTTATTTTATTTGCCAACGTTCGCTCGATGAGCATAACGGCAAGACCAGATTGTGAGCAATTGGTCAATATTAATGTCCACTATTCTTTATAGTTAAGGTATGGAAGATCAAACCACCCAAAATGGGTTGGAACCGCGGTTAGAAAAGCAAGAAAAGGCCCTAGAAGCGCTGAAGGATGTGCCGGACATATTAAAGAAATTAATGGACGGGCGTAATTTTGAAAATCCTGACCCTGATAAAGGCAAATGGTCGCTTGGGCTGTCCGAAGATGAGGACGATGACGTGAACAAATTAATTGGGACTGATATATCCAAAGATGATGGTAAAGAATAAATATAGTACAAAATATTCAGTTCAAAAGGAAAAATAGTATGTTTCCTTCCTTATCTAATAGAATCTGAAAAAGAAATTGAAATATTACTGGACGATGTTGAAAAAGGAACTGAACCAGGGCCGGAAATTGCTCTCAATGTTGCTCAAAGCTTTCTAAAGACTGTAGCTCGCCCGCTGTCCAAGGAATCAAGATCAAAATTACGAGATAGCATCAAAACACCATCCAATTGTAAAGAATTTGCAACACCTAAAGTTAACAATGAAATTTGGAAGATAATTCCCTCACATGCAAGGCTAAATGATGTAAAACAGCAACAAACTCAACAAGCTCTGGGTACTGGAATTTCAGCAATGGCTATGATCACCAATCTTATTCTTTCAAAAAAGTCAGAAATTCCAAAAGAAATTGTGAGCTCAGTGGTTAGGATTGCAATGGACGCTGGAAATATCTTGGGTGATCAAACGCAACAAATTAATATTGCACGGAGAATGGACATGAAAAAGTATCTAAATCCCGAATACGGAGGAATTTGTTCCTCCGAGGTAAATATAAAAAATATGGCAAATAGTAATAATATTAAAAGTACTGTCAAGAAAGGGTTAAAATATTTTAAAAACACATTATGCAATGTTAGGTTCCACAATCAGAGTGGTTATTTGGAAATGATCTCAATGAAAGTTTAAAGTCTTCAAAGGCCACATCCAGTTTGATGCGCAATACTGCAGTTCAAGGAAATCGGTTTCATCCTTACAAGCTAAATAACTCGAGGACAAACTTCAATTCTCAAAGATCTTTAAACTTCTCACGCCCGTTCCGTCATCATCGAGGGAGCGGGCAATTTCGTCCATACAACAATCGCCCAAATTACAGCGGTCAGAACCAGTTATTATGGAAATCCCAGCAGTCTCAACGGGGAGGAAAGTAGTTCCGGTAGGGTTCAAATCTTGTAAATTGTTAACCTGCTATGCTGAATGGAGTAAAATAACTACAGATCAATTTGTGTTAAACTCAGTTAGAGGATACGAAATAACTTTCAAATCTTTTATCTATCAAAATACGCAACCAATTAGCCCAAGTTATTGTGAATCAGATGAAAAATTAATTAGTGACAGTATTCATAAGTTATTATTAACGGGAGCTATTGTTGAATCAGAAAATGAACTTGGCCAGTTTGTTTCTACGGTTTTCACTGTTCCTAAACCTGACGGGACTAGGCGCCCTATACTTAATCTTAAAAAGTTAAATTTATTTGTGGAAACACCCCATTTTAAAATGGAGACAATACAAACAGCCGCAGATCTTATTTCACAAAATAGTTTTATGGTAGTGATTGATCTCAAAGATGCATACCATGCAATTTCAATTAGTAAAAGCAGTCGTAAATATTTGAAATTTAGGTGGAAAGGAAAACTGTACGAATATAATTGTCTTCCTTTTGGTTTATCCGTGGCTCCATTTCTCTATACCAAATTAACCAAACCAATTGTTGCTAAATTACGATCTATGGGAATTTTATTGGTTGCGTACCTTGATGATATTCTTATTATTAGCAGAACTCTTGAGGAATGTTTTAAACATCGAAGAATGGCTATAACTCTATTGGAAAAATTAGGCTTTACAGTAAGTAAGCAGAAGTCGCAGCTAGAACCGTCGCAATCCATAAAGTATCTTGGGTTTATGATAAATTCTTCTACAATGCTTATGTCTTTGCCTGAAGATAAAAAGAGTAGAATTTTCGAAAAATGTAAAACATGTATAAATTCAAAATCTTGTTCAATCCAATTCTTGGCAGAACTAATTGGTTCTTTAGTCGCTGCAGTACCTGCAACAAGATATGGTCTATTATATACTCGCCAACTTGAAATTGAAAAAATTGAAGCTCTATCTAGGAATAATAATAATTATAAAGCAAGGATAGAAATATCGGAGGTAGCGAAGGAAGATTTGTTATGGTGGATGAAAGTGTTGCCTAATTGTAGTCAGTCATTACATAAGCCCTTGAATTTTGATTTTGTAATGTACACAGATGCATCACTGCATGGGTGGGGTGCAGAATGTGAGGGTATTGAAACTAAGGGTGCATGGCCTATCGAATTTTCCCCAAAACACATTAACATTTTAGAAATGCAGGCCGTCTACTTTGGACTTAAATCTATAGTTAAACAGAGAAATAAGAATATTCTATTGCGGGTAGATAACACCACTACTTTGTCGTATATTAATAGGTTTGGTGGTTGTAAACTCGACTTACATGAAGTTGCTAAGAATATTTGGCAATGGGCAGAAAATAATGATATCAACTTAACAGCTAGATACATAAATACGAAGGAAAATATTGTAGCAGACAAGTTATCTCGAGACAAGTCTAGCTCATCAGATTTTTTGCTATCAAATAACTATTACAACAGAATTATTAATAAATTAGGGGTCCCAATATTAGATTTGTTTGCATCACATATGACCACGAAATGCGTAAAGTTTTATTCTTATCGTCCAGATCCCTGTTCTATTGGCGTGGACGCTTTTTCGTTTAAGTGGATAGACGGTTCATACGCTTTTCCACCTTTTAATATGTTAACAAAAACAATGCAAAAAATTAAGTATGATCAATGTGATGTTATTGTTGTTGCTCCTTGTTGGAAAACTCAACCGTGGTTTCTTTTATTCAAAAAATTGGCTGTGTCCGAAATAATGATACTGGGCCCTAATAAATCTCTTTTGTATGACCCGTACAGGAACTCTTACGTAAATCTCAACAAGAAGCTAAAACTAATGGTGGCGATTTTATCGGGAAAATCTGGTTGAACTTAAACGTATCAGATCCTGTTATTACATTGCTGAAAGCATCAAAATCAGAAGGAACATGGCAGCAGTACAAATCATCAATAGATAAATGGAATTCCTTTTGTCAAATTAAAAAATGGGATCCGGAAGAAAAACAAATTAGCCATTATTTGGAATTTTTAACAAGTTTATTTAAGCAAGGTTTAAGTTATAATGCGGTTAATACGGCACGCTCCGCCTTTTCAGCGGTATTTGGCCAATTAGACGGAACTCAAATAGGCGAACATAAATTAATTGTAGATTTGATGAAAGGGATAAGCCGTCTTAGACCAGTGCAACCACGATACAATATCACGTGGGATCCGGATCAAGTTTTACGCCGTTTAAAAGCTATTTCGACTAATAATTGTTCTCTGAAGGAATTGTCTTTGAAATTGGTAGGCTTGTTAGCACTTTGCACGGGACAAAGGGTTCAATCTCTTGCTAGTATTAAGATAAGTAATATTCACTGGGGACAATCTATTCAGATAGTCCTTACAGATAAATTAAAAACAACTAGTGTAACAAAATGTAACCCAACATTAGTACTTCCACCCTTCCATGATGCTGATTTATGCCCTGTTAGAGTTTTAGAAAAATACGTAAAAAGTACATTAAATTTACGAAAAGATTGTGATGCATTGTTGATCTCATTTGTAAAACCATACAAGTTAGTGTCGTCACAGACGATCAGTCGTTGGTTAATTGAAGTACTTAAATTAGCAAATGTTGATACAGATAAATTTAAAGCCCATAGTTTTAGACATGCTTCAACTTCAAAGGCTGTAAGAAGTGGAGTTAACATTGATAGTATTTATAAGAGAGTAGGATGGACAAAGAATTCTTCAGTTTTTGCAAGGTTTTATAACCGACCTATATTAGATGAATCTCAGTTTTCTACAAATGTTTTAAGTATTAAGTAAATATGCATTATGAGTAATTAATCGATAATGTTAAATTTTAATTCTACAAGTTTTGTGATTGTAAATAAATACATGAAAATTTACATGTTGTTGTCCGATTGCTTGCTCATCGACTAACTTTAAACAACTACCAACTGTATTCCTCCCGTGATATCGACGGTGAGGAATATGAGATAAAATTGTAGATTTTACGAGCCTGGCGAAGCCAGGTGAAGTAAAATCCGAATTTTGTGATATATTCCGAACCGGAAGATATCACGGCCCTCCTTCCCACCCCCTTAGATTTAGCCGATTCGCGTTTTAAATGCTGTGACGATGCATGGAGGAGCATGGTCGGGGTTGGATGCAAATAGTTCTTCTATTTCTGTGAAGATGGCAGATAATGCTGTCTCCCGGTTACCGAAGCCAGCCACTACCAACTGTATTCCTCCCGTGATATCTTCCGGTTCGGAATATATCACAAAATTCGGATTTTACTTCACCTGGCTTCGCCAGGCTCGTAAAATCTACAATTTTGTTGGTTCTGGGAGGACGGAACATCTAAATTTGGTCCATTTTTGCGATCCATTTTCGTAAGTTGAATGTGTAACATGCAATTATTAAATGTCCGCTATTGAATATTTCTGGATTTGGAAATGTGTCAGGTCCACCGTCCACGTCAAAAATGTGAGTACATACACTCAAAATAAGGTAGTAATGAATCATTACCATGCGGAATGACTATGTGGCTCTACCACGTCGGTTACGATTTGTCGTAGAAATGGTAATAATAAGTTCAGGGAAATTCAAATTCGTTACCAAATATTAAGGAAGTGAATACCATTATGTATTAAATTTGAATTTCCCTGAACTTATTATTACCATTTCTACGACAAATCGTAACCGACGTGGTAGGGCCACATAGTGATTCCGCATGGTAATGATTCATTACTACCTTATTTTGAGTGCATAAGTTCAAGCATGATTTAGAGATTCATCGTAATGTGTATGCAATTTAGATTTCCTGCTAATAAAATAGTACATATGAACAATTTTGTTTCTTGGAGGACACCGCATCTGAATCTGGTCCTGTTTTACGATCAACATTTTTTAAACTTTTTAATGTTCAATTAATTAAATGTATGCAAATATGCTATTAAATATTTCTCGATTTGTAAATGTAGCAGCTCAACGTCAAAAGTGTATGTGCATGTGAAAATGGCTAAAAAATTAATTAAAAGATGTTTTCCACGTCCTCAAAAGGATCAATCATTCAATCACAATTACGAAATTAAATGCTTTTTTTGGCAATTTGCATTTTCTGCTGATGAAATAGAATGCAATTTTGTTTCTGGGAGGACACCACACCTGAATCTGGTCCAGTTTTATGGTCTATTTTGTAACTTTTCAATGCGTAATTAATTACCTTAAGTTGATTAAAAGATAAATTTGACGAATAAAATGTATTTGCAGGTAAAACGGTTGTAACTTCGATGTTACAAGTTTCATCATGATCAATAGTTCAATAGTTCAGTGCTATTTTTATACAATTTTGATTTTCGGCAGGATAAAATACAATCCAATCTTGTTCTTGGGAAGATACCGCATTACAATCTGCTCCAGTTATTTCGAAACTTTTTTAATTTGTAATTTGATGCCCGCTGCTAAATATTTCTAAATTTGGAAATGTAACGTAACAGTTCAACCTCTAAAATTTGTATGTACGTTAAAAAGGGTTTTACAGTTGATTAAAAGATACTATTTATTTAGTATTTTCAGACCCTCAAAGGATCAATTAATCATTAAATATTTATAAAATTCTGATTTTCTGCTAGATAAAATAAAATAGAATGCAATTTTGTCTGTCTGGGAGGACACCGTATCGTATCCGAATCTGGTCCAATTCTGTTAAACATTTTAACCATTTTAATTTCCAATTTGATGCACGCTGTTAAATTTTTCTTGATTTGGAAATTTATCAGTTAGACCTTAAAAATGTGTACGCATGTAAGACCATTTTATAAATTGGTGTAAGATCTTCCAATTCTTTGGTTTCATCATGATTTAGAAATTCAGAGCAATTTTTACGCAGTTTTGATTTTCTGCCGTTCGTGGGATGATACCACGTCCGTAAACTTGTTAATGTCTGATTGTATGCATACCTGTTCACTTTCATTCGTGTGACTGATTATGATAGAGAATGATGGTGAATGAAAATGAATTTTATGCAATTTGAATGAAAATGAGTCAGAGATTCCATCATTTCAGACGAATGACTGTGAATGAAGGATTTCTCACTCATTTCATTTTTCACCCTATGCTTAATACATGGGGCGAAGTGAGAAATGAATTCGGATAATGTGAAATGAAATGAATTTGAAAGATAATGACTGAGTGTGAATGAAAATCTTCAGCTTGAAATCGGGGTGACTGAATTTTGAATGAAAAACGTTCTTTTGAACAGGTATGATTGTATGCACGCTGAATGCTAAATACTTTCAGATTTGGAAATGTATTAGCTCCATGTCCAAAGTGTGCGTATGTAAAAAGAGGGGTAAAATTATTTAAAAGATACAATACCGTTCATGAAATTGCCCAATACAATTTTTACGAAATTTTGATTTTCTGATGGATAAAATAATGTGCCGTTTTGTCTTTGAGAAGACACCGTATCCGATTCTGGTTCAATTTTGCGGTCCATTTTCTAATCGTGAGATTTTTTAATGTTCAATTTAGTTCGTGTTGCTAAATATTTCTCGATTTGGAAATGTATCAGTTCGACGCCAAAAGTTTCTGTGCATTAAAAAAGTTAACAAATTTGACTAAAAGGTACATAATCTAATGCCCTGGCTACATTACTGTCGTAAATTTTTTCAGAGTTAACTCTAGAGTTTAACGCTGAAATAAAAACTCCAGCTACATTGCATTTTGTTCCGTTGTAATTTTCAGGGTACCAAATCTCAGAGTTATTTCTCAGAGGTGGGACTTTTAAAAACTTACCATCTAAAAAATAATAATTTAGTTTAAAATAAAAGCGTCGAGAAAGAGTTGACGACCAACTTTCGACATGGATTTAACAATAATTAGCTCGTCAATTTTTCATACTTGGAATTATTTGCGACTCCATTGATTTAAATTTTCTTATAAATTAAATGAAGACTAAGAATTTATGTTTGGAAAAATAAGTGGACTCTCGTCAGTAAATAAGAAATCCCGCTTAAAATTTCAATGTTTAACACTGAAGTAGCACATTGGTATAGCTAGAGTTCGTAGTAAAACTCTGAACTCTAGAGTTTTACTCGGTTTTAGAAATTTTTGAATGCAATTTTGATTTTTTGCTGGACAAAATAGAATTCAATTTTAACTCTGGAGGACACAGTCTAATTTTGCGATACATATTCAATTCTGATTTTCTAAACTTTAAATTATTTTTAATTAAATACATGCTAAATATTTCATGACTTTAAAATGTAAAATATTTAGGTGTTTGTAAAAGGGTTGTAAGGCTAGTTACAAGGTGTTGATAATCTTTATTTGGTCAATCATAATTTAGAAGTCGGTGTTATTTTTGTCCAATTCTTATTTTCCCGTGGATAAAATAAGTACTTAAAAAAACACCATGAAAAAAGTTAATTTTAATTTAAAAATTTTAATTCGTGAAACAATAATAAAAATAAAATTCCATCAATCTATCAACGTTCAACCTTTAAAGTAACTGTCGTTCCCACTAAATTTTGCAAACATTTCTCTCCGACGCTAAACTTTCATACTTTTAGAATTGTTTTTATCGATTAAAAATCTTTATTTTTTTACACTGCAGTTAATGACAAAGATTTTCTCTAATCACAAGTTCATCCATGTTCAAATTTTGGAAAAAATTTTCATGAAAAAAACACATTTTAAGATTTTTTTTTTAAATCCATTAAAACGCCTGCATTCTGTGCCAGCCCAATCGTCAGACAGACAACCATGACCGGCAAATAAGCCCTGACTCAGGCTAGAAAAAAGAATACATATACATGTTTAAATTGCTTTTATCAATTAAAAACTATTCTATTTTCTCAGGTGGAAAAAGCATTATTAAAAAAATATAAAATTTAAAGTCAGAAACATCTTGTTCCATGGTCAGAAATTTAAATTAGTACTATAGTACTAACAATGGAGGTCTCCCAACGTATGCTCACCGATTTGGACCAAACTAGCGTCAATCGATCACAAATTTAATTAGTATGAAATTTGCAAATGGATCTGCCCATGCGCAGGTTTCGCGGAGATATTCGCACAAAAAGCGGAAAAAATGCGCAGTAAATTGGGAAAGTGTAAAATTTGCCAGCCTTGGGGGTGCATTTTCTCCACTTTTTATGCAAATATCTCCGAGAAACCTGCGCATTGGCAGATAGTGCCATTTGCAAATTTCATACTAATTAAATTTGTGATCGATTGACGCTAGTTTGGTCCAAATCTGTGAGCATACGTTGGGAGACCACCATGTACTATAGTACGGTCTGGTTTGGTAAGTACTATAGTATGGTCTTTAGTACTAAAGACCATAATTAGTACTATAGTACTAATTTAAATTTCTGGCTTTAAATTGTTATAACAATGCAATGGTGTGAAGCGTAACCCTCCGATATTGTTAAAATTTTGAAATTATGTAGTCTATATCAAGCAACCTTTCTTGAGGCAGTTTGTGCGATGGTCAGAATTTGCCAAAATATTTGAGGCTAAAGTTGACATTCAACTTGTTGACACAATGCCAGGTTGACATTTTGAAGTACCTGGTGGATATCTTTGAAGCATTTACTTATTTAACATTTTGCAAATATTTCTCCCCGACGTGGTAATACGGTATGTCGGGTCTATGTATAATTCGAGAAAGTCTATTTTGTCTGCGAATGGAAATTAAAAATCGAAATTTTACCAATGTTTTGCACTAGTTTTATTGTTAAGTAATTGAATTGAAGAATTTTGGAAAAATATTGATATTTATTAAAGTTTTAAATTAGCAACTACTTTAAAGATCCTTGATCCAGGCAATGAATTTGCTTTTCAGAATTTCATAAGTTGAAATTTCTAATAATTTTGAAAAAAAGGCAAAATCAACTTGACAATTAGCAAAGGTATGCAAATAAATGAAAAATTAGAAGGTTTTGATACCCGAGATAAAACCCGAGTTTTAGAATATTGTTGTTCATGAAGTTTCTGCGAAGTTAAGCGTCGGATAGAAATATTTATAAATGTTAAATGTTAGATTACTTCAAAGATCATCAACAATTCTAATTGGTTATCATAATTTCATAAATTAAAATCTGTGATAATTTTTTTTTAAATATTCATACGAGCATATTTTCCAAATACCAATCTTTTAAATAATTATTAATTTTTGAATTTTAAAAATATTTCTATTAATTATATTTCTACGGCAAACTTTTAGACACTTGCATAATTTTATAAATATCTATGAAATTTCTCGTTAAAACTCTTGAATTCTAATAAAAATTTCCACTTTCATATTGAGTATACTCATCAACCTTCGCATATCTCGCAAATTGAGCTTAGCAACATAACTTACGAAAATTTGCTAAATATGCGAGATTGTAGGAAAATTTTGCCGGAATTTTTTTGCCAGCATGTTCTTATGTATTTCGCAAACTAATTCTCGACATTACCAGCAAGAAAAATTATATAAATCCAGGCAAAAACAATATCAAGATAGATGTTTTTAGTAGATTTGCGAGATTGACGAAGTCAAATTTTTGCGAATCCCCTCGCGAAATATTTTGATCTTTGCAGGTTTGCTAAATGAGTTGCGATGTGAAGTAACGGGTTGTCGTTAGTACGCCTGTTGCTTATCAATCAATTTTGGTTTCTCCATTTTTTAAAAAAGGTCATTATTACAAATTTCAATTTACGAAATTATGAAAAACAATTGGAGTTAAACGATCTTTAAAGTTGGTACTAATTTAAAATAATGCAAATGTTTCAATCCGACGTCAAACTATCGCTGAAACTGAATTTCGTAATTTTCGAAAACTCCATCAATTACAAATCTATTTATTTTGAAAATTTCAATTTTTCGGTAATTAACGATAGCAGTAAAATGATGCATTTGAATGCAAATGCAAATGATGATTTTGTAGGAAAATTTGTTTTAATCATTACAAATTTTAATGTATGAAATTATTAATAAACTAATTCTTTAGAAAAAACTTAGGTGAGGCTTGCAAAAAAGGAGATCATAATTAACGAAATTACCAAAAACAAGTTTCCAAATCTTCAAGGTAAGTACGGATTTAAAATTTTGAAAATATTTCTCTCCGACGCCAAACTTTGCAAAAAAAGAATTTCATAATTGGATATAGGTTTTCTCAAACTCTTCTCAAACTCTTCTCAAACACCAATGCGTCGTCTCACCTTTAAAATAAATTTCATTCATCATTAAATTTTTCAAATTTTTTTCTCCGACGCTAATATTTGCAAAAAGATAATTTCATAACTAACTCTTCCATTCGAACACTTCAATTTACTCCAAAAAAATTTTCATAAACATCATAAATATTAAATATTTCTTCGAAACTCATCAATTAGAGGAAGAATTAGTCCAAAAAATAGAAAAATATCCACTTTCAATTAAATGAAATGCAAATTTCAAGGATATCAATAAATTTCTCAATAAAAAATCATTATTAAAAAAATATATATGCAAATTGTGCAGCTACGAAAAATAATTATTATACTTTGTATGTACATGTTTCTCGTACCTGAAGACTAAGTTTTCTTCATTAAATTTTGCAAATATTTCTCCCCAACGCCAAATTTTCGCTGAACTGAATTTCATAGACTTAAATCTCTTTAATACAAATCAAAATTTCCGCTTTTATATTATTAAAAAACTTATCAGTAAAATTGCTTTCATTAGATTAAAAAGTGCTCTATTATTGGTACTGCATATTCACACAGATGACAAAGGTTTTTCCTAATCATAGATTGTCTAAGCGGCAAAAATCTTTTCATTCACATTCAGTCATTTTCGCTCAAACTCAATTCATTTCACTTCATCTGATTTCATTTCTAATTTCGCCCCATAGAGAAGTGAATAATTTTCATTCACAGTCACTCAACTGAAATGACTGAATCCTCATTCATTTTCACGCAAATAGCAGAAAATTCATGTGCATTCTCAATCATTCATCATCATAATCAATCAAATGAATGAAAGTGTGCAGGTATCTTATTTCGAATTCAAGTATTAATAAATATAGATAAATTTGCCAAGTTAAAAAGTCATTGTAAAAAATTACTAACCCTCATGTTCATGAAATTACCGTGCATCCATCAACCTTTACAGGAAATGTCGTTCTTCATTAAATTTGATAAATATTTCTATCCGACGCAAAGTATTTACAAAAACATAATTAAATTAACATAAATTTTCTAAATTTTAAAACTCTTCTGTCCAATTAAAAATTAGTCAACAAATTTGGAAAATTTCGATTGTCATGTAGTTTCGAGGAATGCAGTATAAACGGGCACCTGGTTCGAAAATCTTGTAATTTGCAGTTATTTTCATATTTTGTAAGCTTAAACCTTAAACGTTCCTCCTCAATTGGACGGTTCCTCCTCCATTGTTAGTAAGAGATCACATTGATTGTTATAAGTCTAACTTACAATCTAATCTCTACATACTCTCCATTCGCACACCGTAGAACGGTAGAACTTTTACCCAAATTGAAATTTCTGAGAAACTAAACTATTTCGCCAAACTTAACAAAAATCCTGTTTCATAAATCTCAATATTTCTCCAAAACTCTTCATTTCAATTGTTTAGAAAAATAATAAAATTAAAATTACTCGAGAATATTCGTAAAATGTCCATTTACTTATCACAAATTCACTGGATACCAATAAATTTACCTATTTTCATAACGTAAATACAAAACATTACGAATGTCAATTCACGACATTATGAAAAACAATTAGCATTCTCAAGCAGAATGTCTTTTAAATTAATTTCGAATTTCAAATAATACAAATGTTCCTATCCTACGCCAAACTTTATAATAAACGTAATTTCATAAACATCAACTTTTCATATCTCTTCCCTTCGATCAATTTAAGAAATTACTCCAAAATATTTGCAATATTTCCATGTAATTCTTCACCTTGGCAGTCAAGGTCATTCTTCATTAAATTTTATACATATTTCTATCCGATGCCAAACTTTGCTTTAAAAAATTAAATTTCATGAATATCAATCTTCTATTTAAAACTTTTCTATCCGAGTAAACATTACTTGAAAAAATTAGTCAAATTTAAAATTTCATAATAAATTAAATATTCTAAAACTCTTTCATTCGATTAGAAAAATTACTGTAAAAAATTAGCAAAATTTCAATTTTCTTGTAACTACAGTATTCCTGATCTTTACGGTAAAGGTAATTTTTCAAATTAGATAAATCTTTTAATTAGAAATTATTCCACAATATTAGCAAAATGTATACTGTGACAGTATGCGTTTTATTTTTCCTAAGGTTTTGTATGAATACTTGTAGATTATCTCGGGTATGGAAATCTAGAAATTTACATGATTTCAAATTCAAGTATGGATACATATCAATAAATTTACCAAGTTCAAAAATCATTATAAAAAATCAAATTCACGCTAAGAAGTTTAAATTGATTCAATTATGAAAAGCAATTTAGATACTTCACAACAAAATGCAGTCAGCTTTACATAAATGCATTCTTCATTAATTTTACAAATATTTCTTTCCTACAACAAACTTGGCAAACAACAGCTTAATTTCATAAATGTTAATAGTTCTCCAATATTAAATTAAAATTACTAAAACAATTAGTAAAATGATAATTTTTTAATTTACATGAACAGATAACAATGATTTTCTCCAATTATACATAGAGAATCTCGGGTATGAAAATCCTAGAATTTGCATTTATTTCCATACTAATGTGAAATTTAATGGTTAACAATGTAATTTCTAAATATCATGACAAACTTCACCTTGCGAAATTTTGAAAAATATTTAAATCGGCAGGTTCAAAGGTTTCTTAATCTATGTGTTATCTACAAATATAAAAATCTTGCAATTTAAACTTCTTGATTTCAAATTCTAATACATAAAAGGGAGGGTATCAAAAAATTGCTCGATTTTTAAAACTTAGTATGTAATAAATTCAAAATTTAAACTCACAAATTTAAATTATCAAAACAAAATTAAACTAGCCTGACTCATTATCTTGGAAGTAATTATTTATTTAAAATTTTGTAAATATTTATTTCTGACGTGAAAACAAAAAAAACTTAATTTCACAAATATCAATTTTCTCCGGATAGAAAATCTTATAATTTTTCATTTATTTACTCCACATATTTGAGTTTCCCAATTTAAAAAAAATCATTATAGATTCAATTTACGAAATTACCAAAAACAATTAAACTTTCTGGATGGAACGATTAATTTTTATAGTAATTACTATTTTACAAATATTTCTCTCCGATGCCAAACTTTACAAAAACTTTCACTTTCTAAAAACCGAATTTCGTAAATATCAAGTTTCCAAAACTCTTCCATTCTATGTATTATTATAGTTAATATAACATTGAGGGTATTAATTTCGAGTTTACAAAACAATAAAGTTTACAAGTTCGCAAAAAAAAATTGGCTTGAAAATTGATTTGCGAACTTGAGCATCTCCAAGACTAGTATTTACTTCGCAAAATATTCTTCATAACACAAAAATGGAAAATTTTGCAGTGGGATAAGGACATAAAACTCCATTATTCTACGAACTGTCATTTGCGAAGTCGTTTCACTTCGTTACTTCGCAAAAATTCGCAATTTCGAAAAATTTAGATGCCATGCGAACTCGTAATGAATACCCTATTTATTTCAAGCACATCAATATTTCTCCAAACTCACTTCAATTATTTAAATAAAAGATAAAATAACTCTTAATTTTTAAACAATTCTTACAAACTTCCTTTTAAAACCCAACAATTTTCGATGTACAAATCTTTAAAATAACTACCCAAAATTATTTAAAATTTTGCAAATATTTCTATAAGACGACCAACTTTTGCAAACTTAAATCTCGATAGAAATTTCTCGTTGAAAAACGTGAAGAATAATAATTTCCACTTTCATATTGATATTAATTTCAACATAACATAGCGAAAATTTTGCTGGAAAACCATGGGTTTTTCTTCGGAAATTTACCCAGCAATTGGGAATGTTCTTATTTTGCAAACTCATTCTCACCATTACCGGCAAGAGAAATTACACAAATCCACGCAAACAATATTAAAATAGGTGTTTTTGAGTAGATTGGCGAGATTAGCGAAGTCATATTTTGCGAATCCCGTCAAAGTTTCCAAGTTTTCTAAATGAGTTGCAATGGGAAATAAGACGTTGTCCTGAGTACGCGTGTTGCTTATCAATCAATTTTATTTTCTCCATTTTTTTTAGAAAAGGTTATTCTTCCAAATTTCAGTTTACGAAAGTATGCTTTCGTAAACTGAATTTTTTTTTCATTTATGAAAAAAATTGGAGTTCAATAACGATTTTTAAAGTTGTGATTGATTTAAAATAATGCAATTATTTCCATCCGACGCTAAACTCTCGCTTAAACTGAATTTCGTAATTTTCGAAAACTCATCCATTCTATAAATTAAAAATACATTTATTTCGAAAATTTCAATCTGCATGTAATTAACGATAGTGGTGAAATAATGTATAAGCGCGAACCTTGTAGGAAAATCGTACAAGTCGCATAAAATCATTACAAATTTTAAGGCATGAATTTATGAAAAACAATTAAATATTCAGTTTTCAACAATCTTTAAATTAATTTACAATTTAAAACGATAAAAATATTTCTACCTGACGCAAAACTTTGCAAAACTTTGCAATCCTTCTTTCTGCAAGTCAATCTTTGCAAAAACTTAATTTCATACATTTTCTCGGGTATGAAAATTATCTCGGCAATGGAACCCTATAAATCGCATTTATATTCATATTGTTGGCTATCTCTCAATTTTATTTTTCCAGTGTCTATTTAAATAATTAAAAATCTACATTTTCGAAATTATTAAACACAATTAAAATTTGCATGTCATTTCATCTTTAGAGCAATTACGCCTTCACAATATTACAGATATTTCTACCCAACGTCAAACCTTGATCAAACTTTATTTTTAAAATATCAATTAATTAATTTCCCCATTTTTAATGACAGTTACAAATCGTAATTTACGAAATTACCAAAAACTAGTTCCTGGAACATTTGATCTTCAAGGTAAAAAAATTTAAAAATATTTCTCTCCGAAGCCAAACTTCACAACAAAAATAATTTCATAACTGGATATAGGTTTTCTCAAACTCTTCTAGTCGATTACTCAATTACACAAAATTATTAAGATACGTCACACCAATGCGTCGTCTCACCTTTACAATAAATTTCATTCATCATTAAATTTTTTGCAAATATTTCTCTCCGACGCCAAATTTTCGCTGAATTGAATTTCATAAACTTGAAACTCTTTAATCCAAATAAAAATTTCCAAGCCCATTGACCGACCTTTGCAGTAGATATGTCATCTCATTATATTTTGGAAATATTTTTATCCGACCTCAAACTATTTCATTAAATTTGATAACTATCCGACAAATTTATTTTACAACAACAGAAGTTCACTAATATCAATTTTCTACATTTTAAAACTCATCAATCCATTAAAAATTTCGTAACAAGTTCACAAAACCGCCATTTGCATGTAAGGAGGAGGCACTCTCCTTACGTGAAATGCCCCGCCGTGATATTCGGCTCAATTTTTGATATGTTGTACATCTCGACATGCTGAACAAAAAATGTATTGGTCCCTAAGCCCTAAGTGACCTGGTTCGACCGGAAATAGAGGTCAAAAGTCAGTGCACTTTTTCGCTCAAAACCCCATAAACCACATATTTTTGGAAAGCTACGGACCTCACCAGTCCGAATATACACCAAAATGTGGTCAAAGCTAAACCCTTGACCTTTCGAGGTCAACCCATGACCTTTGGAGGTGAACCCTTAACCTTTCGAGGTGAAGTATGTCCTTGGGCTAAGGTGAGATTTTTGGGGAGAAGTGACCAGAGTACACTTCTGATCGGATGGCTGCACCCTTGCAGGGAAAGGGCATTAAAAGGTTAAGGGTTCACCTCCAAAGGTCATGGGTTGACCTCGAAAGGTCAAGGGTTTAGCTTTGACCACATTTTGGTGTATATTCGGACTGGTGAGGTCCGTAGCTTTCCAAAAATATGTGGTTTATGGGGTTTTGAGCGAAAAAGTGCACTGACTTTTGACCTCTATTTCCGGTCGAACCAGGTCACTTAGGGCTTAGGGACCAATACATTTTTTGTTCAGCATGTCGAGATGTACAACATATCAAAAATTGAGCCGAATATCACGGCGGGGCATTTCACGTAAGGAGAGTGCCTCCTCCTTTCGTGAAATTAAGTATAAACGGGCACCTAGTATGAAAATCTTGTATTACACGAAATCTTAAGATCATTTTTTCTCTAAATTTAGATTCTCTAAATTTAAATTCTAAATTCTCTAAATTTGAAAATTCAATTTACGAGCAATCAATTTACAAGATATAAATCTTTAAAGTAATAACTAATTTTCAAATTATTAATTTTACTCTCCGACGCCAAACTTTCGCACAAAAAGCTTCTTGTTTCATAAATATAAATTTTCTAAAACTCTCGTATTTTGTATTCGATTAAAAATTACTGCATATAAATTTGTAAAATTTCCATTTTCATGGAATTGTATAAACCTGGCATGTAAATCTTAAATTTGAAGTTTTTTCAGATTGTTGATTATCTACCAATTTTATTTTCCCCATTTTTCAATAATCATTGAAAATACACTTCTATAACCTATATCATCTTTAAAGTAGTTACTGATTTGAAATATTAAAAATATATTTATTCGAGGCCCACCTTTTACTAAAACAATTTACAAAAAGGAAAGAACGGAGATACATACTGTATTTTCCCCAACTCTGCAATTTGCTAATTAAAGGTATTCTGTTCGATTAAAAGTTACTCAAAAAATTAATCCATTTCTCATTTTTCATGTAATTATTTAGGCTGAATGAAATGTAAAAAACTGAAGATTATTACCTGTGAAGTAGGTAAACAGAAATATTATGCATTAAATTTTACAAATTTTCTCTCCGATATCAAACTTTACAAAATCTTGAATTCATAAATGTGTATAGATATTTCTCTGGAAAACTTACTGCAATTTTCCCATTTTTTTTAAAAAAAAACCCTTATAGATTTGAAATATGAAATTCGAATCACACTAGAGGATATCCAATCTTGAAACTAATTACTAATTTAAATTAATACAAATATTTCTACCCGACTTCACATAAATTTAATCTCATAAATACATATTTCCTAAATATTCAACTTCAAACTCAAAATTCGGTGATTGGATTAAAAACTTCCTCTGAAATATAATTAAAACCAGAGTATATACACACATTTGAAATTTTTTTTATCAATTAAAAACTATTTCATTTGTTTAAGTCATGCATACATAATTAAGATGGCAGAGATCTTCTGGAATTATAGATTTCCTCGAGAGCAAAAATCTTGCATTATCTGATTTGAAATTCAATTATATAGATGGATATCAATAGATTTCTCCATTTTTAAAAATCATCATGGCAAAAATTTTAGTTGGCTGAATTATGAAAAGCAATTCTATTAATATGTTCAACATATGGATCTTTCACCTTTAAAGTAAATGTCACTCCCATTAAATTTTAGTATTCCTCTCAGACGCCGAACCATACGTTCATTCATTTGACTGATTATGAAAGTGAATGAAAATGAAACTCCTGTCATTTGAATGAAAGTAACCGAAGGATTCCGTCATTTCAGATGAATGAATGTGAATGAAAAGATTTTTCACTCATTTCATTTTTACCCTATGCTTAATGTTTACATTGGGCGGAGTAAGAAATGAAGTGAAATGAAATGAATTTGAACAAAAATGACTGAATGTGAATCTAATCTTCAGTCTGAAATCGGGATGACTTATCTTTGAATGAAAACTGAAATTATGAACAGGTATGAGCCGAACTAAACTTGATTTCATAAATATCAATAACATTTGTGTAAAACTTATCATTTCCACTAAAAATTTCCACTTTCATATTATTCAAAAACTGAATTTCACAAATATTAAACTCTTCAAAATTTCCACTTAGTATTTAAAAAGTGCTAATAAAATCGCTTTCATTAATTAAAAACCATTATATTTTTTCTACAAATGACCACATCCAGCAATGATTTTCTTTAATTATGAATTGTCTCGGGTACAAAAATCTTACAATTTGCGCTTCCTTCCCCCAATTCAAGTATTACCAATTAATTTCTTTATTTTTAAGAACCAGTATTCAAAAAATATCAAATTTAACTTCAGAAATTTAAATTAGTTCAGTTACAAAGAATAGTAAAGATATGGGAAATTAAGATTAACCTTCAAAATAAATGTAGTTCTTCATTAAATTCTTCAATATTTCTCCCCAACCCCGAACTTGACTGAATTTAACGAATATTAAAACTCTTCAATTAGAAATTGAAATAAAAAATACAGCTACAAAAAATCATTACTGAAAAAAATTCAAACCTATAAGTAAAAATTAATCTGTAATTAATAAGTAAACAATAATCTGTAATTAATCTGTGATTAATCATCTACCTTCCAAGTAATTGTAAAGCATTCAAATTTTGCGAATGTTTCTTTCTGACGTCAAACTTATCAAAAAATTTATCCGTTTAAAAAAATCATAGCAAATTGAAATTTAATAAATTATGAAAAATAACTCTATTTTTATGATCTTTAAAGTAGTTACCAATTTAAAAGAATGCAAATGTTTCTATCCGAAATGAAGTTTTAAAAACGCACATTTACAAATTGCTTCTGTCAAATAAAAAAATCAATTTGGGATTTTTAAAGATGAATACGAGAAAAATGCGAAGGGGCTTGGCATTTTTTTTACTAATTTTTACGATACATATCGTTCTTCGTTAAATTTCATAAATATTTCTCTCCGACGCAAAACTTTGTAAAACTTAATTTCATAAGTATAAATTTTCTATTTAAAATTGTTTTTTCGATTCAAAATTACTCAAGAAATTTGTAGAATTATCATTTTCGTGTGAAATGAAGGATTAAAAAACACATTTACATACATAGAAAAATTGCTTTTGTCAATTAAAAACTGCTATATTTTTTCTACACATACATACAAAGGAAAGACCGACCTTTAATTAAATATTCTTCATTATGTAAATTTCACTCCGACACCGAACTTAAAAAAAACAAGAACATAATTTCATAAATAGTTCATCAATATTTCTCAAAAAAACTATTCAGTTCGATTAAAATTACTTGGATTAAAAATTGCCACTGCCACATTATTTAAAAAAAACTGTCAAGACATGTTTAAAATTGTTTTTATCAATTAAAAACTCTCCCGTTTTCCATATACCGTATAAACAAAGATGACAAAGATTTTCTCTAATTATAGATTGCCTCGGGTACAAAAAATCCAATTGCAACACTCTTAGAATCCTGTATACGTAGTCACGCAGGCATTAAGTTATCGGTATTAAAATTGCTACCGCTTGGTATTAATATTATACCGGACCGTAGAAATTTGATACCAATATTGTAAAACTCGGTACGCGGACCATACATGGCAATCCTTACATGGCAGTCCTTACATTGCAATTTTTACATGGCGGTGACTTGCATGGTTTATCCCTACATAGCATGATCACTACATGGCATATCTTTACATAGCATTATCCTTGCATTGCATGACAGCTACATAGTAATTAATCTTAAAACTAATTATTAATTATGATTTTACAAGTATTCATCTCCGACACCAAACTTATACAAAACCTTAATTTCCCAAAAATGCGTATCAATGTTTCTCCAAAACTATTCAATTCCATTAAAATTTTCACTTCCATTTCATTAAGAAAAGTATCAAAACGCCTTTAAAATTGATAAAATTCGCCAATTATTGGTTATCTCGGGTTTGAAAACCTTGCAATTTACATTTTCCTATTCCAATTATACAGACAGATAGATATCAGTAGATTTCTCGATTTTTAAAAATCATCACGGCAAAAACTAAAAATTTAAATTATGAAAACAAAAACTCTCTTCGACCTTAAAAGTAAATTTTGTTCATAAAATTTTAAAAAATATTTCTCTGAAGCCAAACTTTCACAAAACCTGAATTTTCATAAATGTAATTATTTTGGATGGATCTTAATTTAAAAAAAATCATTATGAATAAAATTTCAATTTTAAAAATTGCAATTGGTGAAATGACGATGAGAAATTAATATATTACACACACAAGAAGACCCTTTAAAACCTGTAAAATCTCATTTTCATTAAATTTTACTTACAAATATGTTTGTAAAATTTAATAAATATTTTTTTATTACAAATTTCTAATCTAAAAGTAAAAATTTTAATTGGTGAAAGTATTAAAAACAATTCTTTCAATATCTTAAACCTTTAAGTATTTATATTAAATTTCAAAAATAGTTATTTTAATTTACATTATCAGAGAACAAAGATTTTCTATAATTATATATAGAGCATCTCGGGTATGAAATTTTCATTTATTTTAATTCTAACATCTAATTCAATCGATATAAATAAATTTCCTAAAATCCCAATTTAAGAAATTATGAAAAATTTAAAATTTTGAAAAAAGGTATTTAATATTTAATATTTTCAAAACATTGGTAAAAAAAGTTTTTCCATAAAATTTCGAAGAGAAAGGGAGGACACACTCAAAATAAGGTAGTAATGAATCATTACCATACGGAATGACTATGTGGCTCTACCACGTCGGTTACGATTTGTCGTAGAAATGGTAATAATAAGTTCAGGGAAATTCAAATTTAATACATAATGGTATTCACTTCCTTAATATTCGGTAATGAATTTGAATTTCCCTGAAATTATTATTACCATCTCTACGACAAATCGTAACCGACGTGGTAGAGACGCTTAGTGATTCCGCATGGTAATGATTCATTACTACCTTATTTTGAGTGCACTATTTAATCATGTGGAATGTATAAAATTGTAAAAAAATATATATATTTCAGTGTCTTCATCGTACCCTTTTTCTACTGAAATTTTTGCCAATATCCAAAAATTGATTCATAATTTGACAAATATATCTGACGTCAAACTTCAAAAATATCAGTTCCAAAATTTTGTTATGTAATTAAGTGAAACGAGGTATAAAGAAGTTCAAGTCAACTCGTTCGAGAATTATCGAAAGACACACAGCCAGACGGGCATGAATGTTACATAAGCCCTGGTTCATGCTAAAATACACCTTTGCCACGCACGACAAATTCTTTTTATCAGTTAAAAACTGTTCTACTTTTTCAAAAACTTAAAAAAAATGTTCTCTAATTTTAGATTATCTCGGGTATGAAAATCTATCTAATTGTATATATTTTCAGACCACTTATATTTAATTCAATTGATATGGATAGCAATAAATTTCCCATTTAAAAAAAACATTAAAAATTGCAATTTACTAAATTATGAAAAGCAGCTAGAGAACTGGATCAGTTGACCTTAACAGCCATTACTAATTTAAAATAATACAAATATTACTCGCGGACCCTAAACTATAACAGAAAATGAATTTTATAAATATGTAAATTAATGTTCAGTTTTCCGCAATCTTTAAATTAATTACAAAATTAAGATTATGAAAATATTTCTGCCATACGCTTACCTTTGTTTTCTGCAATTCAATCTTTACAAAAACTTGATAAATATCAATTTTAAATTACGACAAACAATGGTGATCTTTTTAAAACATCTTTAACCTAGCTTCTAATTTCACATGATAGAAATATATTCATTCGTCGCCAAACTTTACAAAAATCCTATTTCGTAAATATCAATATTTCTCTACAACTCTTTACGTCAATATTTTAAAAACTTAAAATTGCTCCAAATCATAACATTTTCATCTTTAATTTAAATACATTCACAGAAAACAAAGATTTGTTTTAATTATCGGGTGTGAAAATCTTTACTCATTTCTAGTTAAATGGATAATTTCCCAAATTTTTGAAAATTATTGCAAATTACACTTTACTAAATTACAAAAAGCAATTATCGAGTTGTTGGATTCAATGATCTTTAAAGTAATTGCTAATTCAAAATTTTGCTAATCCCACTATCCGACGCAAAACGTTACAAAAAAACTGAATTTCAGAAATATTAATTTTCTGAAATTCTTTCATAAGATTAATTTTAAAAAATCATCCAAAAATTTAGTCACATTTTCATGTTCATGCATATATGACATAATACGTTCATTACGTAAAATACGTACCCCTGTTGCTTATCAATCAGTTTTATTTTCTCCATTAAAAAAATCTCAGTATTATAAATTTCAATTTACCATATTAGGAAAAATAATTACAGTTCATGACTAAAATAATCTTTAAAGTTATCACTAATTTAAAATGATAAAAATATTTCTATCCGACGCCAAACTATCGCATAAACTGAATTTCGGAATTTTCGAAAACTCTTCTTCCATTCTATCAACTAAAAATACATTTATTTTGAAAATTTCAATTTTCATGTAATTGACAATAGCAGTGAAATAATGTATAAACGCGAACCTGGTAGGAAAATTGTAAAAAATTTGCATTTATTTTCATGCTTACCAATGAATATCAATAATTTTTCCAATTTTATTTCCAATTCCAATTTTTCCAAAAATTATGAAAAATAAGTGAACGTTCAGTTTTCCAAGATCTTCAAATTAATAATTCATAATTTAAAATCATAAAAATATTCCTACCCGACGCTAAACTTTGCAAAACTGTGCAACCCTTCTTTCTCCTATTAAATCTTTGCAAAAAGTTAATTTCATAAATATCAATTTTCTCGGGTGTGATAATTATCTCGGGGAAGAAAATCTTGTAATTTGTCATTAAATTTCATACTGCCTCTTATCCATAAATTTTATTTTTCCCATTTTTTTATTATTTAAATATTTAAAAATCTAAATTTTCCAAGTTATTACAAACTAACCAACAGCAAAACCTGCACCCACAACAAATCCTGCACTGCTGCTGCCCAAAACCTTCAACACCGTCAGGGTCACAGGTCACCAAAATTTCAACCTTTTTTGCATAGCGGCTTGAATGGAGGTTCCAGCAGTCGCCTCAGATTTATTTTATCGACCATTTTCAAATGCTTAGCATGACTGCCAGTCGACAGACTGGCTTCTCTGCTCGTTTTACTACACTCAAAGTAAGGTAGTAATGAATCATTACCATGCGGAATGACTATGTGTCTCTACCACGTGGGTTACGATTTGTCGTGGAAATGGTAATAAAAAGTTCAGGGAAATTCAAATTTATTACATAATGGTATTCACTTCCTTAATATTTGGTAATAAATTTGTATTTCCCTGAACTTTTTATTACCATTTCTACGACAAATCGTAACCGACGTGGTAGAGACACATAGTCTTTCCGCATGGTAATGATTCATTACTACCTTATTTTGAGTGTAATATTTTTACTCTTTAAAAAAAGTTTTCTGGAAAACTGTTAAATCTGATCAGAATTAGGTCGAATAAAAATATCACTTTCATATTATTCAAACCCGAGTCAGCGTGTTCTTAAATTTCTGCAATTATGAAAACCAATTAAACTTGCTGGAGTTTTCCCACGTTTTAAAAATTATTACAAATTTGAAATAAGAAATTTCAATTAACTAAACCAAGAAACTCTACAAGAATTTTATAATCCTTAAACTAATCAGATAATTAAATTATCCCGGGTATGAAAATCTAGAAATTTGCAATTTCTGATTACAAATTTAAGTATGGTGTAACGAATTAAGTGTTATATTATAATGGGAATGGAGGATGATGTGAAATTGATATGTTCCCTCATATATGTACTTATGTCAATTTTCGCGACCTATTTCTAACCTCCTGGGGGAGATTACCCTATCTTTTCGGTGAGGAACGGTCAAATGATTATTGGCAACACAAAGGGGGTTCTCTTAAATAACTAATATTTATTTAAAGCTGGAATATGAATTATTTTACACGCTATAAAAATATTTAAAGAAGAAGAACCCTAAAATAAAGATGTTGCTCATAAGGAGATATTAGACTGAATATCTTTCCAAAGAGAGAAAAAGAAGGAGGAAAAGAAGAAGTGAGACGAAGGCAAGGATACCTCGTTATTCTCACGAGTGGGAGAAAAATCTTCCGGTTAATGCCAGATGGCAGAAGGGATAGATTTCCCCCCGGGTGGGTCGAATTGAGACCCGTATCACTGGTGTGATCAGCACCATTGGTACGGGTTACACGCCACCACTAAAGGGGACCTAACGGACCATAAGGGTAGGAAAGGTTCCAACGTTTGTACAATTAATTTTACAGACAGGTAGAGAAAAAAATCATAATTAATTGTGCATACTTATAACTAAACAAAATACATAATTGAATCATGTAAACAAAATGTGTACAGGTAAACAAATAAAAAAATGTATATCAAATCAAAATAAATCATGTCAAAAAAAATATATATAAAGCTACGCGACGGGGAATTTCCTCAATCGTGCGTCGGAGCAGACATCCATAACGGCTAGCATATTCACTAGACGACCAAAATAAAATCAGGCAGAGATCCACCCAACCAACCCAAGTGCCGTGACAATGAGGGGTCACGAACTGTCTGAGGGTTTAGACTCGCGCCGTGTATGGGCGTGGAAAAGGGGCCACAAACTGTTTGAGAGGTTAGTCTCGCGCTGTGTAGGGGGTCAAGAGGGGCATTTGACGGTGCTGGGAGGAAGGAGGATCCTGCTGCGAATTCGGGCGCAACGGACCGTACCGTGCAGGTCGTCGTGTTGAGCGGGTACTGCGGCGAAGGGGCGGCTGTGCTGCCGATTCGTCCACGAGAGAGGGCATCCCGTTGTATGTCGTCGTAGTGGAAGGAAGAGGGGAAATGGTGTCAGGGGCACCTGTAGTAAGATTAATATCAATATTAGAATCAGTACTTAAATTAATATCTACATTATTGTCAAAATTATGTGGTGACACGACAACTTCACATGGTGGTGATGGCTCTGTGGCTGGTGAAAGTTGTGGCGGAGCAGAAGGATCTGCGTCACGATGGATGTATCGCCGTAAGCGTTGAATATGGATGGGTCCATAAATCGTTCCGTCCTCGAAGATGATTTTGTAGTTAAGATTGGAGAGGACTTCGTGGATCTGGGCAATATCGGGGCGGTAAAGTGGGGCGAGTCCGGCTGCGACGCCTTTATCTTTATCAGACCGGATCGTGGATTGAATGACGACGGAATCTCCCACGCGAAACTCATCGTGGCGCCGTCTCTGGTCATAGTCGTGTTTTTGCTTTGCTTTGGCTCGGTTTAGGTTATCTGTAACTAGAGAGAGCCATTTAGAGTATTCCTGAGCCCTATCAAAAATTATGTCGCGCTGAGGCTTCTCGATGGAACTTTTTAAGAGAGTTAATTCTGCCTCTGAAAATTGAGTGGAAATGTCAAAAGGGACGGAAAGCTCTTTATTAAGTAAAATTTTAGCCGGGGAGAAACCGGTCGAGTCCTGAACAGAAGAGTTAATTGCGAACCGGGAGATATTTAGGCCAATTTTTATGTGGCTGACCGTCTAAATACGCTCGAATCATAGTTTTAATGGTACGGTTCTCTCGTTCTGTTAAATTTGACTGAGGATGGTAAGGGGAGGTAAATTTTAACTGAACCTGCCATTGTTTACATAAATAACAGATGATATTGGCCGTAAAAGACGTGCCATTATCACTCACGAGAGTTTTGGGCATGCCAAAGTGGCAGAAAACTTGTTCTTCCAGAACTTTGCCCACTGCGACGGCGGTAGCATTACGGAGAGGAAAAATTTCCGTCCATTTGCTAAAGCCGTCGATTACGACTAAGATATGTGTATACCCCCCAGGATGTGATTTTACATACGGACCCATTAAGTATAAAGCGTCTCCCAAGGAGCTTCTGTGGGAGATGACTGTAAGAGACCAGGGGGTTTCTGATTCGATATTTTGACGCGCTGACAAATATCGCAACACTGAATATATTCGGATATCAGTTTGTGCATGTGCGTGAAGAATGCACGAGAGGATATTTTGCGCTTTGCCTTCTCGACGCCCAAGTGACCACTATGTGGCGAGTCATGAAACTCAGCTAGAAATTTGGGGAGTAAAGTGGTGGGTATGACGGGGAGCGTCTTATTGCCCACTATTTTGTAAATTACTCCATTAATAGTGGAAAATTCGGGGCCAGCGTAATTCTCGGTCATTTCACCCGGTGACTGCTCTTGGTGTGTGCGAATTACGTCACGATCTAAATTACACGTGAGAGAGAGCTTGCATACACGGATCGGAGGATACATATAGTCACCCTCTCTTTCGATTTGTGCATTGTCGGGGCTGGAATGACGGGAGAAAAAGTCAGCGACGACGTTGTCTCGACCCTTAATATGTTGTATATAAGGAGACCACTCCTGGAGTTTCCAAGACCAGCGCATGAGGCGTTGGTTGGAGTTCTTCATGGTGTCGAGATAAACCAGAGCGGAATTGTCGGTTTGGAGAATAAACTCATGTCCGTCGAGGTACTCGCGGAATTTCTCCAACCCCCAAACTACGGCTAGACATTCCTGCTCCGAAGTGGAATAATTTCTTTGTGCGGGATTGAGCGTTTTACTGGCGAAAGAAATAACTTTTTCCTCACCCGCATCGTTAATTTGGGAGAGGACTGCTCCCATACCTGTTCTACTACTGTCCGTGCGAACAATGAATGGTTTGCCAAAAAGAGGGTGGGCAAGAACCAAATCGGAAACAATAGCAGATTTCAGGTTTTCAAAAGCTTGGAATGCTTTGGGGGACCATTTAAACTTTCGTTTCGGTGACGTCAGCTCATTTAGAGGCTCAGCGAGGTCGGCGAAACGCTCAATAAAGTGTCGGTACCACCCAACCATACCCAAGAACCCTTTCAGGTCTTTGCGAGTCTTGATGGTGTCGGATGAGATCTTTTGGATCGCTTTGACTGCGTCCGCCTTCATCCCGATGCCATTTTCAGAGACCGTGTGTCCTAAAAATTCAACCCAAGATTTGCCAAAAAAACATTTAGAACGTTTAAGAGTAAGTCCGGCGTCCCGAAACCTCTTCAAAACAATTTCCAGATGACGCTTATGATCACCAAATGTCTTACTAAAGACGATCACGTCATCCAGGTAAACAAGGCAAAAATTGGTCAAACCCTCAAGTAACTCATTCATCATGCGCTGGTAAGAAGCACCAGCGTTCTTGAGTCCAAAGGCCATACAATTAAACTCAAACAGGCCCCTTTCAGTGCAGAAGGCAGTGTATTTTTTAGACTTTTCTTCCATAGCAATTTGCCAATAACCTTTTTCAGCATCCATTGTGCTAAGGTATTTGGCGTCAGCTAGACGTCGTAAAATGTCCTGGATTCTGGGCATAGGGAAACTGTCGTTGGGAGTCAGTTTGTTTATGTGGCGAAAATCGACACAAAATCTGAATGTGCCATCCGGCTTCTCACGTAACAGAATTGGGTGAGCATAAGGAGATTTGCTTTTACGAATGACACCAAGCTTTAACATGTCATCGACCTGACGGCAAATTTCCTCATGCTTGTGCTGAAAAACCGGGTATGGGCGTTGTCGCTTGGGGCGCTCTTCAATTAATTTAATGCGGTGTTGGACACCTTTAATGCGACCCAAGGGAGCATCGATGACATCAGGGAATCGTTTAAGCAATTCCTTGATCTCATCTTGCTCAAAATCAGACAAGAGAATTAGATTGTGTGTAGTGTGGGCGGACGTATGAACTACCTTGAGAGGATATCTAGTTTTATAAAAAGTGTCCGAAAATCCCCACACCAGATCACACATGTCAAAAGCAAATCCGCAGTGGTGTTGAAAATCAGTGCCCAAAAGAAAGTTGTGAGAAGATTCCATCACCGCGAAATCATGAAAAAATGAACGAGATTCAAGGGTCACTTTAAGTCTTATAGTACCACTGGGGAAAGCTTCGGTATTGTCGGGCATGAGTACCGGTCCGTGTACCCATTTAGAAAGTTTAATGTGTTTAGGAAGGATGGACCGAGATACTACTGAAATTGTACTACCACTATCAACTAAAGCAGAAAAAGAACCAAAAAAAGTATTTACATTTATTTGAGGAATGATTCGTTTCGGGTTAAATAGTAAAGGATGAGAGATGACACACCCGCCAATGTCTACTCCTCCTCTCCGTTTCCCGAGACCTCAGATCCTTGTGCCTGCCTGACGACGTTGGCCTGTTGTTTTCCCTTGAAGCAGCGTGAAGTACTGTGGGAAGTGGATCCAGGGCAATTGGCGCAAGTGAAAGTGCGCCGGGGAAAGTTGCCTGATTTGTTGTCGTTCTTGGCGGTGGGGTGGGATTTTGATGATGAGGATTGTCACCGTTGTTGGATTTATGTCCATTCTTGACGGGGATGGGTGAAGACTTGGAGGGGCGCTTGTCAATGTCGGTGGCGGTCTGAATTTTCTTCCCGAAATTGATGAGTTCAACGAGGGTGGAAGCACCACAACCGAGAAGAGGGATCCGGAGATGAGGGAGGTACTGCATGTCCATTTGCAGTGCAAAAGTATGAAAGTCTTCATTGTCCCTTTGGCGACGGTTGAGGAGCTTCTCAAGTGAATTCATCTTGTCCGAGTCAGATCCATACATGATGATGAAGTGTGACTTGAATTCTCCCCATGTTTGAGCCACTAATTTGGTACGCTGCCACCATGTACTTTGCTTGCGGTCAGATGAGAAAACCGACGGAAGCATAAGAATCCAGTCCATGGGATCGAGCCGTTTGCGCCGCATGAATCCTTCCAACTCATTCAAAAAATTCTCGGCCGTATCCATGTTGGGTAGGAATTTAGGAGGAGGAATGTTACCAACAGAGTGATAAACGACCGGGGTGGTGGAAGGGATTCCGGTGGGCGGAGGTACAATGATGGTACCATCGGGAATGATAAATGGAGCTTGAGGGGGCGGAGCCGTGGATGGATTTGGTGGTGGAGGGACCGAGGGAATTGTGGGGGCGGTGAGGGGTGTATTAGTGGATAATGGAGGGATCGTCACGGAACTGATGATGATCGGCGTGGTGGGGGTGGTGGAGGGTGATGAGAGCTGTGTGAAATTTTGGGGAGGAGGATACATTGATTGCTTCTTGACCGCTTCAATTTCTCCCCGTAGGGTGTTTATTTCAGCTCTCATCTTGTCGCACGTGTCGTCCATACGGGCAGCGGTGGAACGACGATAATGGTCGATGCCGGTCGTGATGCTGTCCAGTTTCTTGTCGACGTAATTTTTGACAGAGTCCGAGGCCGGCGCGGAAATGGGATATTGGGGTCCGAGGATCGATGAGAGGACCGGGACAGGAGTAGGAGAGACACTGGCGTGGAGGTCGTCAATCTGCTCCTGTAACCCAGAAATAGATTCAGTTAGTTGAATCTGAGAGAAATTGCACTCCTTATCAATACGATTTAAATTTCCTTTCAAAATATTAAATTTCTCAGTAAGGTCACGTGAAGCGTGAGCCTTACATTCCTCAATATTATTTGATAACTGATCGGAAATTCTGACCAAAAGTGATGCAATCTCAGTAGTTATTTCATCAATCAATTCATAAATTTGTATTGACTCATCCTGGACCAGATCACGAAATTGACGGAATCCACCAAATTCTGCATTGAATTGGGTCATCCGCTGGATGACTTTGTCCAATTTTTTACGAGCGACGACGTCCTTTTGTCCACGAGGAATCTGTGCAAAAATTTTAGACAAGCCTTTTTTGATTAACCAATACAGACCATAAAGTACTATTCCGACGAGGAAGGAGATGCCCACTGTTTCCAATGACCACGTCACGAACCAAGGCCATGGTGAGTCATGGGTCAAGGGGGCGGTGGTCTCAGTTCCGTCTGTGGCGATTGTCGTATTGGCGGCCGGCGAGGCAAATAAATTCAAAACCTGGACGAGGAAATCCATGATGATAAAGTGGGGTGTTTCGCGTATCCAAGATGAATTTGTAGGAGAAGGGGCGTTTTCACTGTTCAATATATGGTGGGCGTTTTCACTGTTCCATATGTAGCACACTTTTTTTGGTGGGCGTTTTCCATACGCCGATGAACGCACCAAGATTGTCACTTTTCCACCGCAAAAAAGGGGTGGAGGAGAGCACTTAACTGTTCGTAACCGAAGAGGGTGTTCGGCACCATGTAACGAATTAAGTGTTATACTATTATACTGTTATACTATTAAGTGTTATACAAGTTATTACAAACTAACCAACAGCAAAACCTGCACCCACAACAAATCCTGCACTGCTGCTGCCCAAAACCTTCAACACCGTCAGGGTCACAGGTCACCAAAATTTCAACCTTTTTTGCATAGCGGCTTGAATGGAGGTTCCAGCAGTCGCCTCAGATTTATTTTATCGACCATTTTCAAATGCTTAGCATGACTGCCAGTCGACAGACTGGCTTCTCTGCTCGTTTTACTACACTCAAAGTAAGGTAGTAATGAATCATTACCATGCGGAATGACTATGTGTCTCTACCACGTGGGTTACGATTTGTCGTGGAAATGGTAATAAAAAGTTCAGGGAAATTCAAATTTATTACATAATGGTATTCACTTCCTTAATATTTGGTAATAAATTTGTATTTCCCTGAACTTTTTATTACCATTTCTACGACAAATCGTAACCGACGTGGTAGAGACACATAGTCTTTCCGCATGGTAATGATTCATTACTACCTTATTTTGAGTGTAATATTTTTACTCTTTAAAAAAAGTTTTCTGGAAAACTGTTAAATCTGATCAGAATTAGGTCGAATAAAAATATCACTTTCATATTATTCAAACCCGAGTCAGCGTGTTCTTAAATTTCTGCAATTATGAAAACCAATTAAACTTGCTGGAGTTTTCCCACGTTTTAAAAATTATTACAAATTTGAAATAAGAAATTTCAATTAACTAAACCAAGAAACTCTACAAGAATTTTATAATCCTTAAACTAATCAGATAATTAAATTATCCCGGGTATGAAAATCTAGAAATTTGCAATTTCTGATTACAAATTTAAGTATGGTGTAACGAATTAAGTGTTATATTATAATGGGAATGGAGGATGATGTGAAATTGATATGTTCCCTCATATATGTACTTATGTCAATTTTCGCGACCTATTTCTAACCTCCTGGGGGAGATTACCCTATCTTTTCGGTGAGGAACGGTCAAATGATTATTGGCAACACAAAGGGGGTTCTCTTAAATAACTAATATTTATTTAAAGCTGGAATATGAATTATTTTACACGCTATAAAAATATTTAAAGAAGAAGAACCCTAAAATAAAGATGTTGCTCATAAGGAGATATTAGACTGAATATCTTTCCAAAGAGAGAAAAAGAAGGAGGAAAAGAAGAAGTGAGACGAAGGCAAGGATACCTCGTTATTCTCACGAGTGGGAGAAAAATCTTCCGGTTAATGCCAGATGGCAGAAGGGATAGATTTCCCCCCGGGTGGGTCGAATTGAGACCCGTATCACTGGTGTGATCAGCACCATTGGTACGGGTTACAATGGATATAAATAAATTTGCGCAAGAAAATCTTGTAATTTGCAGTTATTTTCATATTGTGCTTATCCATGAATTTTATTTTCCTCGTATTTTCAAAATGATTCAAAATTTCAATTTACAAATTATGAAAAACACTAAAAGTTCCTTATATATGATTTGACTAACTCCTTCCTAAAAAACACTAAAACACTAAAAGTTCCAACGATCTTTAAACTAATTACAGATATAAAATTTTAAAAATTTTTCTCTTCGACGTTAAATTTTGAATTTCATAAATATCAATTTTCTATTTATAAGAATTCCATTCGAGTAAATATAAATTACTAATTTAAATTTTCATGTAATTAGGAAATGTGAAATTATTTATAACCTTGGGTACGAAAATACCCTAGTTTTTTTTCATCGCAGATCATTAAGCAAACTTCACAATTTCGTATACATTCAAAGTTACTCAAACAATTTAATAAAAGATCCATTTTCATGTAATTAATTGAAATGACTTATAAAACTGGTATGAAAATCTTGCAATTTGCAGTTATTTTCATACTGCTGCATATCTATGAATTTCATTTTGCCTATTTTTTTAAATCATTAACAATTTCAATTTACAAAAGTGTCAGTTATGATTTCCAGATCAATTAATCTTTTAAGTTAGCATTAATTATCAAAATTACAACGGAAAAATGTAATCTCGTAAATATCAATTTTCTCGGGTATGGAAATCTTATAATTCTTCATGTATTTTCGTACTGTTGCTAATCTTTCAATTTTATTTGACATATGTTATAAAAATCGGTACAAATTTCAATTTACGAAATCATAAAAATCATAATCCATCACAAATGTAATTAGTATGAAATTTGTAAACGGAACTATCTCCCAATACTCAAGTTTAGCGAAGATATCTGCATAAAAGGAGGAAAAAACGCACCTCGCAAGGCTGGCATATTTTTCATTTTCCAAAATTTCCTGCACATTTTCCCCCTTTGGCAGCAAATATCTCCGCAAAACCTCCTCATTGGCAGAAATTTCATACTAAATAATTATATTTGTTATCTTTTTTAGAGAGTAAAAATATTAGTAAAATGTGACGTCGGAGAGAATAATTTACAAAATTTAATGAGTACCCAACATTTACTTCACAGGTTGAAATTCTTTGAATATCTTATGGAAATGAAGAGTTTTATAAAAATATTGTTGATATTTATGAAACTAACAATGGAGGTCTCCCAACATATGCTCAGAGACTTGGATGTTTGCATCCAAAGAGGAGAAAACGCACCCCGCAAGGCTGGCAAATTTTTCATTTTCCAAATTTGCTACCAATTTTTCCCGCTTCGGAATCAAATATCTCCGCCAAACCCTTGAATTGGCAGACAGTTCCTTTTGCAAATTTCACACTGATTATATTTGTGATCGATTGACGCTAGTTTGGTCCAAATCTGTGAGCATACGTTGGGACACCTCCATTGTTAGTTTCTTAAATATCAACAATATTTGCATAAAACTCATCTTCAAAGGTTTTCTACCTATGAAGTAAATGTTGGGTACTAATTAAATTTTATAAATTATTCTCTCCGACGCCAAATTTTTACTACTATTGTTACTCTTTAAAAAAATTCTCCGGAAAACTTTTAAATCTGATTAATTGTAACCCAAAGTGCAGCCTTATTTAGCCCGAGTCAGGGTGTTATTAAAAATTGAGGTGGGTATAATTCGACCACGACAATTTTCACACATTTTCCTCTTCTTCCGACTTGACTCCTAGTTTTGCATGTTCCACGTGTCTCCAAAAATTTCATACTGATTGAGCGACATACATACAGACAATCATCATGACGGGTACATAAGCCTTCACTCGGGTAAAAAATGTCAATTTTTATGCATTTTTTGCCTCATTTTGAATGCGTATAAACAAAAATTGTATCTTTCGGAGGATGAATATACATATGTATGGAAAATTTTGAAAAATTTATTTAATATTTCATATTTTCAAAACATTGGTGAAGAAGTTTATTCATAAAATTTCGAAGAGAACGGGACCTTACTATCAAATCATGTTGAATGTACTAAATTGTAAATACAAAATATATTTCGGTGTCTTCATCGTACCTTTTTTTCTACTGAAATTTTCATCAATATCTAAAAATTGATTCATAATTTGACAAATATATCTGACATCAAACTTCGAATTTCAAAAGTATCAGTTCCGAAAAAAATTTCATGTAATTGAGTGTCACGTCAAGTTTTCAAAAAATCAAGTCAGTCGGTCACCTCGTTGGAGAATTGTCGAAACAGACAGACAGACATACATGACGATTACATAAGCTCTAGTTCAGGCTAAAATGCGCGTTTCCCCCGACAAATTATTTTTATCAGTTAAAAACTGTTCTACTTTTCATACACGAACAAAAATTTTCTCTAATGTTAGATTATCCCGGGAATGAAAATCTTTTTATTTGCATATATTTTGATAGAACTTGTGTATCTTTAATTCAGTTGATAGCAATAAATTTCCACTAAAAAACATTAAAAATTTCAATTTACTCAATCATTGAAAACAATTCAAGTACAGGACTTATCTATCCTTAGTCATTACTAATTTAAAATAATCCAAATATTTCTCTCCGACGCCAAACTCTAACAGAAAGTGAATTTCATAAATATGAAAGTGAATTTCATAAATATGAAAGTGAATTTCATAAATATGAAAGTGAATTTCATAAATATGAAAGTGAATTTCATAAATATGAAAGTGAATTTCATAAATATGAAAATGAATCTTCCGTGTTCAGCAATCTTTAAAGTAATTCCAAAATTTAGATTATAAAAATATATCTGCCATACGCAAACCTTTGCAATTCAGCTTTCTGCAATTCAATATTTGCAAAAACCAATTAATAATTAATAATTAAATTAATAATTAATAATTAATAATTAAATTAATAATTAATAATTAATTAACAATTAATATTTAATAATTAATAATTAATTAACCTTATAAAAACTAATTAATTTTGACCTGGATACCATTTAAAAACGGAATTAAAAATGGTTTCTATTGCATTTGGGGGCGGATTTACTGGGGGCAGAATACCATTGAGACCGACTTGTGGGGCGGTGATAAAATCAGTTGGGGACTGAATTAATGCAAACCGATTTTGAATATTCTACTGATGCAGTTATGATTTATTAGAGACCTGGAACTGATTCGACAACAAAAATTAGAACATAATACATTTTTAACATGAAATTGCAACTGAACCAAATGAACACACGATATTAATTTTGATAAAAAGATCGGATTTGATTTTGATAGTACTACAAAAATAAACTAAACGAATAAATCGTCATCATTCATGTCATCAATTTGATGACACTGATTTTGGGATGCATTTTATATTTTAAACAAGTTATTAGCTATAATTTTATCCTTCAGTGTTCTGTGACTTGTTCCGATCGGTGGTGACACTATTGCGAATATATTAGCTAAAGAGAACGTTGTGATAATTTAAAAAAAATATGAACTGTATCATATTTACAACATGATACAGGTCAGAGGTCAACGCCGACCAATTTATTAGCGGCGCCAATGTTGGATAATTTTTCGGGGGCGCGGCGTGACCTCTGATGCACTTCCTCCGAGTTCCTCCCCCCACTACAACTCTAAACTCTAAAAAAATTAGTTCAGGCTTGAAGAAAAACCAACGACAAATAAGGAGGAAAGAATGGAACTGAGAAAATTTTCTCGGTCATTTTATTTTTATTTTTTCCTACACCTTATTGATGTAGCCCGGTCTCAACGGAATTCTGTAACCATACACCTTATTGGTGGAATCCGTCGCCAACGAGAAAAAGTTGGCCTACACCTTATTGGTGTAGTCCGTCGCTAAGGCGAAAAATTTGGCCTACACCTTATTGGTGTAGTCCGTCGCCAAGAGATCGAAATCGCCCTCCACCTTATTGGTGGAATCCGTTTTTAAAAGGTTAATAATTAATTAATAATTTTATAAACATCAATTTTCTCGCCTACGAAAATTTTCTCGTGGAAGAAAATCTTGTAATTTGTCATTTATTTTCATACTGTTGCTTATCTATCAATTTTATTTTTCCCGTTTCTATTTAAATAATTAAAAATCTAAATTTTCGAGATTATTAGAAACAATTAAAATTTGCACGCCATTTCATCTTGAGAGTAATTACGCCTTCACAATTTTATAAATACTTCTACCCGCCGTCAAACCTTCATCAAAATTTATTTCAAAAACATCAATTAATTAGCTTATTAATTTCCCCATTTTTTAAGTAACTGTTACAAATCATAATTTATATTTTACCAAAATTTATTTTTATATTTTATATTTTACGAAATACGCATTTACGAAATTATCAAAAACAAGATTCCTGAACTTCTGATCTTCAAGGTAAATAAGCATTTAAATTTTGCAAATATTTCTCTCTGACGCCAAACTTGACTGAATTTCAATAATATTAAAATCCTTCATTCTAAATTCTAATAAAATAACACGTTTATATTACTAAAAATCATTATGAAATAAATTTCAATTCTAAAATTTTAATTGGTGAAATTATGAAAAACAATTCCATCAATATTAACCTTTAAAATACTTGTTAAGCATTCATATTAAATTTTACAAATTTTTCTCTCCGACGCCAAACTTCCCAAAAAACTTAATTTGGTAAATTCGAATCAAAACGCTTCAATTCGAGAAGATCCACTTTATACTATTAACAGAGGCATCAATAAAATTGCCATTATTAATTTCAAACTGTTCAAATTCTGTTTAAATCATACCTGTTCAAAAATTTTAGTTTTTATTCAAGTCAGTCATCCCGATTTTAGACTGAAGATTTTCATTCATATTCAGTCATGTTTGTTCAAATTCATTTCATTTCACTTCATCTGACTTCATTTCTTACTTCGCTCCATGTATTAAGCATAGGGTGAAAAATGAAATGAGTGAAAAATCAATTCCTTCACAGTCATTCATCTGAAATGACGGAATCCTTCAGGAATTTTCATTCAAATGGCAAGAATTTCATTTTTATTCACGATTATTCACCATAATAATTAGTCAAATGAATGAAAGTGAATCGGTATGGTTCAAATTCTGTATCAATTCAGACCGTTCAATAAAGTGTAAAAATGCATCTTTAAGATGAGAAGTTTCTTTCAGAAATTAATAACTGGTATATATTTTTTAACATAAACACATAACAATGAATTTCCCCAAGTAAAAAATTAATTTTCTAAATCTAGTGTTTCTCACGGGTTCGGGTCCTTACTTCGGGTTTCGGGTTCGGGTTCGGGTTCGGGTTCTGCTTCGGATACGAAATTTAAGAACCCGAAACTTTCGGGTTCGGGTTCGGGTCCGAAAAATGTCATGTCAAAATTTCGGGTTCGGGTCGGGTTCGGGTACGGATTAAGAACCCGAAACCCGAATCAAACTTTTTTGGATCGATATCACAAAAAGATATTAGAAAAATTGTTGAACTACATGTTCTTCAGCGGTTGCAATACTGAAGTAAGTAATTCCAATTTCTAGTTGTCTTAAATTCGTTTAATTTCAATGGTTTCCAAAAAGGTAAACGATTTACAAGAGCCTGATTCAATTAGTGTTACGGTGCGAACTATAAAAGAAATCGAATTTTTATCCTAATTTTGCTATGCAATTACCTGAATCATACCTAATGATATAAGTAATAATATTGGAAACGTCAAACTGGAAACAATTATCCAATTTTGGACTGATTTTCAAATTTCTAAAGGTCTCGGAAAGCCATTCTGGGGCAGTTTTTGAAATATTATAAATATTGTTGATTTTTAAGCTTTTAAATAATTTTTAAGTACAAATTCAGCCCATGCCTTAAAATTAAAAATATTTTCGGGTTTTCGGGTTCGGGTTTCGGATTTGAACCGCCAGTTCGGGTTCGGGTTCGGGTCCCTGCAAACGGGTACGGGTTCTTCGGGTTCGGGTTGGCCTCGGGTTTCGGATCAGTGGTACCGGGTTCGGGTTTCGGATTTGCAAGAACCCGACCCGTGAGAAACACTAGCTAAATCCCAGTCATATTTCTCGAAAAGTCTTCCCTTCAATTTACACTTTGATATAATTCAAGAAATTTATCAACACCGTTTAAAAAATCATTATGAAAAAAATTTCAAATCTAAAATTCAAAAATTTTAATTAGTGAAATTACGAAAACCAATTAAGATAAGCATTACCAACCTTCCATTTGAACACAAGCCAAAGAACTTTGACCTTTAATGTAAACGTCATTAATCATGAAATTTTATTTAAATTTTTCTCCATATTCGCCAAATTTTCGGAAAAACTTAATTTCAGAAATATCATTATCTCGGGTATGAAAATCTCGTAATGTTTCATTTATTTTCATATTTTGCTTATCCATCATGAATAATATTCTTATATTTTCTCCATTTCTTAAAATAATCTCTGTCAAAATTCCTCGAGGTCCAATCTTTGAAGTAATTATTTCCATTTTCATGTAATTACGTGAATAAAAGTATAAACTTGTTACGAAAATCTTGTAATTTCAGTTATATTCATACAGCTTTGCTTGTCTATCAATTTAATTTTCCCAATTTTTTAAAAACAATTTTCGAAACTGTAAAAAAAACAAAGGAATCTCGCTTGGTGTTCGAGGGATTGCAATCTTTATCTTTATTAGTAATTATTAATAGTTCCAATCTTTCGTACGACGCCAAAGTTTTACATAAAAACTTTATTTCATAATTATCAATATTTCTCGAAAACCCTTTGATTCCATTATTTTAAAAAATCTACAAAAAATTACTAAAATTTCTAATTTTAATTCACATTCACAGATAACAAAGATTTTCTCTAATTACACGAAGAGTATCTCTTTGGTACTAAAAAACACACAAGTTGCATTTATTTTCATACTCATCTCAAGTTCAATGGATTTCAATAAATCTCCACATTTTCAAACTTGTTGTACCCGATAATCTTTAAAGTAATTTAACATGTAAAATTTTGCAAATATTTTTACACGATGCCAAAACATCTTCACAAAAAACTTAATTTCATGAAATCCCTTCAACTCCATTACTTAAAAAAATCTCCAAAAAATTATTAAAATTTCCTATTTTAATTTACAATCACAAATAACAAAGATTTTATCTAATTACACGCAGAGTATATCTCTGGTACTAAAAAACACATACAAGTTGCATTTATTTTCATACTCATCTCAAGTTCAATGGATATCAATAAATCTACACATTTTTTAAAATCACTACAAATTTCAATTTTCGAAATTATGAAAAGCAATCAATACTTCAGACGATTAGAATCTTTAAAGCAATTAATAATTTAAAATTAAACAAATTTTTCTACCCGACTTCAAACTTTTTCAAAAACTTAATTTCATAAATATCAATATTTCCTCAAAAACTCAATTGCATTAAAAATTTCCACTTGGATAAAGTATAAACACACATTTAAAATTGCTTTTATAATTAAATATGGTTCTATTTTTCCTACAAATACGCACAGTTTTTCTATTGCAATTATTTCCTACTCACTTCTAGTGAAATGAATATTTATATATTTCCCAGTTTTCTGAAAAATCGTTACAAATTTCACTTTACTTAATTACAAAACACAACCAAACAATATGTCATCTTTAAAGTTATTGCTAATTTAAAATTTTGAAAATCTCCCTATTCGACGCAGAATTTTACACAAAACTGGATTTCGTAAATACTAATTTTCTAAAACTCTTTCACGCGATTAATTAAAAAAACTCATCTAAATATTTAGTCATATTTTCATTTTCACGCATTCCTGTTCACCTTTATCCATTTGACTGATATGATAATGAATGATAGTGAGTGAAAATGAATTTCCTTGCGAAAATGAAAATTGCTTCAAAATCATACTAAAATTTTCATTTTCATACAACTTTAAGTATAAATGCACCTTTATTAGGATAAATTGCTGTGGGAATTAAAAAGTGTTCTATTAAAAAACTATTTTTTCCAAACACAGAAAACTTTACTTTAACTATTGATTGCTTTGTACATCAAAATCTTGCATTAATTTGCATATTCACCTCGTTTTAACTTCATATTAAAAAGCCATTTTCAACGTACTAATCTTGAAAATAATTATTAAATTTTAAATTTTAAAAATATTTCTATCCGACGCCAAACTTTTAAAAACCTTATTTTCATAAATATCGATAGAAATTTCTCGTTAAAACTCTTGAATTCGAATAAGAATTTCCACTTTCACATTGAGCGTACTCATCACGTCAACCTTCACATTTATCGCATATCTCGCAAATTGAGCTTCGCAGCATTACTTTTACGAAGTTTTGCTAAATATGCGAGATTTTACGAAAATTTTACCGGATTATTCTTAGTGAGGCAAATACCTAGCAACAAAAAAAGTCACTAAGTATGCATTTACCCCACCCAAAAAAAGTGACTTTGCAGGATATATCAGTCATTTCCCAACCGATTTTGATGAAATTTTGCACAGATCATTGTTAGGAAATTTAAAGACGATTATCGAATCCCCTTTTTGAATTTTGAATTTCTACCCGAGTTATGGGCAAAAATGTGCCCTTAGAAACACATTTCCATTTATTGTTGATCACTGAAGCATCTAAGCAAGGATTCAAACCCCACGTCTTGTAGAGTATTTTTTTCCGCAAATTTTAAGCTACATATGATCAAAGTCGGTTACGAAATCGTTACGTTATTCAATATAGAAACTTGCAATTTTTGCAGAAACATAGCATTAATGTCGTTGACAACAAATGCTATGTTCACGCTAATTTTTAAGAATGCGTGTTTATCATGTAAATACTCAATTACAAGTATTAAATAAACAAGGTCCCAAAAAGTAGGAAATCTTAGTGAGGCAATGCCTAATAAATAAAATTAGATTGCAAAATTTTTGTATCACCGCTCTTGGTAATTCGATATTTCTTCTTGTTGGGAGCGGTGATAAAAATTTACAATACAAATTTTGCAATCAAATTTTATTTATTAGGCAGTGCCTCACTAAGATTTCCTACTTTTTGGGACCTTGTTTGATAAATATCAACGTTTCTCGAAAACTCTTAAATTTGATTATTTAAAAAATAAATAAAATTACTCCAAAAATTAATAGATGTACTTACGACAACGTCTTATTTCGGATCGTAACTCATTTAGCAAACTTGCGAAGGTCAAAATATTTCTGTCGTGAAGGGATTCGCAAAATATGACGTCGCATATCTCGCAAACCTACTGAAAACACCTAATTTGATGCCGTTTATATGAATTTCTCTAATTTCTCTTGCTGATGATAGCAAGGATGAATTTGCGAAATAACTTTGCGAAATACCTAATTGCTGGGTGAATTTGCGAAAAAAATCTCATGGTTTTTCGAGGAAAATTTTAGCAAAGTCTCGAATATCTCGCAAAACTTCGCAGGTTGTGTTTCTATCCTCAATTTACGAAATATGAGATGTAATACGACGTATTTGCGAGATATGTTACGAGTACTCGATAAATAAAAGGATAAAAATCGACTCCGAGTTAGTAAAATTTCAATTTTCATCTAATTAAGCGAAATTCACAATTAATTTCTTTAATTACATGTTATATACGGGTATTCGCAAATTTGGCAATTTTCAGACTGTTGCTACTGTTGTTGTGAACGAAAATAATAATATACTTTTAGGTATAGCACACTATTAAAACAGGGAAATGATGAAGCATGGTGGATTTGACTTGAATTTCAGCCCAGTTGCAATCATATCTGTTCAAATTTTTTACATGCCTTCCTTAAATTTTACAACTATGAAAATTAATCATTACCAATTTCAATTACTGAAATTTTGAAAAACAATTCAACTTTTTGGATTCGATGATCTTTAAAGTAATTTAAAATTTAAAATTTTTGAAATATTTCCCACTTTTGTGGGAAACTCCACCCACAGCGAGTGACATATCAATTCGAATGTATTTTTGACGCTGAATCCAACGCCGTCAATGGTTTTGACCTGCGAGGCCCCCGTGACCTTCCCGTGACCGTGGGGTTCAAATATTGCTTATTCGTGATGTCGCATATCAATTCGAATGTATTTTTGCCGCTGAATCCAACGTCGCCAATAGCTTGGCGTTAATTGTAGAAGTTAACGGGGTTTATGGAACTTAACGGGAGCGTGAAGCGTGGGAATTTAAATAGTTAGCTATGCAGTTACTCCCACGCGACGGGAATTTAAGTAATTAGCTATTCAGCTACTCCCACAGGGGGAAATCAAATTGTCATGTGACCAGATTAATTAAAATGCAGTATGACTTGGGCAAACCCTCAGTCTGATGTATGTATGTAGTATAACAAACTCTCCACTGGGAATTATTTAAAGTATAGTATGACGGATTTTTCGCTTTGGGCACACCCCCTACTGGAACTCTATAACACGGCCTTGGCCGGGCTATACGCTAGTACAGCATTAAAAAAAACAATGGACCTTGACACTTAAACTTATTCTTCATTAAATTTTATTTATCCTTCCCGACCCTAAACTTTGCAAACTTTAAGGCTATTCATTTCGAGTTCGCAACGTTAGCAACTTTCGCAAAACATTAAATTTTGCAAGGCCGCAAAAAAATTGGCTTGAAAATTGATTTGCGCATCTTCAGGGCTAGCATTTAGTTCGCAAAATAGTTCTTCACAAACATGGACAATTTTGCAATAGGAGAAGTTTATAAATCTCCATTAGTTGTCGAATTCTACGAATTGTCATTTGCGTGTGACTTGACTTCGTTGCTTCAATTAAAGCAATTAAAATTTGCACGTCATTTCATCTTTACAGTACGTATGTACGCCTTCACAATTTTACAAATATTTCTACCCGCTGTCAAACCTTCATCAAACTTTATTTCAAAAATATTAATTTATTAATTTATTAATTTCCCCATTTTTTAATAACTGTTACAAATCGTAATTTACGACATTATTAAAAACATGTTCGAAGACTATTGATCTTCAAGGTAAGTAAGAATATAAAAGTCTGAAAATATTTCTCTCCGACGCCAAACTTCACAAAAAGAAGTGAATTTCATAACTAAACAGATTTTCTCTAGCTTCAACATACTCGATTACTCAATTACGAAATATAATTAAGATAAGATACTTTAATTTGACGAAAAAAATTAAGTACCTAGGTAGAAAACCTTAGAAGTAATTACCAATTTGAAATTTTGCAAATATTTCTCTCCGGAGTAAAACTTTCTAAAAAAAATTTTTCATAAAGATTAATTTTATCTAATCTTGTATTCGAGTAAAAGTTAGAAAAATTTCCCTTTTCACGTAATTAAGTGGAATAAAGTATAAACGTGCACCTGTTACGAAAATCTTGTAATTTGCAGTTATTTTCGTACTGCTGCTTATTTCTACTCTGCAATTCAGTATCAATTTCATTTTCCCCATTTCTTGAAAACCATTTCAAATTTCAATTTACGAATTAATTGATAATCTTTAAATTAATTACTAATTTTAAATTTTGCATATTTTTCTATACGACGCTAAAAACTTGAAAAAACTTAACTTCATAATTAAATTTTCATAAGTAAATTTCCTTCCTAATTTTCAATTTTCTGACACGATTCTATTCGATTAGTCCAAAAGATTAGTAAAATTCCCATTTTCACGTAAAACGAATCCATACACAGATAACAAAGATGTTCTAGAATTGTACGTAAAGCATCTCTAGTATGCAAATAAGCCAATTTGCATTTATTTTCATACTCATCAATCATTGAACTTAAATGGATATCAATAAATTTCCACATTTTTTTATAAAAATTATTACAAATATTACTTTACGAAATCATGAAAAACAATCGAATCGAGTGGACTCAATAATCTTCGAGGTGAATTATAATTTACAATTTTGCAAATATTTCTAACCGACGGAAAACTGTTGTACAAAAACGGAAATTAATGTTAAAAATAGTAATTTTCTAAAACTCTGTATTCGCAAAAACGTAATTTCATAAATATCAATTTTGTAAAACTTCCATTCGATTAATTACAAAAATATACTCCATAAAATATGTATCACTCATTTTCATCCAATTACGTTGCATTTTTACAGGAAAGATCATTCTTCATTAAATTTGTTAATTATTTCTATCCGACGGAAAATTTTCATAACAACTTAATTTCACTAATATCAATTTTCTAAATTTTAAAACTCTTCTGTCCAATTAAAAGTTACTCAACAAATCCGTAACATTTCCATTTTCATGTAATTTCGTGAAATGAACTATAAAAAACGGGCACCTGGTATGAAAATCTTATAATTTGCACTGATTTTCATATTTTTCTTATCTATCAATTTGTTTCTCCATTTCAATGGAGAAAGTTCAATTTCTATGCGAAAAAGGTTCAAATAATTAAAAATTCCAGTTTAAGAAATTATCAAAAACGATTAATGATTTTGACCATTTTCCCCCATTTTTTTCAATATAAATATGAAATGTGAAATTTCAATTAAACAGCCCAAGAAAGAGTTTTATACTCTTTAACCTAATTACTTATTTGAAAATTTGTAAATATTACTCACCGACGCTAAACTTTCACATGAAATGCTTTATTTCATTAATATGCATTTTCTAAAACTCTCGTATTTTGTATGAGATTGCAAATTACTTCAAAAAATTTCATAAAATTTCCATTTTAATGGAATTTTACAAAATAAAATGAAGTGTAAACCCGCATCTTTACAAATGACAAATTGCTTTTGTTAATTAAAAACTGTTCTATTTTTCCATGAGATTTTGTTTTACTAATTATAAATTATCTCGTGTTCAAAAATCTTGAAATTTGAATTTATTGTCGTACGCATCTCTAATTCGATGATTGTTAAGAAATTTTCCCATTTTGTAAAAGTCATTACAAATTTTAATTCACGAGATTACGAAAAATAATTCATTCTTTTCAATCTTTAAAATTTTTTCTATTCATAACTTTACACATATATCTCTTCGACGCTAACCTTTTACTAAAACAATTTACAAAAACTTTATTTCATAAATATTAATATTTCCCTAAAACTATTGAATTTGATTATTTAAAAAATAAATAAAGTTACTCCGAAAAATTAGTAAAATTCTCCTTTTTAATTTGCATTTTCAGATAACAAAGATTATCCCTAATTAATTCTAAATGCAGCATCTCGGGTAACTTAGCGAAGTGTAAAAAACGAAATATCGAAAAACTATCATCGAAAAACTGCAAATTTCGAAAATTAAATTTCAGCAATTATGAAAAGCAATTAAACTTGCTAGAATTTTTCCATTTTTTGAAAATCATTACAAATTTGAAATTAGAAGTTTCAAGTAACTAAACCAAGAAACTCCACAAGAATTGTGTAATCCTTAAAGTAATAACTAATTTAAAATAATACAAATATTTCTATCTGACGCCAAGCTGCATAATTTTCGCATAAATTTAATTTCATAAAAATTAGCAATATTTCTCTTTTCTTCGATTATTGGATCAAAAATCTCCACTGAAATCGAATTAAAAAAAGAGTATCTACACACATTTAAACTTGCTTTTATCAATTATAAACTATTCCATTTTTTAAGACTCATACATAACAAAGATGGCAGAGATCTTCTCAAATTTTAGATTGTCGCGGGTGTAAAAATTTTGCAATTAGCAATTTCCCCATTTAACAAAATCATTACAAATTTCAATTTACGAAATCACGAAAAACAATTAGGATATGATAATCTTTAACTGAAAACTTTGGAACACACCCATCTTAAAATTAGTTACTCATTTCGAATAATACAATTTTTCTATTCGACGCCAAACCCATTTTACCAAAACATAATTTCATAAACATCAGTATTTAGGCCAAACTCTTCATTTCAATTATTTAAAAAATAATAAAATTAAAATTGCTCGAAAATAGTAGTAAACTGTCCCCAAATTCACTGGAATAATACACTTTTAAATTATCTCGGGTATGAAAATCTAGAAATTTGCAATTTCTGATTACAAATTTAAGTACGGATATCAATAAATTTGCGTAAGAAAATCTTGTAATTTGCAGTTATTTTCATATTGTGCTTATCCATGAATTTTATTTCCCCCGTATTTTCAAAATGATTCAAAATTTCAATTTACAAATTATGAAAAACACTAAAAGTTCCTTATGTATGATTTGACTTCCTTCCTTCCGCTAAAAGTTCCAACGATCTTTAAACTAATTACAGATATAAAATTTTAAAAATATTTCTCTCCGAAGTCAAACTTTGAATTTAATAAATATCAATTTTCTAATTATAAGAATTCCATTCGAGTAAATATAAAGTACTAATTTAAATTTTCATGTAATTAGGTAATGACTGAAGTTTGAATGAAAAAGTTTTTTGAACAGGTATGGGAGCGTCCATAAATCACGTGATCGACTCAAGGGGGGGAGGGGTCTGAAATTTGTCACCAATTATCACCATAGGGGGGGGGGGTAATGGCAGAAGGCACGTGACACGCGTGACATAATAAGCAAAGATTTTTTACTTTTGGTACTAAAACGTGCCAAGATATTTATATTTTGTATATAACGCAAATTAAATAAGTTTGATAAGATTTGCTTAGCCCAATATCTTTCACCTAAAATACGTTGTGTGACGTATTTTTAAATTTTTGAAGTACAGTAAGCTGGCCTGTGTTTTACTTCATATTCTAGGTCGGATTTGCCAAATAAAATTTTACCTCTATAATTCCGTAATAATATCTTCCCGATTTGCCAAACTAGCAGGGCCGCAGTAGGCGCAGCTGCGGCCAAAATGGGTCGGCAAACTGCAGGAAATGTCCGAATGGCCATAGGTGGCTTGGCGGTGGCGATCGCGTACGGGCCAACTTCGTATTCCAGTTGGCACGCCAACTTGATACCGGCTTGCCACCGGTGGCAAGACCATGGCTCAGACCTGCGGAAATGCTTATACCCATCCAAATGCCACCAGTAATTGCACATATTATTTACTTTTTCATTTGTTATTTATTTTAAAGTATGAAGAAGTGGTAAACACAAGTACATATTTTTATAAGGTAAAAGTAAACATTTATACATAACTTCACTGTAATTAACAATCCTCACATTAGTCGTAATTTTAGCTAGAAATATATTTACGGTTAAGCTATTGAATGGATATTCCGGAAATTTATCAAGTTTTATAACCTCGTAAAACTCTGCATATTTTATGGATAGGTTAATATATTTTAATATTACATAAGTACCATCTCCTAAGTAGAAACAATTATCATATTTACTATTAGAAAACTGTTGCGTACTAGATTTCATAATTTTTGTCGCAAAATCAATTGCCTCAATTTCTTGTAAGCGTTTCGCTACTTGATTCAGGTGATAATTTTTAGCATGCAGCATGCTTTTTAGTTTCTGCATATAGCTTTCGAAAGGAAATGCGCTGACCCTGGACAAATTACCAAAATTCAATGCATCATCACAAATGTGTATAATTGAATGCACATTATATATCATAAATTCTGGACCGTAAATTAATTCAACTTCTTTTACGAATTGTATGAGCAACGACCTGGCTACATCATTCCACGATTTTATACTTGCATTAGGAGATAATAATATTGACATCGCTGCTTGTAATTTTAGAAAATTTTTAAACTTATTTAGTGGAAGTGTCTCGCCTAATACTGCTATTCCAGAGTACAGCAAAAAAAGTCTAAATTCAGTGGCCTTGAAATGATTTAGTTCGTCGAGCCCACGAGGTTTGCGTTGAAAATCACGGGATACAAAAGGTCTAAGTCGAATTAAATTTCTAGATAAAATTAAAACTTGTTGTGAACTAAGTCGGTGCGGCAATTTACCTTTCACCCAAATGTTCAATAATTTTTTAGTTACTCCTAGAAAAACTAAATGCATATGGTCAAGTACTATTTGTGACACCAGGCCTAAATTTAATCTCAGCAATTCACTGTCGTATGTGTGATGATCTGCATCCGTTTTTTTAATAAATTTATCATCCGTTCTCTGTGGACATACTGTCTCTCTTAAAATTACTCTTCCAAGCCATTCACCTTCCTGTTCGCATCTTTCACACGAGTTGTAGCTATTATGCTGTTTGCACCCTTTTATAAAACTTCTAGCTGGTGCATCAGCTATTATACAAGATATTTTAAATGCAAATTGTAAGTCTTTAAATAAAATACCAGTCCTTTCTAATTCTAATGCTTCGTCAACAAATTGTTTAAGAAATAAAGTATCTTTTGGCTTTGACATGCCGCAAAATAATCCAATAATAAATGGACTTGAATCTACAGCTTGGTCCAGCATACCAAGAATTGGCCAAAACGACTTAGTATTACTTTGAGAAATCGGTACCCCGTCAATACCAACTGATATTGAATTAATTTTCGAAATAGACTCATGCTGCCATTTTTTAATAATTGGAAAATTGCAATCCGATAATTTTAGTTTTAGCCGTCTTTCCACACCTTTTTTTATACCGAAATAAACTAGTTCACCTCCACCTAGCTTTTCTATAACTATCTGTCGTGGCGTTTTCATTAATGTTCTAGGATCGAGAGGAAGAATATTGTTAATATGTGGATTTATAATGGTTATCAGTTCTCGGAGACACATATGTGTAACATTATGTGCTGTAGCCCACAGACGAAGACTATCTGGCAAAAGTAAAGGAAAATTGATATCTGACTCAACATTTACTTGACTGTTGTCTAATACAAAATCTGAGGGTTCAGCGCTACTTATTTCAGTTTCAACTATTTGAACATTCACTGGTGGCTCTACAATTTCTTCACTAAATAATAATGTCGGCACAGTATTTCCTATCGTCTTACTTCTAATAAATTGCAATATACGTGATGTTGCTTTTCTTCTGCGGCGTAATTCCGTTCTCGGGGTGACTGTATTCATCCTGTCAAATGACGTTGACGACGAGCTGCTCGACCCCCACCTCTGTCACCAGCGTTCTTCAACCAGTTTATTATTGCCTGCTTCACCTCGAAATCTGTTGCTTGGCTAAAGCCTTTATTTGACCGCACCGACTCTAGAAAATCGTTGCAGAACACTTAATCATTTTTAATTATAAGATGGTTTCGAGAATAAATTTTATTAACGTACTTGTGATTAATTTAGGTAATATTGAGTCCTTTATGCCACAAACCGCTTTTTGTCCTTGTCCAGTAAAGCTAACTACTGTTGCGAACTGGTTCGTAAATATTTCAGAAAGAATGCTTCCGGTTACTGCAGAAACATTTTCTCCTCCGTGTAGACTTAGATAATCGATCTGTCGTTAATAAATAGATTAGGTCATACCCAGCGTACGCATAATAAATAAAGTACGCATTAAAATTCTCTGGTACCATTAGGTCACTATTTTTATCAATACCAAGCCAGGTTATGAGGGAAGCTAAACCATCCTTGCTGGTTAAAGGCAGTAGCGGGGCTCCAGTCAATTTAATATTTTTTGCACACGTCGTCCCAAGATTAATGTGCTTCAACTTACTAGAAATTATTTCTAGCTTGGAAATCACCGCATCTTGAAATTCTAATAAAAAAGTTAGTTAATTCCATAGTATAAATATAATAGAAAGGAGAATACACACAATCGTATTTTATTCATACGAATATTATCATACTTCTATTTTCCTCTAGAAACTGTACGAACTGATTTTTAAACTCGACATCCTCTGCCTGGTGGGTTGCGGAAGTGTTTTGATCTCCTCCTCCTGGGTATATTTCTATTTGTCCATGAGGTGGTGCAAATAATGTGTTGTCATTAGCTGCACCTTCATAACCGCCCCTTTCCAAATCGGCTATTATATAAACAGAAAAAAATATCATAACTTAAATTATTAATTATTTATAATACTAATTAAATGATTTAAATTAACATAAACTATGAACTGGCGACGTAAACTAGTGGTTACACCCTTCCGGTTTACCTGTTTCTCTAACTAATCCAAGGCAAAAAGTTGTCGGGTTGTCGTCCTCCAACGTGTTGGATTCGTCGCTAGAATCTTCGGCTACAGCAATTATTTTTTGAAGCTTGTTGCTATTGGAATTACACGGTGGCGGCTTTACTTTGTTTTGTATGCGTTTTCGGATTCGCCTAGAATCTGCCTCCTCAACGGAAGATGGCTCCAAGTTGGAAGTTTCTTCCGCCCTAATTGATGCTTCACGGGCGGTCAAATAATTGTCTAGAAAATAACATAGATAACAGCAAGTAATTAGTTTTGCCATATACTTTTTTGCAACAAACTGCTTACCATACTCTTTCAAAACTCGACAAGAACAGACCAACCAATCCGAAGATGGGGGTTGATGATTGCAAACAAGTTTGGCTAGTTTTGCACCTCGAACTTTTGATGGTGGATATCTGCAGTTCTTCACTTGGGTCCCCCCATTTGCAATAAGTGGCGGAAGAATCCAAGATGACGATATAACGTCAATGGCGTTATCTTCGTCGGGAAATATAACTACTGCAAATTTAATCATGACAAAGTACGTTTAATGGAATAAAGACAAAATACTGATTTGATGGACAGAATGTTGACGGTGTGGAGGTTTTTAAGTTTCCTCTACTTTAAGTAAGAGTTGGGGAATTTTGGTATCTCATTCGAGTCGGGCCGTAGTTGGCAAGAATGTGGCCAGAAGCAAAATCTTAAATACCATTTAAAGCTTGCTATGGCCTGGGATGGGCCGTCGACGGCAAGTAGACAGATTAAGTCCGGCAAATACACTGGTTTGCCGAGTGAAAATGGCGGCGGGAAAGCGGTGGCAAGTACTCGGCTGGATGTCGGCAAAATCTGCGACTCTTTGCCGCCGGTGGCGACTACTTGCCAACTGTTTCAAGAGCCTTTGTGGCACACCGGGTTTACTGTGATGTCGGACATTGAATAACGATTTCTATTAAAAACACTTATCTGCATATTTAAATATCTGACATATTTGGTGTACAAACTGATCAGTATATCATTATGTTTGACAATAAGTACGGTAATACATACGCTTGTTCTCCAGACGCTAAGCATGCCAAATTACAGTTTTTACTATACATATATTAGTAAGTAATTTTTTTACATATCTTGAAATTTAATTTAATTGCAGATTTAGAAAGACCCCGGAATAATATTATTAATCTACCCAAGAACATAGTTTGTAGGGAACATAGTATGTTCAACACACATAGTTTGCTTTGTGCAATTTGTCTGACTGTCACGTGACCGCAGGGGGGGGGGGTACTTAATTTATCATCATTGGTCACCAAGGGGGGGAGGGGGTCAAAATTGCCTCAAAATCGATCACGTGATTTATGGACGCTCCCTATGGAGATACGTAGTATGAAATTATGTGCAAATTTTCATTCAAATTCAATCACTTTCTATCAAATTCCTTTCATTTCACTTCATCTGACTTTATTTATTACATCGTCCCATGTTTTAAGCATATAATGAAAAATGAAATGAGTGAGAAATCCTTTCATTCGCTGTCATTCATCTGAAATGACGGAGTCTTTCACTCATTTGCATTCAAATCACAGAAAATTCATCATTCATCATAATCAGTAACATGAATGAAAGTGAACAGGTACACTGTAAAGCATCCGGTAGAGTCACATATGTACTCCGTACTGGTATCGATTTGGTAATAATTTCCTACCGGGTTGGTTATAGTTTGATTCTGAGCGGTAACGATTTCATTACCACCACATTACTGCGCCGGAACGATCGATATTACCGATGCCGGTAGAGTCATATCCGGTAATAATTTGCAATAATTCAATACCAGTTGCCTAAGAGTGTATGCGTATCTATAGTTCAATGGAAAATAATAAATTTCCTCATTAAAGAAATACTTTATAAACATTGCAATTTACGAAGTTATAAAAAACAATTAGAGTTATCAATCTTTTAAGTAATCACTAATTTAAAATAATACAAATATTTCCATCCGATGTCAAACTTTCGCTTAGACTAAGAGTTTCGTAAATATCATCAATTTTCGAAAACTCTTCCAATCGATCAATTAAAATACATTTATATATTTTTAAAATTTCAATTTTTATGTAATTAACGATAAGCGAAATGATGTATAATAAACACGCACCGGGAAGGAAAATCTTATAATTTGCATTTATTTATCAATACATTTTATTTAAAGCATTACAACTTTCAAAATCAAAAATCAAAGTTTGTCAAAAAACTCATCAATTCAAATAAAAATTTCAAAAAATTGGGCTTGAAAATTGATTTGCGAATTTGCGCAGCTCCACAGCTAGTACATGTTTAGTTCGAAAAATATTCTTCACAGACATGGAAAATTTTGCAACCAAAAGTTTATAAATCTTCATTAGTTATCGAATTCTACGAAATATCATTTGCGAAGTGTCTTCACTTCCTTGCTTCGCAAAATTATCAAATTTGCAAAAAGTTGCGATGCGAACATTCGAACTCGTAATTAGTACCATTTTCATTTCATGAACATAAATATTTCTCCAAAGGTCAATTAGTTAAATAAAAGTAAACTAACAAAAAAATTTAAATTTTTAATTTACATACACACATAAAAAAAATTTCTCGAATAAGTAGAGCATCCTGACTATTAAATTCCAGCAATTTGCATTTATTTTCATACTTTTCTCCATTTCAACCATTAGACTTTAATGGATACGAAGAAATTTTTTTATAAAAATCACGACAAATTTCAATTTACGAAATAATGAAGAGCAATTAAATAAATCTGTTCGAGTCAATGATCTTTAAATCAACTAAAATTTAAAATTTTGCAAATATTACTATCCGACGCCTAACTTCGCAAAAAGTGAATTTCATAAAGATAAATTTTCTACTTACATTTCTTCACAATAGTTAGCAAAATTTCAATTGTCATGGAATTAATGAAAGTTCCTAAGTGAAATGAACAAACAATTTCAGATTATCTCGGACACAAAAACATAAATCTTTTCATTTTTAATTTATTATTATACTTTTGCTGATTTATCCCTCATTTTTCAAAAATCATTACTAATTTAAATTTCAATTTCTGAAATTGAAAAGCGATTAAACTTATAGGGTTCGATAATCTTGAAAGTAATTTAAAATTTAAATTTTGTAAATATTTATACACGATCTTAATCAAGCCTTTGAAACACTTAATTCCATATTGATTAAAAATTACAGAAACAAATTAGTAACATTTTCGTTTTAATAAAAAAAAGAGAATAAACTAAAAACTAAAAATTTCGATTTACGAAATTATGAAAAACGAAAGTTAGCCGTCGAATAATCTTTTATGTAATTAATAATTAATAATGTCAAATAGTCAAATTATTTCTATTGGACGCAAAAGTTTTACGCAAAAACTCTCTTTCATAAATTTCAATATTTCTCAAAAACCCTTCAATTCCATCAATTCCATCAATTAAAAATGCTCCCAAAAATCACTAAAATTTCCATTACCAAAATTTGATGGGTTTCAATAAGTTTCCGAAAATCATTACAAATTCCAATTTACGAAATTATGAAAAGCAATAGAAATTTTGATACAGTAAATTACCTATGAAGTATTTATTAATTCAAAATTTAGCAAATCTTTCTAACCGACTTTTAAAAAAATTATTTCATATTGATTAAAAATTACTCAAAAAATTAGTAAAATTTCCATCTTCATGTAATTACGTGAATGCGCTTTGCAAAATCTTTCTTTCGTACATATCAATAAATATTTCTCCAAAACCCTTCAATTCCATTAATTAAAAAAATCCCCTAAACATTATTAAAATTTCCGTTTTTAATTTACATTCACAGATAAAGATTTTCTCGTAGAGTAACACTGGAGCATTAAAAAACCTACAATTTGCATTTATTTTCATATGGCTCAGCTTAGTGTATATTAATAAATTTCCACATTTTTGTAAATCATTACACATTTCAATTTACGAAGTTATAAAAAGCAATGGAAATTTTTTGTTGGACTGAAAACTATCTATAAAGCAATTATTAATGTACAATTTACCAAATATTTCTATTCGACGCTAAAGTTTACAAAATCTTAATTTCATAAATATCCTCCCCAAAAACTTATTTTAATTCAAAATTTCCACTTGGATATTATTTCTTGAAAAGCATAATGCACCTTTAAAATTACTTTTCTAAATTAAAAATGGTTCTATTTTTTCTACAAATATTGAAAGATTTGCTACCCTTATAGGTTATGAAAATTTTGAAATTTGCATTTTTGTTGATTTCAAATTCAAGTATGGATAGATATCCATAAATTTCTCGGTTTTTAAAAATCATTATAAAAAAACAAAATTTAGATTTTATAATTTTATAATTCCTAAAAATTATGAAGTTACATCTTTTCTTTGATTGTACAACCTTTATCCAAAATGTTATTGACCATTAAATTTTATAAATATTTCTTTCCAACTTCAAACTTTGCAAAAACTTAATTTCCTAAACACTTCGACATTTTCAAAAAAATCCAATTAGATATTATTTTTTTTAAGCATCAATATACCTTTAAAATTGTCTTTGCCAATTAAGAACTGCTCTATTTTTTCCACAAAAACATACAGATAACTAAGATTTTCTATACTTTTAGATTATTTCGGGTGTAAATAAATAACTAGAAATTTACATTTCCTGATTTCAAACTGATTTTTAAATAAAAAATGTAGATAAGAAATTGATCTTTGAAGAAATTTTATTTCATCTCCTACACCTTCGACATCACAATGAATAGTTCGTAGTTGTTGAGCCAGAGACTGGGGAAACACGATATTTATGCCTTTTTAAAGCTGCCGCAGAATAAAACTGATGCCATGCATGCACCACCACCACCAATGTGCGCCTCATAGTTGATTTAGGCACACGGGGATTCACACGTACAATACTATCCTGCCCGAAATTCGTTTGGAAAATAGTTAAAATTTTAATTGTGATAAGTGTTTTTGTCTTCTTTGGAGCTCGACAATCAAGGTAAAGTAACTTGAGGTAAAGTAACTTGTAAAGTTTTTTCTGGGGACTGGGTTGGAGGAGCACGAGTTTATGACAGGTTTTAACTTGAATATTTAAATTACGAAAAAAAATTTTAAAAAAAGAAATAAAATTTCACGTTTTCATTAAATTTGTGATAAAAATATAAAGCCAAGAGATCCTCGACGAGGAAAATGGCTGTGGTGACCTTGATAGGCCCACTTTAATTAAACTCTAATAATTCAATTAATATTAATGCTCGTTTTATTTAAAAGGAAATGGCTGGTGGTTCTGAGCAGCAAAGAGATTGGTCTCTGGGGTTATCGGACGACGAGAATGATACTGATGCTGAGGCAAATAAAATAATTGGAAACGGAGATGGTAGAGTCGTATTACAAATTTATTGTTCCTTACTAATAATTCTCTCGCAATGAGCAAGATATGAGAATAATAATTATTCATTCCAGAGTTAAATGACGAGTTAACCGATCTCTTGAAGGATATTGAAAATACTACCGAATTCGGTCCAAGTTTGTTACCAAATGTCAGTTCAGGATTCGCTAAGACAGCAGCAAGACCTTTAACAAAAGAATCTAAGGCGACTTTAGCAGCCAAAATCAAAGTACCCGAGAATTGCAAAGAATTTCTTGTGCCAAAAGTGAATTCAGAAATTTGGCGACTGCTTCCATCCCAGGCAAAGATCCTCGATATTAACCAGCAACAGATCCAACAATCTCTTACACTTGGATTATCGTCACTGGCCGTAATTACAAATACAATTGTAAATTCCAAGGAGTCCATTCCTAAAGAAGTTCTTAGCTTGGTTGTAAAACAAGCAATGGACGGGGCTAATATTTTGGGGGATCAGTTCCAAGCAATATCAAGTCGTCGCCGTTTTGAAATGAAACGACATTTGAATCCAGAATATGGAGGAATTTGCTCACAGCAGGTAGACTAAGATTTTAAGTGAATTAAAGATAAAATTGAAAGAAATATTCCAAAGTCAAATTAAATTCTAGTTTCCCAGTTCCGAATGGCTATTTGGAACTGATTTGGCTGAATCGCTAAAATCTACGAAGGCGACATCCACTTTAATGCGAAGTACAATGAATCGTGGTGGACGTTATCATCCCTACTCTCAACCTAGGCCTACTTATCAATCTCAAAACCAGCCTCGACCTTCTTTAAACTGGGGTCGCCCGCAACAAGCACAGTTCCGAGGCAGCGGGCAGAACCAGCCAAGATTTTCACAAAGACCTCAGGGACACCGTTTTTTCAGCCAGAACAATCAATACAATCGATTCCAAAAGTATTAAATGTTGACAAGGTATGTGAGGCTGGTAGGCTAAGTAAGTTTTATAAGGAATGGAGTGAAATTACGAACGACAAATTTATTTTAGATGTTATTAGGGGTTTTAAAATCCCATTGATTTCTTGTCCGTCCCAACTAATAGAACCATCCATGCAAAATTTTTCATTAATAGTTGTAGTTTTCAACAATTAACTTTTAAAACAATTGCATTGTTGGCTCTAGCTACAGGGCAACGTGTTCAAACTCTTGTATCGATTAAGATAAATGATATTATTTGGGGTAACCCTATTCAAATTAGGTTAACAAGTATTTTAAAAACCACTTCTTTTAGTAATCCAAATCCCGTTCTAATTTTACCGTATTTTGAGAATAAGCAAATCTGTCCAGCCCTAGCTTTAAGTAAGTATGTTAGTGAGACACAGAAGCTTAGATTGTCAGACCAATTATTCATAGCTACTACTAAACCCTTTAAACCAATTTCCTCACAAACTGTCAGTCGCTGGCTAGTTAATGTTTTAAATTTATCTGGAGTTGACATTAATAAGTTTAGTGCACATAGTTTCCGTCACTCCTCTACATCCAAAGCCTCACAACTCGACGTAAATGTGGATACAATTTTAAAACGAGTTGGATGGAGTGCTAAATCTAAAGTATTCGCAAAATTTTATAAGCGACCTATTGATAATAGTAGTGAATTTGCCGAGAAAGTTTTGTCATTAGGGGACTAATTTTATAAATTTTATAAATGTGGATAAATAAATCGTATTGGCGTCATTACTGAATTTGTCATTCTATGCAATTTTATTTCCCTCATCGACGCTACTTTAAAGTCTACGAACTATTCATTGTGATGTCGAAGGTGTAGGAAGATGAAATAAAATTGGAAATTTTGTGAGCCCGGCGAAGCCGGGTGAAACAAAATTGTAATTTTGTGATATCTTCCGGAACCGGAAGACATCACAACCCTCCAACCCACCCCCAGTATTCGAGCGTCGATTCGGCTTTAAAACTATGAGGCGCACATTGGTGGTGGTGGTGCATGCATGGCATCAGTTTTATTCTGCGGCAGGTTTAAAAAGGCATAAATATCGTGTTTCCCCAGTCTCTGGCTCAACAACTACGAACAATTCATTGTGATGTCTTCCGGTTCCGGAAGATATCACAAAATTACAATTTTGTTTCACCCGGCTTCGCCGGGCTCTCAAACTTTCCAAATATTACTCATTAAATTTTATAAATTTTTCTTTCCGACGCAAAAAATTTTATAGAATCTTAATTTCATAAATATCTATGTATATTTCTCTGGAAGGCCTTGTAATTTGATTAAAATTACTTCGCTTAAAAATTTCCACTTTCATTTAATTAAAACCAAGAGTGCACCCCTTGCTTAGCCCGAGTCAGTAATAATCGAGGTGGATATAATACGACTACAACTTTTTGATTTTTCCACACATTTTCTTCATCTTCCAAGCTGCCTTCTAATTTTGCATTTTCCACGTCTGTACAAAATTTTAAGTCGATTAGATAAGTGTTGAATAGGAATGTAATCGAAAGACAGACAGACACCCGTGTCAGGCATATAAGGCCAGACACACAATTTTCTCATCTTCCAACTTGCCTCCTAATTTTTCAGGTTTCACGTGTATCCAGATATCAACTCGATTTGGCAAGTACATATCCGGAGCGATAATCGATATACAGACAGACGGGTACATAAGCCCCCACCCGGGTGAAAAAGTGTTAACTTTTAGGCATTTTTTACCTCATTATATTTGACCAAGTACATGCAACCAAAAATTGTATTTTTCCCAGAATGAAAGTCCATATGTATATGAAAAATTTTGAAATATTTATTGTATATTTCATATTTTCAAAACATTGGTAAAAAGTGAAATTTTTGCACAAATTTTTTAGGAGAGAAAGAAAATCACTATCTAATCATTCTACTTATAAGATTATAAATACAAAAAATATATTTTGGGGTCTTCATGAAAAAATTTTAACAAGTTTTGTCTAGTCGATTTTTTATCTAAAAAAGTCAGGGTGTTACTAAAAATTGAGGTAGGTATAACTTTTTTTAATTTTCCCCCACATTTTCTTCATTTTTTAACTTGATTCGTAATTTTGCATGCTCTACGTATCTGTAAAATTTCGTGTATAATACGATAACTTATACGAGCGTGAACGATAAACAGACAGACAACCATGACGGGTACATAAGCCCAGACTCTTAGATAAAATGTGGAAGTTTTTTGCCAAATTATTGCTTGAGTATAAATATAAATTGTAATTTTCACAGGGAATTTCTGAAAAATTTTGAAATATTTTTATCTTCCAAGAATTGCCACTTTACAAGAATTGTTTTCCCAAGTTTTCCTACAGTTGTACACTATCTAATCACATTGATATTGATCGTATGAAATTCTACATAAAAACATATTTCGGCGTTTTCATTTACAATATTTTACAAATTTTATTTTCTACTGAAATTTCTCATTTATATCTAAAAATTGATTCCTAATTTTGCACAATGAACATGCGTCTAAATTTCACGTCGATTTGACACATTTTATCGCCGTTATCGATAGACAGACAAACAGGCAACCATAACGAGTACATAATCCCTAAGCAGTAACTAATCTTAACGTAATTAATTATTTAGAATTTTTCAAATAATTCTCTCGGACGCCAAACTTTGCTAAAACCGTATTCATAAATATCTAAGCTCCTCAATTCGAATCAAAAATCCGTTTTACATTATCCTCGTGATTTAATTTCATAAATGTCAAAGTTTATCAAAAAAAAATTCGTCAATTCGAATAAAAATTTCCACTTTTATGTAAAAAGTGCCAATAAAATTGCTTGTATAAATTAATAAAACTACATTCAAAAACAGCATTCTTCGGTGAGGGTGCAACTAAAAACTTTAAAACAAGAGCATTGAGCACATTTTTAAATTTAATACTTAACAACTTTTGCCTCACGTTAATATTATGCATTCAATTAAATGCAAAATCATTTTGGTTATTATTTATTTGTAATAATTTATTTTTGTAATAAAAAATAGATCAAATATTTCTATTCCAAGGTTTTACGTGAAAACTTTTTTCATAATTATCAATATTTCGGGAAAACCCTTTGATTCCATTGTTGAAAAAAAATCTCCAAAAAATTACTAAAATTAACCATTTTTAATTCGTATTCAAAGATAATAAAGATTTGCTCTAATTACACGCAGAGTATCTTTCTGGTATTCTAAAACCTACAAGTTGCATTTAGTTTCATAGCGATATACAAACAGACAATCATCATGCCGGGTAAATAAGCCCTCACCCGTGTAAAAAACGTCAAGTTTAGGCATTTTTTGCCTCATTATTATTCGAGAAGGTATAAACAAAAATTGCATCTTTCCTAGGATAAATATACATACATAGGCATACATGTTCAAAAATATAGTCTTCATTCAAAGGTCAGTCATCCCGATTTCTAACTGAAGATTTTCATTCACATTCAATCATTTTTGTTCAAGTTCGTTTCATTTCACTTCACTTCACTGCACTTCATCTGACTTCATTTCTTACTTGTATTAAGCATAGGGCGAAAATTGAAAGGAGTGAGAATCCCTTCATTCACATGCACTCATCTGGAATGACTGAATCTTTCATTCAAATCACAGGATATTCATTTTCATTTACTATCATTCTCTACCAAAATCAGTCAAAGTCATGAATGGAAGTGAACAGGTATGAATGGATAGCTATAAATTTCCCATTTTTAAAAATATGCATTAAAATTTTCAATTTACTAAATTATGATAAATAATGAAAATGAATGTTCAGTTTTCTGCAATCTTTAAAGTAATTACAACATTAAAACTATAAAAATATTTCTGCAACACGCAAACCTTTGCAATTCTGCTTTCTGCAATTCAATCTTTGATTACAAAGATTTTGTCTAATTCTTCATAGAGCATTTCGACTATGAAAAGGCTGAAATTTTTCATTTATTTTCATACCCATCTCTAATTCAATCAATGGATATCGATAAATTTCCCCTTTTTTATGAAAATCATTAATTTCAATTTACGAAATGATGAAAAGCAAATAAACCTGTTCGACTAACTAAGTGATCTTTATAGTAAATTACGATTTTAAATTTTGCAAATATTGCTATCAGACGCCTAACTTCGTAGAAAGTAAATTTCAGAAATATCAATTGTCTATTTAAAACTCTTCCATTCGTTTAAAAATTCCTTCAAATAAGTTAGAAAAATTTTCATTTGCATGTAATTAAGGGAATTTCATAAGTGAAATGAGCAAATAATTTCAGATTATCTCCGGTACATAAATCTTTTAATTTTAAATTTATTTTCATAATATTTATTTTCATAATAATTTTTCAAAAACCATTACGAATTTTAATTTATGAAATTATAAAAAGCCATTAAACTTTTTGGAGTTGATGATCTTTAAAGTAATTTAAAATTTTGCAAATATTTCTAAGCGATGCTAAATCTTCAAAACACTGAATTTCATTTTGATTGGAAAATTAGTAAAATTTTCATATAATTACGTGAATAAAGTATAAGCACCTGGTTGGAAAATCTTGCAATTTTCACTTATCTTCATACAGCTTTGCGTGCTTATCAATTTTATTTTCGCCTTTTTTTAGAAATGTTTAAAAATTTCAATTGTCGGAACTGTGAACAAGATACATCCCTAAAACGGGCGGCTTAGGTGAAGCGAAGGGAAGTGCGATTAAAATACTTGCAATAGCAACGAACCATAGCAATATGCAATACCACCACGTACGCAGTGGTACTTGCATTTATGAATATTGTGGCCATTTCTTAACCGATTTGGATTATCTCAAAGTTAATTGAAAGCTAAAAATATTTAGAAACTTTTTTTCACAGTACATTTTTGATTTAGGTCCTCAATTTTTTCGTATAAAGCAATGTCACTTTTTGGAGGGTGTTTTTTGAGAATATCTCAGGAATGGGTCACAGAATATCTCACAACCGACCAGAGTTGGAATCCAAAAGTAGGCCTCATAATTAACTCTCGGCACTTATTTCGCAAAAATCGGTTAAGAAATGGTAAAGTAATGTGGTTTTGATACTTTTGAACGATGTAGTAAATGCATACTTAAGTGTTTTTTAATCATTAGATCACCATAGCTTCACCTAAGAAAAACGAATACACCCCCGAAAAATAATCTTTAAAGTAATTATTAATATAAAATAGTTTCCAAAATTTCTATTCGGGGCCAAAGCTTTACACAAAAAACCCTTTTTCGTAATTATCAATATTTCTCGAAAACCATTCGATCCCATTGTTTGAAAAAAGTTTTCCAAAAAATTACTAAAATTTCCTATTTTAATTTACATCAAAGCTTACAAAGATTTTCTCTAATTACACATAGAGTAATCTCTCGGGAAGAATTGCATTCATAAATAAACAAAATGGTTCAATTTTTCCTACAAATACGCCCAGTTTTTATATCCTTATAGCTCATCTAGGATGAAAATTTTGAAATTTGCATTTTTCTTGATTTATGGATTGATATCAGTAAATTTTTCAGTTAAAAAAATCATCACAAAAAGCCCAAATTTAAATTTAAAAATTTTCTAATTCCTAAAAACTATGAAAATACATCACTTTTCTGATCGTACGACCTTTATCCAATATGTTATTGTTCATTAAATTTAACAAATATTTCTTTCCGACCCCAAACTTTGCAAAAACTTGTCATAAATATCAACATTTTTCCAAAAAAATCCAATTTGATATCATTTTTTTAAAGCATCAATATATCTTTAAAATTGTCAATTAAGAAATGCTCTATTTTTTCCACAAAAACATACAGATAACGAAGATTTTATATACTTTTAGATTATTTCGGGTGTAAAGAAATAACTGGCCTGATTTCATACGGATTATTTTTTTTAATCAAAAAGTGTAAAGAAGAGATTGATCTGTCAAGTAAATATTACTCATTAAATTTTACAAATTTTTCTTTCCGACGCCTAACTTTGCAAAAACTTAATTTCATAAATATCAACATCTTTAAAAAAATCCAATTTCATATCATTTTAAAAAAAGCATCAATATATCTTTAAAATTATGTTTGCCAATTAAGAACTGCTCTATTTTTTTCACAAAAACATACAGATAACAAAGATTTTCTAAACTTCTAGGTGTAAAGAAATAACTGGAAATTTGCATTTCCTGATTTCAAAAGGGATTTTTAGATCAAAAAGTAAAAAGAATAGATTTACATGTGAAGTAAATATTACTCATTAAATTTTACAAATTTTTCTCAAAAACTTCACAAAATCTATATTTCATAAATATCAATATTCATCTATGCAAACCTTTTTTATTCATTAAAATTACTTCGAATACAAATTTCCACTTTCATATTATTAAAACTTTCAAACCGGGCTGAAAGAAGTATCGACACACCTTTAAAATTGCTTTTATCAATTAAGAACTGTTTTATTTTTTCTACAAGTCATACATTTGACAAAGATTTTCTCTAATTACAAAAATTCATACATGTTCAAATTTTGATAAAATTTTTCAAGAAACAAAACTACATTTTGAATAAATATTTTTCAAAAAGTCCGTTAAAACGTCTGCATTCTGACTTGTTCGATCCAAGCTCGGTAGGCGCTGACACGCGTGTAAACGGCTTGCGGTCCAGCACAAGAAATTCCATACGACGCGATTCCCACCTGCTCAAACGTGTTGGCTCCCGTTTTCACGAAAAGTGGACCACTGCAAAAAATACACAATTATTAATTAGTTCGCGAATTTATGCAAATTAATTAATTTGCACATTTTTACATACAGATACAGACATATAGCGTGTTTTTTTGTTATAATTTTGATCTAAATCTATTTGCGTAATTTATTTTGGTAAGTTTTTGACCAAAATCAATGCGCTAATTTTTTTTGCTAAAACTTGTCAGAAGTTTAAAAAATCTAATAATTTGAGTAATTTTAATACATAAATATTCAATATTGGACACTTTCCCAGTTGGCCGAAATGTGCAGATTTTTTGCTAATAAATTTAATTTAGTGACAAGAAAAATCTAAAAAAATTAGAAATAAATCCTAAAATTATTTCAAAATTATCACATCTCAAAATTTGCCTAATTTTTAATACATAAAAGTGAAGAGTGTTTTATTAGTGTTTTATGTGCAAAATTTCTCACTAATAAATTTGCCACAACGAAAATCCCAAGTTCAAAATATCTGGTCAAAATTTCCAAGAATTATTTTCCCCTAAAATTTCCCAAATTTTCAAAAACTCACCCTTCTCCTCCCACGCAGGGATCGACGGACGGAATGGTCGGCGTCCCGGCGCAAATATGCGTGTCCCTCAGCGCCACGCCGTACGGCATGTAGGCGCTTTGGCACTCTGTCGGCGTCGCGATTCGCACATTGACTTTGTGCAAAACATCCGTCGTGGGGCGGTTGGAGTAGGAGATTTTTCCATATCCGGCCAGGATTCCTTCGACATAGCCCGTGTCGACGCGTGGCGTCCCGTCGTCGATGCAAATGGGACGAATGTACTCGGTAAAGGTGATGGGTTCCGTGAGTCGTAGAATTGCGATGTCATGGACCTACCGAAATTTCAAAAATGTATCAAATTCACAATTTTTTACTACAAATTTTAACAATTTCTGACCCAAAATGAATACACAATTTGAAATTTTTGACTCAAAAACATACCCATTTTTTTTTAAAACAATATACATACATAAGTAACAGTTTTTGAAATGAAAACATACAAATTGTAGCAATTTACAAATCCAAAAGATTTAAAGTTTTCGATTAAATAAGATATACATTTTTAAGGCTTTCTATCCAAAAGGATACAAATTTTAAGGTTTTTGACTCAGAAACATATATTATGTAAATTTTATGATTTTCTACCAAAAAACGATACACATTTTAAATTTTCTTTACTCTAAAAGATGCAAATTTTAAGGTTTTCTACACAGAATTTAGACCGTCACGTACCGCTGGATTTTTCCCTTGAGGTTGGAAATCCGTGTGTCTATAAACCGTGGTCACATTCTTCTCGACGTATTGCCCATCCTCATTCGTGTTCAGCTTAAAGTCCCCCAAACGAACGCGCAGCGCGGCCACGGAAGCTGGCGTGGATCTACATAAATATTCAAATTCATTAAAATAAAGTCTGCAAATAAATTTTGCCAATTTTTTCCCTACACTTTCGGAAATCCAGTATTAAAATCATATTACTAAGCGGTATTCATATACATAGATATGACTCTACCAAAGTGGTATTGATAAGTAATATGGTGTAGTAATAGTTTTACCATAGTGGTAATAAATTTTTATAGTCAGGTACTTATAATTTTAATACCCAGCTGGAGCAAGTTTGATACCTTCGAAATTAATACCTGTACTGTAAGAAGTTTTGTATAGTCAGGCACGTATTGATTTCTCGGTATTAAAGTTAGTCCCACTTGGTATTAAAATTATACCGGACTATAAAAATTTATTACCACTATGGTAAAACTTTAATCTGGAGCTATTCCTACCTACGTGGTTTTACTTATTAATACCCTTTTGGCAGAGTCATACATACGTATATGAATACCGCTTGGTATTATTTTAATACCAGATTTATAACGATATACTAAATAATTTGCATACGGTTCTATGCATGACGCGGACGTGAGAATGTTGTAGTTATCAATGATACTCCCCAAACAGACGAATCTTGATCCGGTGTAGAGTTGCGCGAGCCAAGGGTACTCCCCCTTCACGGCGGTGATGCCTCCCACCCCGTTGGCATCGCAGGACCCTTGACACCGATAAGCTGGGGACCCGCAGGGGACACTGACCGCGACCGGAGGAGGGGACGGGTTTCTGTGCATCATCATCACCGATGAAGGAGGGTGGTGGATTGAAGGAACGTACATGATCGGTTGTGGGACGAGGACCAAGTGGCGCTTGTCGCGGGGCGCTACAAAAATACTTAAATGTGAAAATTTGCAAAAAACTGGAGTTTGTTATGAGACGCTACAAAAATATGGGGATGATTCAAGGTAGAAAAATGTACAAAAAAAACTGTGACGCCTGTCATGAGAAATTACAAAATTATGTGGAAGTAAAAATGTGTAAAAAAAACTGGCCCTTGTCATGAGACGCTACAGAAATTTGTAAAAAAAAACTGTGGCGCTTGTCGCGAGCCGTCATAAAATGATGTTAAAATTGCAAAATTAGCAAAAACTGTACCGCTTGTGACGATGCTCTACAAAAAATTGGGATGTTAAAATTTGCAAAAAACTTTGGCGCTTGTTGTGTCATGAGACGCTACAAAAATATGGGGTTGTAAAACTTTGCAAAAAACTGTGGTGCTTGTCGTGAAACGCTAGAAAAATATGGAATACGTCAACATATCCCAATTTGCAAAAAAATTGCACATAACTTTTCTCCTTACCTTCATTATTTTCCGAGCCAATCACCCCCACGACAACCCCCACGATGAGAAAAATTGCGATTTTCATCCTTCCTTAATACTGTTTAAAAATATGTAAATCACTCAAGATGAACCTCTTCGACCCGAACTGAATGCAGAGACTGGACTGGACAAGAATTTAACAACTACAAACTTGCAAAACCAAACCAATCCAAGCCAAAAAATCGGCACTAAATCAGCAATAAATTTGCACATACATACATACATAGTTAGGTACTCGTTTCTGCATGCAAATAAATAACAAAGACCTAAAGGGCAAGGTTTGATGAGATCCTGCTGGTCTAAAAACAAACTTATTGCGATTCGGTACTTATTTAACAAAAAGGTCATTAATTCCGGACAGGTTGAGTTCGACACATCCACAGCGATTTAGCTAATTTACATACATACGTCGTACATACATACGTAACTTGCTCATTTTTGCATAATTCTGCACATACATACAACAACATAACTTTTCAAGTAAACAGGAATTGATTGTGTGCACGATTCAATTTTTGCACAAGATCCATCCAGTATTTTTACATACTTTTTTCGTCCCCCAGCAATGTCTTTAGGTCGTTAAGACTTTTGCAGATCTTTGTTGCAGATTTTTAGTCCGGTTGAAGGTGAATCGCACCACACGTCAAACAAAGTTGATGGGTGGGTTCTTCTGGTCATTGTATCGAGCGAGGTGGTCATTACACCCTAGCTCCCTTCTTGTGTGCCAAAAGTTGCGAAAAAAAATTCGCCACAAGCACTTTGGCAAATTGACAGTTGACTCCTTAATGCGATACCAATCGGAAATTTATTAACTTGGGCATATAATAAAATAAAACCTGGTTTGGTTTGGTCAGGTGGTCGAATGGTTGCATATTTGCATATCTAGATCTCTATCTAAACGATGTGGTTACGTGGTTTGGTTTGGTTTATTTATTAAACTTGACACTTTACGGCCCAACCCGAAGTCATTTCTTACTCGGTGAATTCAGCAAAAATTCAACACACCATTTTATTTATTTATTTGTCAATGTCAGACCAAGTTCAACGCCAGATATGAAAATTTGAAAAATCATTTATCAAATGATGATTTTCAGGTACAAAGTACATAAATTACATTGCAGTCGAGAAGAGGAAAATGAGAAATAGCAAAAAAAAATTACCAAAATGTGCTAATTTTTGGGCCAGAACTTGACAAAAATCTTACCATTTGCATAATTTTTATATGCAAATACTCAATTTGGGCACTTTCCCAGTTTTTGGTTAAAATGTGTACAATTTTTGCTAATAAATTTAATTTTGCTGGAAGAAAAATCCAAAATTCAAAATTTAGGAATAAGTCATAGAATTATTTCTAAATTATTATATCCCATATTTCGCGTAATTCTTAATCTATAAATACTTCAGATTATATTTCGCCATTTTTTATGTGCAAATTTTTTGCTAATCAATAAATTTAATTTTGCCTCAAGAACATTCAAAAATCTCTAATTTCAAAATTTTGAAATAAGTAAAATTATTTTAAAATTAGTATATCTCAAAATGTGCGTAATTTTTTAAATGGGTGTGCCGAAACTGCCACTCTTCATCTTATTAGAATTCCAACTGAGCAAGTTCAATGCCAAATGACAAATTTCGCAAAAAATAATTTATTCATGACAATGCACCAGGTGTCATATCCAGTTCAACGCCAAGGAAGAAATTCGCAAATAAAAAACTCATTTAAAGCAATGCACCATGTTATATTTTGCAAAAATCGTACATTTCCACTCTTGACTAAACCAGCCTAAAATTTTTTAAGCAAAATTCACCATCTTAATTTATTTTCGGTATGAGACGCTGACATATTTAAGGACAAATCTAGTACAATATTTGAATACAAATTTTCATATCAAGTCCGATTTTGCATTAATTTGCAAACTATAAATTCGCTTAGTCCAATCCACAAATTGACTAACTGTCATGCAACGCAGAATTAATTTTGCTTCTTATTTAGTAAAATTTCACCCTCTCCATTTTATTATTTGCGAGCAAGTTCACCGCCTAATAAAAACTTAGGAATAAACAAATTACAAAATAATGTATCAGGTGATTTTTTTTCCACTTGCAAAATTGCAAAATTTCCATACTACCATTAAATATGTTCTTTCTCTGACGAGCTTAAATTACAATTTATTCGCTGATTAAACATGATATATTTAATGAAAAAGTTTAGTAAAAATAGTAAGGTCCGATTTTGCATTAATTTTGCAAACTAAAAAGTTGCAATATTTCGCTTAATCCACCCCGCAAATTGACCCACTCTTATGCAACGCAGAAGTAAGTTTGCTTCTTATTTAGTAAAATTTCACCCTCTCCATTTTATTTATTTGCAAGCAAGTTCAGCGCCAAATAAGAAACTTAAGGACTTGGTTCAGAATCCCCCGTGGTAACACTAGGTCACTTTTATGCAACTTTTTTGCCCCAGCTTTGCATAGGATGGCTTGCATGTAAATTTTTTTACTCTGGTTCATTAACTGACAAAACCATTCGAGAAATTTATAAAATACAGTTGTTGACCCTAAACCTCACCCGTCTGGTGTAATTTTGATTTTACCAGGACATCCTCATCTCTCAATTTCATTTAATAATGTTAACAATTATAGTTATTACTAGTAATAAATATAACAATTAATAGTAATTAATATTGATCATATTAGAGAAGTAAAGTCCGTTGTGGAGAATAAGAAATTGATAAATTTATGACACTATAACATTTCTTAAATTCATGAAACTGAAATTTCCTGTGAGACTGAACTCCTTCGTTTTATCAAAGTTACAAACTGAGAAGGTTCAAGGCCAAATAAGAAATTTGAAAATAAAGAATTTTAGGACAACAATTCTCAGGTTAATTTTTTGGTAGAATTAAATAAAGCTGTGACATTTTCGTACTCACCTATTTTTTTGAAACACAAAACTGACATTTTCATATTTCGCCAATTTTTTTATACTCTGCTTAAAAAAAATTAATAACTCTCTTAATTTATTTGCTAATATGAGTTAAATATTTTACTCAAAACTAATCATATATGTAACGATTTTGCATAAATTTGCAACCTATAAAACTGCAATATTTCGCAACAACTTGATCCATTCTCTTACGCAGAATTGATTTATCCCCTAAAATTTTCTCTCCTAATGTGATTTATTTACGACAAATTTATTTTTTTAAGTTCAATGCCAAATATCAAATTTGGAAATAAATAATTTCTTAAAATTACGGACCAGGTGAATTTTGTTGCAAACGCAAAACTGGCATTTTCATAAATATTTAGCAAAGTTTTATATTACTCTGCCGAGCAAAAATTTGATTAATCTCTCTCAATTTATATGTTAAAATGTTAAAAATGTTAAAATGTGACAGTTTTACATCGCCAGGACTCAGATTTCTCTGCTTTTCAGCCTCAGATGGCGACTTCTTGCCATAATTTCGTAGCAAGTTGTCTCATCCCCACAGAGAACGGACTCTGCTAGGGGCTGTACACAGTGACATTGCCATTCCGTATGGCTGGGCTCACCCTGTCACGAGACAGCACCTACCCCGTACTAACACCGAGCCGAGTAGGATTAGCAATAGCTTCCCGGCCAGAGGAATCGAACGTGTGACTGCGTGGTGACAATCCTACCCTCGTACCTCTGAGCCATAGGGCCTTGCCTATGCTAATCTGAGCGGCCTATTTAATGACAAAGTTTATTGAAATATTTTGCTTAAAATAATCTTATTTGGACCGATCTTGTATGAATTAATTGCAATACTTTTTTATGTATAATCCAACGGACAAGTCGACCAACTCGTACTCAACGCAGAATTAATTTAACCCAAAAGAACTCGCCACTTTAAACTCATTTATTAATATTTAAGTTCAACATCAAATAAGAAATTGTATACAATAATTTTACACAAATTTCAGGTAAAAAGTTTGTGGAAAACAATAAGCTAAAATTTGCCAAATTTATGAAACTGCTTTCATTCACTTTGATCTAATGTCTAACGCCAAGTAAGAAACTTTGCAGAATAATTTATCCCATATAATATTTTCAGGTAACGATTGTTTCCTAAATTTACAAAACTGCGACGTTTCTTTTTATCCAAGTCGTAAATTTGTACACTCTAAAAGATGCGCAGGATTAATGCTTTTTCGAAAAAAATGCGTTGTCTCAATTTCATTTATTTCTCAATGCTCCAAGCCAAATTATAAATTTAGGGAATTTATGCATCCCAACTAATAGTTTCTGGTGGATTCTGAAATTTCTGAAATTTATGCAGTTACAATGTTGCGTTTGTTATCCAAGTTGTAAATTCATCAAATGTTCTTTAAGTTATTCACAAATAAGTTCACCATCTCAAGGGCGTTTTTAGAGAGAATTTAACGATAGGTAAAAAAATTAGCAAAATAATTTATCCCAAATAATGCTTTATCAGATTTAACTTGACCGTTCATCCTTTTGTCGACAAGAAGAAACTGAAATGTGCTAAATTTAAGAAAATGCTGTAATAGATTTATTTGCCAATATTCAACAAATATAAAACTTAGCAAAGTAATTTATTCAAAATAATGGATTCAGATAACGATAAACAAAAATTTCCTAAAATTTATGAACCTGCAACGTTTCATTTTGTCCAAATGTGTAAATTTATCCACTACTCTTTCTCAAGCTGAATCATTTTTTTCCAAACAAAAAATCACCGTCTCAATTTCATTTATTTGCCAATTCAACGCAAAATTATTTATCGCAAATAATGGTTTCAGATAATATCAAGACTGATAAATGTTGTTGAGAAGAGGAACTTGAAATTTGTAACATTTATGGCGCTTCGTCTTATCAAAGTTTAGAATCGCGGAATTTACCCTGCTTATTGCAAAACTTCGCTATTTAAATCTCATTTATTTCCCAGCGTCACTTCAACGCTAATTAAGAAATTTAGTAAAATATTTTATAATAAGGAATGGTGCTAGGTACGATTAATTCTGTTGAGAAGGAGAAATTGAAATTTTCCCAAATTTACGAAACTAAAACGCTTCGTTTTTGCAAAGTTGCGTGTGAATTATTATATCCACTCTAGAGTCTTTTAATTAAAGTTTTAATAAAAAGTATAAGTTTACGTAAAATAAAACTCAATTTCACTTAATTGTTTAGAGAATTAATTTGTTCCCTAAGAACTGAATCTCTCAATTGTTTTTATCAATAAGAAATTCGCAAATAAATAATTTATCAAAAATAATTACGGAAGGTCAATTATTCGCAAAATCCTGACATTTCAACTCTCGGTTATGAACCAGCCTGCAAGTTTTTCCCTTTGCACAGCAAAATTTTTAGCTCTCTGAATTTATTTTCCGACGTGAGACGTCTATTTAATTACAAAATTTAAATTAATCGTATCAGGCCAGAATTTGCATAAATTTGCAAACTATAAAACTGAAATATTTCCCACTCGTATTATACAGCAGAGAAATAATTTTTACACATAAATTAGTTCGCCATTTCATATATGCACTCAAAATAAGGTAGTAATGAATCATTACCATGCGGAATGATTATGTGGCTCTACCACGTCGGTTATGATTTGTCGTAGAAATGGTAATAATAATTTCAGCGAAATTCAAATTCATTACTAAATATTAAGGAAGTTAATACCATTATGTAATAAATTTGAATTTCCCTGAACTTATTATTACCATTTCTACTACAAATCGTAACCGACGTGGGAGAGCCACATAGTCATTCCGCATGGTAATGATTCATTACTACCTTATTTTGAGTGTGTATGTAACGCCAAAAAAAATTTCGAAAAAGAATTTATTACAAATCATGGTTTCAGGTCCGCTTCTGTTTTACGGAGACGAAACTGAATTTCCTAAATTTATTAAACTGCAACTTTTAGTTGTATTCAAGTTGTAAATTCTGTCCCACTCTTAAAAATACGCAGAATTAATTTTTTCCAAAAAATTCGCTCATAATTTAGTTTATTTGCAAATTTTATCAGAATAAGAAATTCAGCAAAATAATTACGTCAGGTTTACGTAAATTTCCCAAAGCAGGAAACTGAAAATTGCAAACATTTATTAAACTGCTTTCATTTCTTTTCAAATGTCCAACTCCAGGTAAAAATTTGCAAAATGATTTACTCAAAAGAATATAATCTTTTAAGTTTAAGGTAAGAATTATTGCCGCAATGAAGAGGAAACTGAAATTTCTCAAATTTATGAAACTGCAACTTTTCGTTTTATTCAAGTTGTAAATTTATCCAATTTTGGAAACAGCATTTTCATGCATGCAATTCACTCCGCGTCCTTCTTTGTCTTCTCTACGGGGTAACTTGGACTCGATCACAGAGTCAGGCAGCGACTTAACACTAACGCTTTATGGAAGTAGATTAATGTACAAATATAATATGGGCACATATTATGTTGAGTAAAATTAATTATAATGCCGGCCTTTGTGTATACAAAATCCAAATTTAAACATTACTTGATCATATTGATCCGAAAAGGTTTTTAATTATGAAATTTTGATCGCACTAATTTTGTGAAGTAATTAATTTTCCGATTTCTACTAATGTATAATTCAGAATAAGGACGAGTTGTAGTATGATGTGAAATTTTTTGTTTTTGAAAGATGTGCAGTTTTATCATAGAAAAAGCCTTTGGCCACAATTGCCTCGTGGCCACACTAACCCGCATCGACCCTATTTCATAATATTTTTCAAAAACAAAATAACCTCTCAGAAAATTTTCCAAGGAATTGAGACTATTTTGTTTATGCGACTATTTTTTTTGTTTCTGAACAATTTTTTTATGTTTCTGAACAATTTTTTTATGTTTCTAAACAATTTTTTTATGTTTCTAAACAATTTTTTTATGTTTTTTATGTTTATTAATATCGGCTGAACAGTAGTCTTAAAGATGTTCTTCTTCTGCCGAGCTCAAATTAAAGCCGTTTCAAATTATTCGCTGATATGATACACTGTTAAAAATCTGATCAAGTCACATAGATACTTCGTGCTGGTATTGATTTTGTAATAATTTTCTACCGGATTGGGAATAGTTTGTTCCTGAGTGGTAAATTTTTCATTACCACAAAATTACTGAACGGTAATTCCCGTTAATACCAGTGCCTGTAGAGTCACATATGTACTCCGGTCGGTAATGATTTAATACCAGTTTTCTAAGAGTGCATATTTAATGACAAAGATTAGAAAAAATGGTCAGGTGTGATTTTTCCATGAATTTGCAACCTACTAAAACTGCAATATTTCGTTTAGTCCAACAAAAAAATTCATCAATGCAGAATTATTTTTTTGTTTAAAAAATTCAGTCTCAACTCCATTTATTTAAGTTCAATGTCAAATAAGAAATTTAGAAAAATATCTAAATTATTAAACTTAGTAATTTCAGATAGGTAAAGTTCGTTGTGAAGAGTAAGAAATTAAAATTTGCAAAATTCCTGCAACTGCTTTTTTATTTTTGTGTATATGTTCAACACCAAATAAGAAATAGCGTGAAATAATACATTCAAAATAATAATTTCAGATCAAGAGCTTGTGGACCTGAAGGGCAAACTGAAATTTTCCAATTTTGTCAAACTGCTTTCACTATTTAGTTGCAATTTTATTCACTCTTAAAAATATGCAGAATTCAAATTTTGCGAAAGATTTTATTTAAAATAATTAATCAGATGAAAAATTCTTTGAGCTCTTACATTTCCACTCTTTTAATTAAGGTAGATTAACATACTTAAAAATTCACTTTATTAAGGGGTGAAAGCCTTTTATAAGATCGTTATGTCCGTCTATCTGTCCGTCCGTTGGTCCGATAACGTTTGAACGAAGGGGCATAGAGACTCGAAATTTTGAACGTAAACTCATAACGTCAACGGACAGGACGAGTTCGAAGATGGCCACTGTAGGTCATACCCTTCAAGATCAAAAGGTCATGATGTCACTTAAAGGTCAAATATCAATTTGAACTGAAATTTAACCCCGCATTCAATGGAGTTAAATTCCATATTGACCTCAAAGGTCACAAAACGGATAACTAATCTTAATTTGCCACAAATATCAAAAACACGTTCGATGTGTATCAATTTAACAGATTTTCATGAATAGAAATTTCATGTTTCACTTTATTTGCTAATATTTAGGCTTTCAAATTTAATAACAATTTTTTTCACTATGCAGAATTTTTTTTCCAAAAAAGGACGAAAATTACACAAAAAAATTATGTAAAATAACCGATCAAGGTAAAAATGGCGAGAGTAAGTTCAACACCAAGTAAAAAATTTGCCAAAATAATTTATAATAGCTTCAGGTACGATTCGTTTTTGAACAAATTGGAATTTTTCCAAATTTTTGAAACTGCAACGTATTAAATATAGTGGATCAGGTTCATCTTTGGAAAAATGGTCAGAATAAGTTCAACGTCAAGAAATTTGGTAAATTAATTTATCCAAAATAATCAATTTAATTAGGGAAAAGGTAATATTGTTTTATTGTAAAAAGGAAACTGGAAATTTTCGAAATTTAATATTGCAGTTTCCGAAACCGCAAAATTTCGTTTTATCAAAAGGCAAATTTTTCCACTTCGACATAATTTCATTCTAAAAATTCATCGTCTAAATTGTATTTATTTGTCAAATAAACGCCCAATAACCAAATATGGAAATAATAATACAAGAAAAATAAGAAAGCAGATAAATTTGTCTTAATCGTTTCACCTGTAACATTTCCAAGTTTAAATTTGTTTAATCAAAAACTCCGTCTCAAATTATTTGTTAATGCGAGGAGTCTATTGAATGACAAAGTTGAGTAAAATATTTTATTAAAAATAATCACATCCGATTTTTCCTATCCTATTAGATCCGATTTTGCACGAATTTACAAACTATCAAATTACGAAATTTTTCTGTAGTCTAAATCACAACTTAGCCCACTTTTAACGCAGAATTTACTATGCTTATTGCAAAAATTCGCCATCTCAGTTTGTTTTCCAATTATCAGAGGAAGTTCAACGTCTAGTAAAAAATTTAGAAATAAATTATTTATCCAATATAATAAATGAGATTCATTTTCTACCCTCTTCATGCTCACAACAGAGAGAAATTTCAACAGGTATGGATATAGCAATTTTAGCAAAAAATAATTCGCACCGTCCCGCTCGAAATTGTGGGGGTGAAACTTTCTGGCACACTGAGCATTCGTCTAAATTCGCCTTGCTTAAACTGGATTAAATTTTTTAGCAAAAATTCAAAATCTAATTTTTTTTCTTTGATTATTCGCGAAAAAATTCACCGTCTCAATTTATGTCTATTTTTCAAGTTTAATCCCAAATAAGAAATCTGGCAAAGGAATTTATTCCTTCAGGTAACGATTATTGCATGAAGAGGAAACTGAAATTTCCTGAATTTATGAAATTTATACAAATCAAATTTCTAAATACATTTTCTAAATTTATTTTCTTACATAATTCATTACAAATAACGGATCAGGATCGTTTTTCGAAAAATTGTAAACCCAAGTTCAACCCTACACTCAAAATAAGGTAGTAATGAATCATTACCATGCGGAATGACTATGTGTCTCTACCACGTCGGTTACGATTTGTCGTAGAAATGGTAATAATAAGTTCAGGGAAATTCAAATTCATTACCAAATATTAAGAAAGTGAATACCATTATGTATTAAATTTGAATTTCCCTGAACTTATTATTACCATTTCTACGACAAATCGTAACCGACGTGGTAGAGACACATAGTCATTCCGCATGGTAATGATTCATTACGACCTTATTTTGAGTGTACCGTAAATAAGAAATCTGACAAATTGATTTATCCAAAGTAATGGATTCAGGTTCAGGTCATATACCTATATTGTTAGGAAACTGAAATTTTTCAAAAATTATAAAACTGCAGGGTTTCGTTTTATCGAATTATTTTTTTTACTAAAAATTTTGGTTCAATAATATCAGACCAAGTTTAACGCTAAGAACGATATTTGCACATGAATAATTTATTAGATTTAATTGGTCAGATCGGGTTCTAGAAGATGACTAATTTTGGTTAGCGTAGACATTTTTGACCAAAAATTTTTCCGTCTCAATTTATTTGCTGATATGAAACGCTTCCATATTTAGCGACAAACTTCTGTACATACCTGTTCAAAAAAACTTTTTTCATTCAAGTTCCGTCATCTCGATTTCTGAGTGAAGATTTTCATTCACGCTCAGTCATTTTCTTTCAAGCTCATTTCATTTCACTTCATTTCTTACTTCGCCCCATGTAGTAAGCATAGGGTGAAAAATCCTTTCATTCACAGTCACTCATCTGAAATTACTGAATATTTCACTCATTTTCATTCAAATCACAGGAAATTCATTTTCATTCACTATCATTCTCTATCATAATCATTCCAATGAATGAAAGTGAACAGGTATGCTTCTGCATAATAATCAGGTTCGATTTTGCAAAAGCTGGCAAACTATAAAATTACAACGTTTCTCTTATACACTCAAAATAAGGTAGTAATGAATCATTACCATGCGGAATGACTATGTGGCTCTACCACGTCGGTTACGATTTGTCGTAGAAATGGTAATAATAAGTTCAGGGAAATTCAAATTCATTACCAAATATTAAGGAAGTTAATACCATTATGTATTAAATTTGAATTTCCCTGTATTTATTATTACCATTTCTACTACAAATCGTAACCGAAGTGGTAGAGACATATAGTGATTCCGCGTGGTAATGATTCATTACTACCTTATTTTGAGTGTACTCTACTCTAAGCCACAAATTGACCAACTTTTAAGGCAGAATTAATATTTTCAAAAAAATTGTTGTCTTAATTTCACTTTGTTCACCACGTACAAAACTTGCACATAAATACTGTTTTTAAATAATAGACTAGTTCGTTTTTCAAAAATTGCTCAGAGTAAGTTAAACGCCAAGTACGGAATTTTCACATAACTAAATTGTTAAAAATAATGCGTCAGGTAAAGCTTCGAAGAACGGCAAATATTTAACTCCAAGTAAGAAATTTGGCAAAATAATTGATCCCAAAATAAGAATTTCAGGTAAGGATTATTCTAAAATTAAAATTTCACAAATTTAAATTTGCACGATTAAAAAATTATTTAAAAAATTAAAAAAAAACTCCAGGAAAATTATTTACAGATTTGAGTTATTTAGCATTAACTAATTAATTTGAAGTATTTTTTTTACCATATATACCGATACAAACTTTAGGGAAATCAAGACACATCTTTCACGTAATCATAATATTTTGGATTTTCCTTCAAATCGGTGTTAAACATTTTCATGATCTTTGCATGTTTTCTAAATGAGTTGCGAAATGCGAAATAATATGTTGACGTGAGTACGCCCATTACAACAATTCGGGAATATACGTTAACCCACTCTTCTTCCTGTTTGTGTCATAGCTTTTAAACCAGTTTTGCAACCTGATAACTATTAATAAAGGTCTGAATCAAATTAAATCAAATCCTACATAAAACCATAATTGTTCAAAAATTTAGTTTTCATTCAGAAGTCACTCATCACGATTTCTGACTCAAGATTTTCACTCACACTCACTCATTTTCGTTCAAATTCATTTCATTTCACTTCATCTGACTTCATTTTTTACTTCGCCCCATGTATGAAGCATATATAGGGTGAAAAACGAAATGAGTGAGAAATCCTTCATTCACAGTCACTCATCTGAAATGACTGATTCTTTCACTCATTTTCATTCAATTCACAGGAATTTCACTTTCATTCGCTATCATTCTCCATCATAATCACTCAAATGAATGGAAGTGAACAGGTATGCATAAAACAGAATTTACTTCACTTATTGCAAAAGTTTGTTGCGTAAATCTCATTTATTTTTTTCTCCTATGTCAGAACAAGTTCAACACCAGTGAAGAAATTTTGCAAAATAATTTATCCAGAATAATGGATCAGGTTCGTTTTGCTGGAGGTTCTTATATTAGGAAAAGTGAAAGGATAAGGGCTCACTTGGAGGGGTCCGGATTAGGCCTTTTTGTCAACGTTTCGACCTCAAAGGGTCTTCTTCAGGGCGACGAAGAGGATTGCTTCACATGGTGGTTTGTGGGTAAATGGGGAAAAAAGAAGGAAAAGAATGAAGGAGTAAAAAAGTATTGTAAGATAGGAGGAAACAACCGTTAAGCGCGTAACGGTTGGAGGTTCTTATATGCCCACTGTTGATTAAACTAGATTACTTTTTTAAGCAAAAATTCGCTATCATATTTTATTTGATGATGTGATACGTTTACACTTTTAATTATAACGTTTTAGTACAATATTTTATTAAAAATGACCATATAAAGTCCGATTTTACATGAATTTACAAACTAAAAACTGCAAAATTTCGTGCAATCCAGGCCACAAATTGATCCACTCAACACTGAATTTACTCCGCTAATTGTAAAACTTCGCTGTCTCAATTTCATTTATTTTCCAATTTCAGAACAAGTTCAACGCCAAATATGAAATTTAGCGAAATACTTTATCAAAATTAATGGTTTCAGGTATGATTAATTCAGTTGGGAAGGAGAAATAGAAAATTTGTATCAAAATTCTTGAAACTGGCACGCTGATTTTTAGCCAAGTTGTAAATTTTAAAAATTCGCAAAAACTAAATAACTCGTCTGAATTTCATTTACTTTTTATTTTCCTATGTCAAGGTCAACGCGAAATGAGAAATTTGGCAAAATAATTTATATCAATTAAAGGTTTTAGTTCGATTAATGCTTTTTAAGGAGAGGAGACTGAAGTTTCACAAATTTAGAAAAATAATTTATCCCAAATAACGGTTTCAGGTCATGCGAATGTTTTATGGAGACAAAACTGAAAATTTATGCAGCTGCAACATTTCGTTTTATCCAAGTCGTAAATTTGTCCATTCTCGAAAACACGCAGGGATACGCCTCATTCCCCAAGCCCCAGGAAACTATCCCGATCAGGCAGAATTTTCCGTCTCTTTCAGAAACCAGGGGACCACCAATATTTCCCTGCAGAAATATTAAAATACTATACCCTGATTGCGATCATTATGGGCTCTCCGGGTGGAGCCTAATAGGCAGAAACCAGCCACGTTCCTCAGTTTGCTGAAAAGAATGAGGGGAAGAGCGCTGGTTTCTGCCTATTAGGCTCCACCCGGAGAGCCCATAACGATCGTAATCAGGGTATAATAAATAAAACATCAGGGAAGGGCAAAATACTTTTTCAAAATACAGTGAGGGATTTCATGTCAACTTTGTAACTACGTAACCACGCCTGTTCACTTTCATTCATTTGAGTGATTATGATATGGAATGAAAATGAAACTACTATCATTTGAATGAAAATGACTGAAGGATTTCGTCATTTCAGATGAATAACTGTGAATGAAAGGATTTCTCACTCCTTTCATTTTTCACCCTATGCTTAATACATCGGGCGAAGTAAGAAATGAAGTCGGATGATGTAAAATGAAATGAATTTGAAAGAAAATGAATGAGTGTGAATGAAAATCTTCAGTCAGAAATCGGAAGGACTGAACTTTGAATGAAAAAAGTTTTTTTTGAACAGGTATGATAAAAATAGCATGTGTTGCATGATAATTATGAAATTCCTGGGAGCATAAAAGCTCATAATTTCGAAATTTTGCAAATTTTCAAAAATTTAAAAAAGACGACAAGGAAGATCTACTTTTATAATTATCATGCAATTTAATCTGCAAGTTACATACGGCATTAAAGTCAAGCAATACGTTAACAGCGAGACGACGACGGCATAAAAATATCACGTGTTTCATGATAATTACGAAATTCGGGGCGGCACAAAGTTCAAAAATTTCGAAATTTTGTACTCCAATTTTTCAAAAACGTGATATCTAAGGACGTTCCAATCTAATTTCATAATTGAAAATATATCAATTTAATCTAGAAGTTAAATGCGACGTTAAAATCAAGCAATAGGTTAACGGCGGCGAGGACATAAAAATATGACGTGTTTCAAGATAATTACGAAATTCTGAGCAGCACAGAATTATGTAAATAATTTCAAAATTTTGAACACCAATTTTTCTAAAATTTAGTAGTGCAACTACCGAAGATCTAAGCTTATAATTGGGTTGCAATTTAATCTACAAATTACTTAAATGCGACGTTAATGTCCCATTGCATGCGGGATTTAAATCTAAATTTTTGCGTCTCAACTTTCCCTTCTTCATGTATTTAAATAATTATTTTGAAACTTTTCATCGCCGTGCGTTTTTTTTAAATTACATTTTATTGAATACAAAAATTGGTAAATTTTAATTTTGTGAGGTTAGAATTTTGATTTTTTTCCTCCATGAGAAAATATTTTGTTTTTAATGATTATTTTTTATCTATTTTAACAGAAGAAAAAAATCAGAATTATAACCTACTCCGGCTTTGCCTAAAAATTACTTTATCAAATTTGTATTTAAATTTATGTATTTAAAAAAATCTCCAGTAAAAAAACGCACGAACAAGTTTCAAAATCTCCATTTGAATCCATGGAAGAAGGGAAAGTTGAGATATGAAAATGTTTAATTCAAAAGTTGCATGCAATGACCCCTTATAGTCAAACAAAACGTTTAACGGAGGTCACAAAGGTGACGACGAAGACATAAAAATTTCTTAATACTTAACTAAAGTAGAAAAGATTTCGTACCGGTAACATATTTCTGTTTCCAGTTTAGCAAAGAGTCTCAGAGAAAGATATTGAAGTTAATGGTGTCCAACAACTTGACTGTCTCGAAATTTAGGATCTTTCATGGGGAATCGGCTCTTCTTAATTGGTAGCGATTAGTTGGAAATTTGATTTGTACTGAGATTCCACCAACGACGAAATTAGTTAAGGATTACAACTTAAAATATGTAAATATCTTCACCAAGTCTTTAAGTTTACGAAAAGTGTCAAGCTATGAATTAATTGATTAAGTAATATGTAGATTAAGTGATTTTTAAAATATGCGATTCATACAATTTAATTTCTAAATTCTCAATAATCTCTTAAAAAAGTGCTCATCGCAATGAGTGGAACTGACGGAGTCACAATTTATGTATGCTTGAGTTATTAATGGATAATTAATCACTATTCATATGATTGGCGATTAATAATTAATTTTTAAACACAATTTATTTTGGCAAATAATCGATTAAAATTGTACTGGATTTTATGGTATCCAATGAAATATGTATCAAGTTTCTTACACTCAAAATAAGGTAGTAATGAATCACTACCATGCGGAATGACTATGTGTCTCTACCACGTCGGTTACAATTTGTCGTAGAGATGGTAATAATAAGTTCAGGGAAATTCAAATTTAATACATAATGATATTAACTTCCTTAATATTTGGTAATGAGTTTGAATTTCCCTGAAATTATTATTACCATTTCTACGACAAATCGTAACCGACGTGGTAGAGACACATAGTCATTCCGCATGGTAATGATTCATTACTACCTTATTTTGAGTGTACATTTAATGGCTCATTGCCCAATTCGTAACTATTCTTGTGTCAATTATTAATGATGCAATGTGTAATTTATTGCTTATTTGTAGAGTTAATAACCAATTTTAAAATTTTAGATCCAATCAAACAGCGATAAGTAGCCTCCAACTTGTTTCATGATATCTAATTTCGAAATTCCGGGGAGCACACAAATTAAATTACATCATTTCAAAATCTTGTACTTCAATTTTTCGAAAATTTAAAATTGGGGAAATTGAGAATCTCGCGTTCTAATTATTGATTATCATCCAATTTAATCTACAAATTAAATGCATCGTTATAACGTTGCATTGAACTTATAAGTTCAATGGCGATCACAAAGACGACGACGATGACATAAAAATTTTGCGGTATTTACACTCTAAGAAACCCGGTAACTAAGTTATTACCAGGCGGAGTATCTATGTGACTCTACCGCAGGGTAATTAATTTATTATTGAGTGGTAGAAAATTACTTACCAACTGGTGATATTTTCAAATTTCGTGACCGGGGTTATTACCGGTTTGGCAACAAAATGTCTACAACTCAATAATAAATTAATTACCATGCGGTAGAGTCACATAGATACTCCGCCTGGTAATAACTTAGTTACCGGGTTTCTTAGAGTGTACATAGTTTCCCGTGTCAAATTCATCGTCTCATTTTTACTAAATTAACTAAAACTGGTCTCATTAATTTATTGGCAGATAGGCCGAGTTTGATTGAATTTGTAGCATTTTGATGATAAAATGATGGTGATAAACGCTACTGAAGGATTACAAGTAACAAAATCAGAGAAAAAAAACAGAGTAAAATTATTTAAACAAATTTCCTTGAAAAATCTTTAAAACAATATAAAAAATTCCCCCAAAAATTATTCACAGATTTGAGGTTTACCTAATTTTAATTATTTAGAATTAATTATTTCATTATTTCATTACGGGATCACCAACCATATCTGTTACATAATGATTATATCCATTTTTCGTAAAATATACAAATCGGTGTTAAACATTGAATTTTCACGTCATGATAATCATTTTTCAACTAATAATAAATCATAAGTATGCTAATATGTAGAATTTAACACAGCAATTTGTACGAGTTTCTTACAATGCGATGGTGTGAAGTGTAACCCTCCGATTTGGTTGAAATTTCGAAATTATGTGGTACATGTCAACAAAACAAACGTTTCTTCCGGTAGTTTGTGCGATAGGCAGAATTTGGCAAAATATTTGAGGTTAAAGTTGAAAAATGTGCAATTTTTAGCACGGGAAGAGAATGGAAGTTAAGTTTGCTTCCTCCGCCTGGTAAAAATCACCCGTTTTTCAACTTTGACCTAAAAAATTTTGGCAAATTCTGACCATCGCACAAATTGCCGGAAGAAACGTTGGTTGTACTGACTTGGACAACATAGTTTCAAAATTTCAACCAAATCGGAGGGTTACACTTCACACCATCGCATTGTTAGTAGTACGGCAAATTCTCAACTTATTTAATTTCCAGTGTCAAATGTCATCTTCGCATTTTTCCCAAATTAACGGGGCCAATTTATTAACAGTTTGGCCGAGTTTTAGTTTTTACCATTTTGATGGTAATGCGACGCTAAAATGATGGCAATCAACGTTAGTGAAGAATTCGTGTAAAAAAATCAGAGAAAAAAATATCCGGCGAAATTATTACATAAATTTCCTTAAAAAAGTCATTAAAACAATACGTATCCATGTAAAAGCATTCACACACCTGTTCACTTTCATTCATTTGACTAATTATGATAATGAATGGCAGTGAATGAAAATGACTTTCCTCTAACTAATGTGAATGAAAATGACCGAAGGATTCTGTCATTTCAGATGAATGAATGACTGTGAATGAAAGAAACACATGATATTTTTATGTCTTTGTGACTTCTGTTAAGCGTCTTTTTTGATTTTAACGTCACTTTTAGTCATACCTCTTCACTTTGACTCATGTGACGGAATATTATAGAGAATGATAGTGAATGAAGATGAATTTCCCGTTAGTTGAATGAAAATGAGCGAAAGATTCTGTCATTTCAGATGAATGACTGTGAATGAAAAATTTCTCACTCATTCCATTTGTCACAGTATGCTTAATACTTGGGGCGAAGTAAGAAATGAAGTCAGATGAAGTGAAGTGAAATGAATTTGAAAGAAAATGACTGAATGTGAATGAAAATTCTTAGTCAGAAATTGATTCCTGTACTTTGAATGAAAACAGTTTTTTTGAACAGGTACATATATGTAAACCCATACATATAAAGTTTTTAAAAGGGATTTCAAAAAATCGACGTAGTTTTGACGTGCCATGACCGTGTGTCCCTTCACCCCTTTGCTACATTTCGTTTGCAACCGTTTATTTATATTTATTTCTCCTTAAAAATAGATAAAAACATGTACAGAGATCGGTAAGATTAAAGTAATAGGCCGATCAGTAGTGAAAAATATGTCATAATAATCGCAACTTAATTAATAATGAAAACTGATTTCATTTATTACCAGAGTTTGAATGTTTTCATGTTTTATTGATAATGCGACGATAAAATGATGATGATAACCGCTACTGCACTCTTAGAAACGTGGTATTGAAAAAAACCTAACGGTATTGATACGTGACTCTACCGCCTTGGTATTAAACGGTTATACCATGTTGGTATAGAACCGGTATTGAAATTATACCTCATGGTAATAATTTTAATACTAATTTGTATTAGATTTTTTACCACGTAGTATTAATTCAATACCGGATCAATACCGCGCGGTAGAGTCACGTATCAATACCAACGGTTATTGATTTTTTTAAGAGTGTGAAGGATTTTATGCAAAAAAGATATAGTAAAAATTTGCATTTGTTTCGTAATGTTAGACGCCAAATTGTGTTATTTTAAAATTTATTAAACATAATTTAATTTATAGATGATTGGCTTTGTTTAGTCCGGTCAAAATTGTACTTTTTTTATACAAAATTATATTTTTTACCAAATTCAGCTTTTTTCCTTACATTTATGAAATGTTTAAAAAAATACTTTTTATGAAATTTTGCACCATTTATAAAGATCGGTTTAAATTCTAAATTTAATATGTGATAATAAATTTGTGGGGAAAATTGACATTTTCGTTAATGCTGGACTCATAATTCAATAATTTGTTCAAGGAATTATAATTTACATATTATATTATAGATACACAAAATTGTCAAGTGTCATTTTCACATTTTTACCAAATTAGCAAAACTGGTTTCATTTATTACCAGAGTGTGTATGTTTTCGTGTTTTGATGATAATGCGAGGTTAAAATGACGAAATAATATGTTATCTCAACGATAAATCCTTTTGAAACATTATATGTAAAAAAAATATTTCAAAAATTTTGAAACTATTTACATCCATAAATTTTCTTCGGGAAAATATATCTCTAAAAATAATTCACAGATTTGAATTTTAACTAATTATTGAAATGATGAATATTTTTGTAGAGAAGAAACTGAAATTTTCTAAATTTAAACAGCAGCAACATTTCGTTTTATCCAAATCGTAAATTTGTCCATTCTTGAAAATACGCAGGGATACGCCTCATTCCCCACGCCCCAGGAAACTATCCCGATCAGGCTGAATTTTCCGTCTCTTTCAGAAACCAGGGGACCACCAATGTTTCCCTGCAGAAATATTAAAATACGTAATAAATAAAACATCAGGGAAAAGCAAAATATTTTTTTCAAAATACAGTGAGAGATTTCACGTCAAGTTTGTAACTAACAATGCGATGGTGTGAAGTGTAACCCTCCGATTTGGTTGAAATTTTGAAATTACGTGGTCCATGTTAATACAACCAACGTTTCATGCGGCAGTTTGTGCGATGGTCAGAATTTGGCAAAATATTAGAGGTCAAAGTTGCAAAAATTGGCGATTTTTACCAGGTGGAGTAAGCTAACTCAACTTCCATTCTTTTTCTTATCTAAAAATTGCATATTTTTTAACTTTGACCTAAAATATTTTGCCAAATTACAACCACCGCACAAACTGCCTCAAGAAACCTTGGTTGTACTGACATGGACCACATAATTTCAAAATTTCAGCTAAATCCGAGGGTTACACTTCACACTATCGCATTGTAAGCAACTTCGTTACGTTTGTAAATTTACTCACTTTTGACGTGAGTGAGTTGACTTTGAAAACATTTTCGTAAATATTTGTTCCTAAAAAACCTTCATTTCAACTGAAAATTCAAATATCAAAATTCGAATTATTTATGAAATTCTGTTTATGAACATAAAACATGCCTTTACAGTTCGTAAGTTTCGTAAAAGTCAAATTTCCTTAAAAATGTGTGTCAAAGTTTGTAAATCTAAAAGTTTGTAAGCTTACAAAACACAGTTATGAAGCCGGTTACAAACTTTGACGTGAGTTCCCTCAGTATTTTACGTCGAAAACTTCTAAATTAGTTTGGCTTTGAGAAATCAAAAATTGCAAAGTTTGACACCGAAAAAAAGTCTTATCAATTTTATTTGTTTAAATTAATGTAATAGATCACGGTTCTTATTAGCCACAATATTGCAATTATTGAAATTATTGAAATTATTGAAATAATTATTGAAAGACAGGTTGAGCGAGAGTACAAGATTGTAAAAAAATGATTGTAGAATCACAATCTATGATTGTATGTTCTTAAGGTTGAGCAAGAATATTTTATGGGAGGATTGTAATTCTCATTAATTTCCGGCGGCAGATTTGAAATTCCTGTAAGTTGGGTATATGAGTACAATACAATGCTGCCTGGAGACGGAGATTTGTAGTCCTGAGTTTGGCTAAAAGTCTGACTAATTCTGATTTTCCCGCTGTGTTTACAATCGCAAAATACAATCATGTACTCTTACTCAACCTCTCTAATAGAAATAATATTGAACTATTTAAATATTAAAATAATTGAAAGAAATTGAATGATGGAAAACAATTTTTTTTTGCTGTGAAAACCAGAGGTGGGTAAAATACTTTGTCAAAATATTAGTATTTGGAGCCTCGTTCTTCCCATTGTTTGGATTTCCGGGGTTGTTACACTCACAAAAAGACGAAAATCTACGTGGAGAAGGCAACACTTGTATGAAAATTCAGGTTTTTTGTAAGAAATTAGCTTTTTAATCGCTGTCAAAATATAATTTATTTTTTTTACGATCTAAAGAAATGTAATATTTTGACTTGGATAAAATGTTATTTTTTCACAAAACCTATATTTTCCGCAGATTTTCGTGTTTTTGGACACCCCCGAAAATCAAAACCCTGGGAAGTATGGAGATTAAAATACCGCATTTTTACCCCAGCTCTGTAAAACATTTACATATCAAATCTGAAAATTATTTTTTTTTCAAAAAATTGAAAAAATCATGGAAAAAAACCAGGCCTACTTGACAAAGGTTCTCATTCCTTGAATTGTTTGACCCTCTTCCCCCCGCACACAAATTATTCCGACTTATCCTGGGAAAACGATGGATTGATAAGCTCCCATATTTTTCCCTGCATTTTTCATTCCCCCACACCTTCAATTCTGCTTTGTTAAGGTATTTCAAGGGGTCAAATAACAGTTGATCCCAGCCTGACACCATCGCACGTGATTCGTTTTCTTCCCTCGTCTGCATAAATTCGTCATCTTCTTTCTCAGGGAGACAAATTGGTTGCACGTGACTCGAAAATGGCACGCTTTTATCGAGACGAATTAAAGCCACGTTGTTTTCCTAGATTAGAAATAACTTTGTAATAAATTTGTAATAAAGTAATTTGTAATAAAGTTTACTCATTTATATTCATCAGAAGGCGAACATGTAAGAGTCGCTGAATGCAATACGTATTTAATTAGTATTTACGATAAAAAGAGTTAAAATGTTTACGAAATATGTACGAACAAACCCAAAAAAACAGAAATTTCGAATAATTTGGACACATTTTTGTGGTTCCATTTCTTCAGGAAACAAATTCGTTCCATATCGTTGAAATATTTACAAAATATGCATATTTACATACATATTTTTGGAAAATTATGTAAAAGATTTCCATATTTTCCAAGGAAGGGAACACACGCACTCAAAATAAGGTAATAATGAATCATTAGCATGCGAAATGACTATGTGGCTCTACCACGTCGGTTACGATTTGTCGTAGAAATGGTAATAATAAGTTGAGGGAAATTTAAATTTAATACATAATGGTATTCACTTCCTTAATATTTGGTAATGAATTTGAATTTCCCTGAACTTATTATTACCATTTCTACGACAAATCGTAACCGAAGTGGTAGAGCCACATAGTCATTCCGCATGGTAATGATTCATTACTACTTTATTTTGAGTGTGTGTATAACCCTGGCGCAAGTTACAATCAACACGTGAGGCATACATATCCGCCCTCTAATTTTCATATCCGACTTGCCATATCATGCAAATTAAATCCTGGATGAATCGCGACTTGTGACACGAGCCGTTCAACGCGTCCTGCTTCGAACGGGTTGTAAATGTCGTACCCTCCAAGAACCACTTTTAACCGAGAAAGCTCTTCAGTTTCCATTCTAGCCAAAAAATAAAGCAATACATTTGTTGAAAAATATAAATTTAAATTGAGATCAAACTTTGCAATGCACGTGGCACTAGTGACCACGTGGAGGTCATCGATTAAAGATGCAGAACAATAGAACACTTGATTTATCATGGTGACAAGGAGGGCAGCCTGTAAACAAAATTAGCAAATTAGTAAATCTCTGCAATGGCCGCGGAAGCCGGGGAGACATATGGGAAAATTAACATTGTAGGATAGGGGAAGGAAGGGTTTATATAACATGGGCAGATAACGCGGACATAGAACAACCGTTGGGACATTGTCACTCTGTACCCACGCTTCCGCGGCCAATGCATGTCAGAAATATAAACTGAATTGGATGTAATGTACTGATTTCATTCTAAAAAATTTCGTTTTTAAGTATGCATAAATTGGTATTCACATTTTATGTAAAATTAGTCCATGAAATTTCATGGATACACATGAAAATAATGTGTTATTTATTACCATCCAAGGAAATTCTCCCGAAAATGCTGCCTTCCTCCGTTCTGAATTTGTCCCTCCGATAAAAGTATGAATAAAGGAGCCCAATTTGTTCCCAATTTTCTCCGCAGAAGATTTTTCTTCCTCTTTAATCATGATTTTTCCGCATGAATTTTTTCCTAAAATTTCAAATCTTCTGATTGATTCGGGATTAAATGATGACGTATTTCGCACTATTTTTTTAAATTAATGAAAATTCTTGTCAAATTCATTCATTCACGCAAACCTTGGTAACATTGTAACTAAAATCCATAAATTGTGAGACAATTCACGTCAGCCTTCGTAACTCCGTAAACTTAAGAAGATTACAAACTCTTGAGAAGCTTCAGAACATCTCGAAAGTAATTTTTGTATGAACTTACAACTTACAAATAGTTACTCAGGATGAGATTAAAGAAAGGTTTTTGCTTCGTAAGTTTACGCAGCATGACGTGAAGTGCCTCACTTTAATGTTTAACAACAATTCCGAAAGAAATCAGCTCACAATTTCTTCCAAACTTGTAAATGCAGATCACGAGCGTCTCTTTTATTTTGTAAAAATTTGCAAAAATCCTGGTACAAAATGTACATATTTTATAAAGTTACCAATAACTGCGTTAATTGATTAAGCCTTATTTTTCCCTACCTTTTATGACAACCGAGTCACCACCACGACCTTTCCACTTTCTCGAACAGACCAAGGGAACAAAAATATAAATTAGGAAATATATCCGAATAAGTTTTGTATGCAACATTTTCTGCTCTTTTTAAATAAATACGTCTACCACGAATATCTCCTAAATCGAAACTGTGCTCAAAATGATAACTCCTTAACTCATAAAAATTGCAAAAGTGCGTGTCCCTGAATCATTTCTGCTGGTTCTAGTTTTTTTTTTACACAGAACGAACTAAAAAAATCAACGATCTTTTATGCAGTTTAAAATAGTAATTTCCCTTAAAATGTATCCATTGGTGTCAAACTGTGCCAAATTGCATTTTTTTATCGGGTTGAAAAATGAGTGTCATCATAATCAAATTGGCAAATTCTCAACTTACTTGATTGTCAAGGGTTATCATCATTTAGTAAATTAGCAAAACTAACTTTAAATTCCCGGCTGAGCTTGAATGCTTCCATGTTTTGATGATAATGCTTGACAAAAAATGATAACTATCAACGTTAGTGAACTGTGCAATTTGTGTTTATTTTAGCGAAGTGAAAAATGTTATCACAATTTAAAAAGCATAATAATGCGTTTAAATTTCTTAACCGTACGGCAAATTCCCAACTTATTTTATTGTCAAGGTCAAATGCCATCCTTACATTTTTACCAAATTGAAAAAATTAGCCGAGTTTGAATGTTTCCATTCTTTGATGATAATGCGGGGATAAAATGATGATGATAAATGCTGGATTACACGTAAAAAAATCAGAGAAAAAAAAATCACAGTAAAATTATTTACAGAAATTGCCTCTAAAAATGAGTAAAAAATCCATATCCATTTAAAATTATTTACACAAATTTCCTCCAAAAAATCATATAAAAAATATGCCTCTAAAATTATTCACAGATTTAAGTGTTAAGTAATTATTTCGCACTAATTATTTAATTATAATTACTAATTTCCAGATTTACTTGCAGACACTTTTTATATACTGATGCAATCGTAGCCAGACTTCGGCAATCTTTTGCGTAATTATCATATTCATTTTCCTTAAAATGTACAAATCAGTGTTGACAAATTGCAGTTTTTGTATCGGGATAATATATGCAAGATAATATATGTATGCGAATAATATGTTATCATAATTACAATTCAATTAATAATAAATCATAATCATCCTAATAAATTAAGGAACATAATAACATGTACAAATTCCATAATAATACGGGAAATTCTCAACTTATTTCATTTCCAGTGTCAAATGACATCTTATTTTTACCAAATCAACGAAAACTGGTTCAATTTATGAGCAGTTTGGCTGAGTTTTAATTTGTAGCATTTTGATGACAATGCGACGATAAAATGATGACAATAAACGTTAGTGAAGAATTAAATGTTTCAAAAAATCAGACAAAAACATTCACGGAAAAATTATATGCACACATTTCATTTAAAAAATTATTTAAAACGCAAATAAAAATCCTCTAAAGTTATTTACATATTTGAATTTTAACTAATTATGTAGCATTAATTACTTAATTAATTTGCCTATTTAATTAAACAATTAACAACAACTATTTAATTATGTTCCATAAAATGTACAAATCGGTGTTAAACATTGTATTTTTTTATCTGGGCGAAAAATATGTCATCATCAACACTTTTCAATTAATAATGAACCAGAATCATGCCAACCTGTAGAATTTAAGGAACATACAAATTTGTACTACTTTCTTAATAATATGGCAAATTCTCAACTTATTTAATTCCCACTGTCAAATGTATAGCATCGTCTTATTTTTACCAAATTAACGAAAACTGGTTTCATTTATTACCAGAGTTGAATGTTTATCCGTTTTGATGATAATCGACAATAAAATGATGCTTATAAAAGCTAGTGAAGAATTCCATTAAAAAATATTCCGTTAAAATTATTTACAAATTTCCTCCAACAAATCAATCATTAAAACAATCATTAAAAAATATGCCTCTAAGACCATTCACAGAGTATTTGAGTTTCAACTAATTATCTACCATTAATTACTTAATTGGTAATTTGATGATTTAATTTCAGACAATTTTTTACATACCGATACAAAGCCTAACAAAAGAAGACAAATCTTTTATGTAATTCTTATATTCATTTTCCTTAAAATGAACAAATCGGTTTTAAACTGTGGCAAATTGTATTTTTTACAAGGGTGAAATCTATCTATCTCTCAATCACAATTAAATTAATAATAAATCAAAATCATCCTCACAATTTAAGGAGTATAATAACATGTACCAAGTTCTTAATAATACGGCAAGTTCCAAACTTATTTAATTCCCAATGTCAAGTGACATTTTCAGATTTTTACCAAATTAACGAAAACCAGTTTCATTTATCACCAGAGTTTGAATGTTTTCATGTTTTGACAATAATGCGACCATAAAATGATGATAATAAACCCTATTGAAGGATTACGGGTGACAAAACCTTGTATTTTCAATCAAACAGACAGAGATTGCAGTTGCCTCTGTAAAAGTTTGTTATTCTCCGTCGGCTCTAAACGGTAGCGAAAAATTACGTTAAAAAAATGAGAAAAAAAATATCCCGCTAAAATGATTTTCTTTCCACAAATTTCCTTACAAAAAAGCCATTTAAGAAATATACCTCTAAAATTATTAACAGATTTAAGTTTTAACTAATTATTTGGCATTAATTAGTAACTTTATCTATTTAATTACAGTCAATTTGTTTCAAACCGATACAAAACCTCAGAAACAATTAGACACCTTTTATGTAATTACAATATTCATTTTACGTAAAATGCACAAATCTGTGTTAAACATTAAATGTCTTTATCGGGGTGAAAAACATGCCATCATAATCACTTTTCAATTAATAATAAATCGTAATCGTGCTTATAAAGAATTGATGTAGAATTTAAGGAACAGAACAATTTATACGCATTTCACCCTTTTTTTTCGTCAATTCAACGGAAATACGAGTGTCATGCTGACTCCTAATTTTTGGCTTGATTTTTTAACACAACTCGCTACAAAATCCAGGTGTAGCTTGGAAAAAGTTCAATTATGAGTTTAAATGTTTTCGTTTTTTGATGAAAAGGCAACCATAAAATGATAATGATAAACCCTACTGAAGGATTACATATGAAAAAAATCGGAGAAACAAAAATATCTCGGTAAAACTATTTACACAAACTTCCTACAAAACAATCAGTAAAAAATATCCAGTTGAAATTATTTGCACAAATTACCTTAAAATTATTCACACATTTGAGTTTTACGTAACTAGTCATTTAGAATTAGTTATTTAATTAGTAATTTGCCAATTTAATTTCAGACAATTTTTTACACACCTATTTTTTACACACCTTATACAAAACCGCATTCCAACCAAGAAGTATCTTTTACGTAGTTACAGTATTCATTTTTCTTAAAATGTACAAATCGGTGTGAAACATTGTATTTTTTTATCGGGGTGAAAAATATGTCATCATAATCACTTTTCAATTAATAACAAATCATAATCTCGCTCACAATTTAAGGAGCATAACAAAATGTACAAATTTCATAATAATACGGCAAATTCTCAACTTCTTTAATTTCCCGTGTCAAATATCATTATGGCATTTTTACCAAATTAAAGAAAACTGAGGTCAATTTATTAGCAGTTTGGCCAATTTTGAATTTGCAGTATTTTGATGATAACGCGATCATAAAATGATGATGATAAACGCTACTGAAAGATTAAATGTAACAAAATCAGAGAAAAAACACGTTAAAATTATTTGTATTTACATAGATTTCCTTAAAAAATCTTTTAAAAATTTAAAAATAATTTCTCAAAAAATATTCACAGATTTGGATTTGAAATGGTTATTTAGCATTAACTATTTACATAATTAGTAATTTGTCAATTTAATTGCAGGCAATGTTTTACAAACTCACAAATAAATTAAGACAACGGACAAATCAAGAGGTAAACCAGAACACACCTTTCGCTTATGTAATTATCATATTCGTTTTCCTTAAAATGTACAAATCGGTGTTAAACATTGAATTTTTTTATCGGAGTAAAAAAATACGTTATTATAATCACAATTCAATTAATAATGTATCAGAATCATACTTATTTATACAATTTAAGGGACAATAATATGTACGAATTTAATTGTAATACGGCAAATTTCAAACTTTTTAGGTTTTCAGTGTCAAACGCGATCTTCATATTTTTACTAAATTGACATCAATTTTATTTCTTAGCCGAGTATACATACATACATATGAATTTTTTGCCGGTTTGATGATAAACCGTAGTGAAGGATGATACGTGAAAAATGATGAAAAATATACCGAGAAAATTTAAAATTCGCAGCATTAGTTTGTGCACTCTTAAAAATACGCAAAATTAGTTTATAAACTCATAACAATACATAGAATTAATTTTTGCCAAAAAATTCGCTGTCTCATTTTCTATTATTTGTCAATATTCATAGTCAAATAGGAAATTCTGCAAAATAATTTACCCGAAATAATGGTTTCAAATCGATTAATATTTTTGAAGCAACTCAAATTTTACAAATTTCTGAAACTGCAACATTCCATTTTTTTACCCAAATTATAAATTTTTCCACCCTTTAATTTTTGCAACACCGTCTTAATTTCATTGATTTCTCAATGTCAGAGCAAGTCCAACGCCAAATAACAAATGTACAAAAATAATTTACCCAAAACAATGGTTCCAAGTCGATTAATGTGCTAAACAAAGGAAATTGAAATTTCCCAAATTTATGAAACTATAACGTTTCATTTCATCCAAGTTATAAATTTATCCACTCTCTAAAATACGAAAAATTATTTTTTCCCCAAAGAATTTTTTCTCTAAAAATGTGCCGTCTCAATTTCATTTGTTTGTCCATTTCAGAGCAAGTTCAACGCCGGGTAAGAAATTTAACAAAAAACGTTATCAATAAATCATGGAAGAAGATACTATATAAACGAAATAATGATTTCAAGTAACGACAATTTCGAAGAAGAGGAGGCAGTTCAAATTGATCAAATTTATGAAACTATGAAGTTTCGCTTTATCCAAGTGGTAAATTTATCTACTCATAGAAATACGCAGAATTATTTTGTTTAATAATTAATTCAGGTGCTTAATAACCAATTTAATAATCAATTAATAATCAATTCAGGTAATTGAAATTTTCCAAATTTACGAAACTACAACGTTTCGGTTTATCAAAATATAAATTTATCTCCCTTTATTAATTACTTTTATTTTAAATAAAAATGCACCGTTGAAATAAGAAATTTGAAATCCATCTTTGATATAATTATTACACCAATTTTCTTAAAAATGTACAAATCGGTGTTAAACTGTGTCAAATTGCATTTTTTTATCGGGTGAAAAATATGCCATCATCAGACATATTTATATAGATACATATTTCAAAGGTTTTTCGTACATACATATTTTCTTATATATATTTCCAGTCTGTTTAACAGATAAATATTTTAACATAAATTTTGAGTAAAAAAAAACATTTTTCGCCATTTATTAGTTAAGATGTTCTCAAATTTATATTTTCATGATAATGGAGCTCATGTAAACTTGAGTTACAAACAGAGTCCCTAACTCAACTGATAATAATACATTGTCCATCATCACGATCACTAAAATCCCACCATCCGCATCCAACGTGGACGAAATATTAAAAATTTAAGCACATAAAAAATGTAAAAACAATTTTCCTAAAATAAAGTTTTGAATTTTGAACCTGAAATTTTTCCAGTTTTTTTTTAAATTTAAGAAGTGTACCTAATGTAATTTAGGTTATTTTTTGATGCCGTGGTGCGTGTGCTCCTGCTTGGCCAAACTTATGGACGAGCATCAAAATACTTGTAAGTATATATTTTTTCATTTTTGATGAAATACTAATGATAAAGATGATTGCGAAGGATTACATGAAAAACAATAAAATTACATACCTAGTCAGTGACACAAATTCTCTAAAAAAATTGGTCAACAAATCAGATAAATTTGACATAAATCTCATACAATTTCCACAATATACCCGTGCATCTGTGACGAGTTAATTACATTAATTTTCTATAAAATGTACAAATTGGCGTCAAACTGTGGCTTATTGCATTTTTTTATCGAGGTATCTTAATTAGGGTTGCACCGAGTACTCGGCCGTTCGAGTACTCGGCCCGACCAGCGAGTTTTTTAAAATTCCAAAGGAACTTATATGTTCAATTAAGGTAGATTTTTTACTTACCTAACTTACCTTACTTAGGTACCATATTGTCGCCGGGACCAAATTATGGGAATGCATAAAATTGAATAAGTGAACTTGTTCTATTCAAAGACAGATTCAAACTATTATTTATTTGTTCATTTCAATGTGCTTTTATAACATTGAGTTTCCATTCATACAAAAAGGATAATTTGGTGAAGCTGACCGAGGGCAGCGGAAACAAATCTAAAAACAGAATTTATAACACCCTTGAGTGCTTGGTTAAAAGCTAAAAGAATGCTAGCCTCCAATAACCGCATACCGACATTCCTGTAATAAAATGTCCCCGACATTTTAGCACATACATACAATATATCATAAAACATGTGTTCCAATTAGATTGCACTTAAGAAATAGTTGAGGTCCTTGATCTATATTAAAATAGCCTAATATTCCATATTTTTCACATTCTCCCTCAAGCTAAGGAGGAGGCACCCTTCTTATGGGAAAACTGCCTGCCGTCGAATTTTCTGAATTTTTGATATGTTGTAGACTTCGATGTGCTGAACAAAAGTCTCCATACCTCCGACCCCAGATTTTCACTGGTTTGACCTCCAACCGAGGTCAAAGGTCAATAGAACTTGGCCATAAATAAAAACATGCAAGATTTTGAAAATTTCTTGTGACTTATGTTGTTGATGGATTTTCAAAATTCCAAATGTTTTTGAAGCCTTGGACCGTTGGGCGAAATATATATTCCCAGATTTTTTAAATTCGACCACACCCCCCGGATATTGAGGTCATAAGGTCAACAAGCGAGATACATTTTTCCAACTAGTTATTTCAGTTTAAAATGGATGTATAATGGCTCGGTTACCAATTTTTGGCGAAATCACGGCGAATTGTAGGGTCATCAAAGGAGAGCTCAGTAGGTCACACCCCTCTAATATGGGCCGTGGTGGGTGTGGTCGAAAGTGGAAACAAATGAGTAAAATCCGTTTCCACCATGGTTTCACAAATTAACCATCCCTATTTAACGTAATTTTGACCGTGTTATCCACCTCAACACAATGACCTTATGTTGTATGACCATGGGGGCAGGGGGTGTGGCTATCAGCGCTTTTGTATCAACTTGATCAATACCTGGCATGCGACATATCATTTTTCTCAGCGTGCCGAGGTGATTACGATGCAATACTTCAAATTTGGAAACCACACCCCCAGTGGGTGTGGTTCCCGGCGACTTTTCCAATCCTTTGCAGATAGGTCATGTAGCATATCATTTTTCTCAGCCAACTGAACAGATTACGATGCAATACTTCAAATTTGGAAACCACACCCCCAGTGGGTGTAGTTCCCGGCGACTTCTACAATCCCTTGCAGATAGCTCATGTAGCATATCATTTTTCTCAGCGGACCGAGGAGATTACGATGCAATACTTCGAATCTGGAAACCACACCCCCTGTGGGTATTGTTCGGCGTGATTTTCAGATCATTCGCATATAAGGCATGTAGCATATCATTTTTCTCAGCGAACTGCATGGATTCTGATTTGATACTTACAATCTCATAACCACACCCCCTGTGTGGGTGTGGTCTTTGGCAGCTTTTCTCGTCCAGTAAATTCGGGCTGTCAATGTGCCAATTGACACGTCGACATATCATAATTGTCATAAATTTCAAATATAACTGACATTTAAAACGTGTCAATGTAAGTATTTGTCAAATTTGGTGACACATTGACATTGACATATTGGATATTTTTGACATTTTCACAAATCTGTCCTTCTGGCAACAATGAGTTAACTATGTGGCGGAAATTTTAGGACCATACTTTTATCCTTTTTTTCCGTTTCAGGGTAAAAATTCATGTGGTATTTAATACGAACGATCTTGTGTAACAAATGACGAAGTCCTTGCATGTGGCAACGCAAAAGCATGGATTGGACTGTCAGCAAGACATTGCGTTGCCACATGCAAGAATTTTCACTCTCAAACGGAAAAAAAGGATAAAAGTATGGTCCTAAAATTTCCGCCACATACAGTATCATGCATATATGATGATACAGTGTTTTCTACAAAATTCAAATTGTTGGTTCTCCAGAACAGCTTATTATTTTAATCTAATTTGTACACCATTTATTCACAGTGGCTATGAGTACATATGTGCAAAATTTTGAGTTAATTGAATGGAAACTGAACTTTCTATGAACATTTGAGTCTCGAAAAACGTAAATTGCATCGTGCATAAGTGTTGATACAGCAAAGAATTCGTGCGAGGTTACCCAATTCTGAGTTGAACCCTGTACCGAGAAAATTATTCTGAGAAAGAACACATGTTGTTGCTTAAAATAAAAATAATTTCTGGAAGTTTCATTTCAAAATGACAACAAGACTGATGCACAGCGTCGAAATCCGAACCAAAATTGTATCGTGTCACCAAAAGGGTTTCACGGTGGACAAATTGGTGAAAAATTTGAAATCCCTATGTCGACCGTCCAACACATTGTCGACAAATGGGAAAATACTGATGCAGTTGTAAATCGTCACCGACAAGGTCGAAAACGCCATACCACTTCACGACAAGACACGGCAATTGTGAGGAAAGTGAGGATGAATCCAGGGCTGTCCGCCCAAAAAATTGCATCACAAGTGAAAAGCGGGTTTGGAATTAATTTACATCCTTCCACGATACAACGCAGACCAAAATCTGTTGAACTATCCGGAGAAATTGCCAAAAAGAAGACATGGTTCCCAGAGAAAAACCGGAAGAAGCGTTAGGCCAGGGAACTGCATAAGGCTACTTGCACCGTTATCGACTAGAAAAATTTTTTGTTCCCGGATGGGACCAAAATTGTGCTCCTTGGTTCTAATGGAGTTAGATGAGTGCGGTGGAAGGCAAAGGAGACCTTTTTAAAGCGTAATCTTAGACCCACTACGAAACATGGTGGAGGTGAACCAATCAATGGTTTATTCGCTCAAAAGATTAGGTCTAAAAAACCGTTAATTTTGCATGAAGAGTCATGGCATGGGGTAGTATAGCTTGGAAAGGTGTCGGGACACTGGAATTTATCGACGGTGTCATGACTAAGGAGGTTTACCTGGATTTGTTAAAAATAAATATCCGCCAGTCTGCTACATAAGTTGAATTGGCTCGCAAATTCATATTCAAACAGGACGGAAATCCAAAACATAAAGCCAAAATCATCCGCAAATGGCTGAAGGAGACTAAGATAAACACGTTAGATTGGGTTACCCAGTCTCTTGACCTCAACCCCGTTGAAAACCTCTGGTCAGCACTGAAGCGTCGGATCGCGGAACCGAAACCCAGTAACCTTGTATCCCTAAAAGTAGTGATCACAGAAGAATGGGCAAACATTGGTCAAAATGTTACCAAAGGGTTAGTGGAGTCCATGTCGAGGCGCATTCAAGCAGGTATTGCGGCTAACGGTGGTCACACAAAATATCGAAGGGGATGACGTGGCTGTATCAACACTTATGCACGATGCAATTTACGTTTTTCGAGACTCAAATGTTCATAGAAAGTTCAGTTTCCATTCAATTAACTCAAAATTTTGCACATATGTACTCATAGCCACTGTGAATAAATGGTGTACAAATTAGATTAAAATAATAAGCTGTTCTGGAGAACCAACAATTTGAATTTTGTAGAAAACACTGTATCATCATATATGCATGATACTGTATGTGGCGGAAATTTTAGGACCATACTTTTATCCTTTTTTTCCGTTTGAGAGTGAAAATTCTTGCATGTGGCAACGCAATGTCTTGCTGACAGTCCAATCCATGCTTTTGCGTTGCCACATGCAAGGACTTCGTCATTTGTTACACAAGATCGTTCGTATTAAATACCACATGAATTTTTACCCTGAAACGGAAAAAAGGATAAAAGTATGGTCCTAAAATTTCCGCCACATAGTTAACTCATTGTTGCCAGAAGGACAGATTTGTGAAAATGTCAAAAATATCCAATATGTCAATGTCAATGTGTCACCAAATTTGACAAATACTTACATTGACACGTTTTAAATGTCAGTTATATTTGAAATTTATGACAATTATGATATGTCGACGTGTCAATTGGCACATTGACAGCCCGAATTTACTGGACGAGAAAAGCTGCCAAAGACCACACCCACACAGGGGGTGTGGTTATGAGATTGTAAGTATCAAATCAGAATCCATGCAGTTCGCTGAGAAAAATGATATGCTACATGCCTTATATGCGAATGATCTGAAAATCACGCCGAACAATACCCACAGGGGGTGTGGTTTCCAGATTCGAAGTATTGCATCGTAATCTCCTCGGTCCGCTGAGAAAAATGATATGCTACATGAGCTATCTGCAAGGGATTGTAGAAGTCGCCGGGAACTACACCCACTGGGGGTGTGGTTTCCAAATTTGAAGTATTGCATCGTAATCTGTTCAGTTGGCTGAGAAAAATGATATGCTACATGACCTATCTGCAAAGGATTGGAAAAGTCGCCGGGAACCACACCCACTGGGGGTGTGGTTTCCAAATTTGAAGTATTGCATCGTAATCACCTCGGCACGCTGAGAAAAATGATATGTCGCATGCCAGGTATTGATCAAGTTGATACAAAAGCGCTGATAGCCACACCCCCTGCCCCCATGGTCATACAACATAAGGTCATTGTGTTGAGGTGGATAACACGGTCAAAATTACGTTAAATAGGGATGGTTAATTTGTGAAACCATGGTGGAAACGGATTTTACTCATTTGTTTCCACTTTCGACCACACCCACCACGGCCCATATTAGAGGGGTGTGACCTACTGAGCTCTCCTTTGATGACCCTACAATTCGCCGTGATTTCGCCAAAAATTGGTAACCGAGCCATTATACATCCATTTTAAACTGAAATAACTAGTTGGAAAAATGTATCTCGCTTGTTGACCTTATGACCTCAATATCCGGGGGGTGTGGTCGAATTTAAAAAATCTGGGAATATATATTTCGCCCAACGGTCCAAGGCTTCAAAAACATTTGGAATTTTGAAAATCCATCAACAACATAAGTCACAAGAAATTTTCAAAATCTTGCATGTTTTTATTTATGGCCAAGTTCTATTGACCTTTGACCTCGGTTGGAGGTCAAACCAGTGAAAATCTGGGGTCGGAGGTATGGAGACTTTTGTTCAGCACATCGAAGTCTACAACATATCAAAAATTCAGAAAATTCGACGGCAGGCAGTTTTCCCATAAGAAGGGTGCCTCCTCCTTTGGCACACATGTACATTTGTATACGATGTAAAAACACCGTTCGAGTTCGAAAATGAGCTTGAGCGGTGCAGTGGTTGACCGGTGGGGGTGATATCAGTGGTATAGGTCGCATTTATCTAGTCATAAAATTTACAAGAAAAATATAATGGCCAAACCCCACCCCATACAAGCAGGAAATACTTCGACCATTACAGTGCATATTTTAGCAATAATAATAATAAATCCTGAACGGCCAAGTCAAAAGCACATCCATTCTAAGCTCACTTGACTGACGACAATAAAATACAGTTATATGCATCTATATGTGTAAGATATTTTTGTGTGTGAATGAACAAGGGCATTTTTAACGACACTTTTATGAATATGTTTTCATCATGTATGATGAATTATATTTCTGCTATATCTATCTGGCTTAGTGCTTATAGCATTCTCCTGGAAACCGATTTTCCCTTTTTAGGTATCTCTAAACGGATTATAAACAGACTCAGATACATAAAAGCCACAAAATCGATAATTTTGTGTCGCTGTGTCAAATAAATAGTTTCACTTACACGATTCATATAACCACCCGTGCAAAACAGATCGACCGAATAGAGGGGTATAGCTTTTAACTTACGTAAATATGTACCGACGGATTCTTATGATAGGTTCGTGTATTACATTGTTTAATGAAGTTCATATTACTGGGTTCGTGATAGGTCGCAGAATTAACTAATTTAACGAACTAGGAAAAATATTTCATTGCACACATAAATATTCTTTACATACAAGTTATGAGGCAAAACCGCGGAAAAGGATTTATTTTCTCGATAATTATGGTCGGTTGCTATGTACATGTTGAAAATAAGATTGAATGTCCCTCAAGTATTCAATTGGATATGCTCTTTGCATAAAGTATGACTCGGATACAAATACAAATCCCACGTAAGTATATGAGCATCAAAGCCATGAAATTTGGTTTCATTAGAGCATGAACACATATCGAAGGGCAACGCATGTACGCAAATAAAAACATTCCCAACCAAACCACGGTTGTGCATTGACGAAATATTTTTTTTCTAGGGAACGAACACCTTAATTGTTCAACAACCATTCTTCTCCATTAGCACCCACTAATTGCATACATATGGGAAAATATAACCGTACTGCAATTTTGTCACCAGTACTTGTTCTCTCGTTTTTCTTTACATTTATTTCTCTAGGTATGGAATCTCCATACCAAGACAGGTTGGGTTACTTAGCAATAAATAGACTACATCGGGTAATGATTACGATAAGCATTTTTCGGAGAGTGTAGCAATAATATAATGGATATGAAGCAACAACATAAAATTTAGAGGATTTGCGATGTCGTAACTAAGTTGGATAATTATCAGTTACATACTCTTGTAGCCGAGCTCAAATATATTTAAATTTACCCGATCTTGGTAATTCTTGGCTACAGCTGGGAGCGTGCCGGATGTAAAATGTTAATCAAACAGGACACAATTATTAAACCGAGGTAAATATTCCAACATTCCAATATTTGTTCGGCAAACCACTTTAAACAAATAAATAAGTTATTGATATCTGGATGTCGTATCTTTATGACATTGGTCGTTGCGAGGATGAATGGAGAACTATATATATGTCCGGAATTTATAGTGGTATCCATAATGTAAAGTAAAGTAAAGACAATTTACTAAATAAGTATTGAGAATTTAAACATATTGCGTTTCGTTTTTCGTGAATGGTTCACCTGTTTACTTTACCTATAAGATGGACATAAATATTGGTACGATTCGGTGTTTGAGCAGGTGCAAACTTAGGAATCGATGATCGTAAGTAAAAAAGTTCTTACAAAAGTATTTATAAATTTTTATGAAATTTGTCTAATTGGTTTTAACCAACCAATTTACTTTACTAGGGATTTGTGTTTCTGAATGTTTGCCTCGATCATGCGAACCGTTTTTACATTTCCTGCCGAAATTATGGTGGTTACCTTAATTTTCTGTAAAAAATATCAAACACTTATGGTAACAAATTTTTACAGGTATTCTTTAACGAGTATCAGAACGGTTGGTATTCCTGTTGGAGCTACTATTGTTACATAAAAGCCACTGGTGGAGAGCATCCTTCGGCTACTGTACCCATTTTGCTACACATATTTCCTATACTACTGGTATATTTCCTATACTAACCTAACCAAACCACGCAGCAACCAGAATTTCAATATTAGTACAGTGATATCTAGGATACGCCGGATACATCTGGAATACGTCACTTAGATGTAGATACAGGATTTTCGGCCTGGCAACTCTACACAAGTTTAACATTTCAATTATCTTGTCCTCGTATTATTGTTTCTATTTCGGTTCTCTAGTTTTTTCATGAAGGTAAGCTCCATACTTTAAATAATCCAGTAGCAAACATTACCAGGCTGTCACAATATATCCTATGGTAATAAATTAGACAAGAACTAAATTTACTACCGCACTGGCAATAGCAAAAAGTAACGAATATAACCAACATGGTAACAAATTTATTATAAGCTGTGTGGACAATAAACCTCTATATTGAATACCATCGTACGACACTGGTCTCCGCTAGTACGGGTTATTTAATCTAACTTAACCCCCCGTATAGTTTTATGTGCATTAAAAACAAGGTATCTCAATTTAACCAAAAATTTGCTTCCGTTTAAATTTAGCGCGTCCAAATCTCAATCTGGACAGAAGCCATAACCAACCTGTCCTTTGTTCGATTCAGATTTGAATCAATCCTGGTTGCATTATCGCTGTGTGGCTGCGTCATCTGCAAGTGTGCTGATTATTTACTCCCTTAATGAAGACCAACTAGACAACAACTTGCACGCTTTGGTCAGACATTTGGTCATTATCAGGGTTTTCGCGTTCCTTACATCGATATATTTGGCAGACCATGGAGCTTTTTGTAACGCAAGATGCCTTAGAAATTTGGGAAGAGGTTTAGAACCCTGTGGCGATGGTCTTAAGACGGTATACAGGGTCATAAAAAGGAGACTAATGATGTTGTTGATGACTTGCTCTTTTTGATGGCAGCTCTTTTCGTTTTTTTTTATTTTTGCTGCCGTAGTGGAAGCATTTATTCATTAAGAGTAAATTGAGAAAGAAAATGAGTGAATACATTATACTTACGCGAGAGGTGTTGTTTTGTTGGTTCATTACTGTCTAAAATAACGCGTTTTATTTTTTAAATAAAGTGTTAGTTAAGATATCTAATGTATATTACATACATACGAGGGTCGTTCACCGGTCGTCTTGAATCGGTATGTTCTGCTGTGTTGTGGACTAAGTTAGTATTATTTTAACTAAATTTGGATATATTTAGGAAAGCCTGATTTTCTTCAGTTCAATCCGTAGTGAATTGTCTTCATAGTAAATCTGCAAAGTTAACCTCGAGGGAAAAAATGTCAGATTTGCAAATCAAATATAAGGGAGTCTTAGAATTTTTAATGCTGGAGGGATAAACTGTGGCACAAATTCATGACCATACACTTAAAATTTATGGTCAACACTTCCCTTCAAAAGCTACCATATACAACTGGGTCAACGAATTCAAAAGAGAAAAAAAATTGGTGTCCAATATATCATCTCCATCTACTCAGAAAACAGTGAGTTCTGCTGAAAACTTCCAGAAATTAGAACAACTGGTCATATTAGACAGGAGATTTAAATTGTCTCAATTAGCTATTGAGTTGGGCATTCCGAAAACACCAGTTTTCTATATGTTGACCGAGGATTTGGGGATGAGAAAGGTCTCCGCGCGGTGAGTATCAAAATTGCTGTCGCCGGGTGTAAAACAAAATCCAATGAAATCTTGCAAAGAGAACTGGGAGCTTTAAAACGAAAATTGGCGGGTAGTTTCGACTTTGGTGACTGGGGACAAGACCTGGGTTTATTATTATGACACTGAGACAAATCAACAATCAAAGCAGTGGAAGCACAAGAGTCGCCACCCCCGGAGAAGGTAGAAGTTGAAAAATCGACCAAAAAGTTGATGCTGAGCGTTTTCTTGGGATACCAAACGACCTCTCCTCCTAAAATGAATGGACCGAAATACTACAGTAAATGGTACAGTCTGCCAAATAATGAATCCCGTGATCTTCACGGGCTATTGCTTAGTATGAGCAATACTCTTGTAAATTTAAAGATAAATAACTCTTACAAAAATTAATTAGCACAATGGCATGCTGAAAGGTTTATTAATTATGTATTACATATAGGTTAGCGGTTATAAGTGTATAAGTGACCGGATAAATTGTTTAATGTAACTCTTTATTGAAAGTAGTGTATCATGTATTCGTCACAGTTCAACATCATAATTATGCAAAGTTCCTTTCATTTCAGTGATACAAGATTAAAATTCTTTTGCTCGCAGCCAAGAACACAGGGGCACAGCAATTTGGGGAGGGTCGATTTACGTACGCACGTTTGTAGAGTACGAATGCTAACGTTCATTGTTGTCAAGGTAAACTTTTTGCATAAATTATCTACTTACGCCCAACTTCCAAATCTATTATACCAAACAAGGTAATCTGTAGAACACGATTACAGAGTCCAACCAGAGTTTCTTATACATGTCTAATACATTTAACATAATGATACCGTTTACTGGAATTTTAAAGCATAAATAAATCCTGTCTGTCGACAAAATTTAGCACTTAACAAATTATCCTTCAGTCACGTGTATACTATCAGCAATAATTATTATTTGATAACTAATGAGTCCACCAATGAGTCCGCAGCAATTAAGCACAGCTTGGCGAAATGATTTCTTGGATAAGATTTCCAAAAATATAGCAACCACCGCAGCTACATATATGAGTGACATAAAAACAAAAACCATGTATAGTCCGTTACTTAACTTAATTGTGTCACCATCACTAACCCTATTGATTGCCTGGGTTACAGTTTTATTACCCGCTTCATTGCTCCTCGACCGAACTATTTTACGGTATTCCTCTCTTATTTTATTTTTCTGGACGTATTTTTCCAGCACTTCGTAGATGCCAGACTCCAACGACGTTTTAAACCATGTAAAAACCTTCGAGGTAGCCATGGTATTTTCAAAATGTAAATCAATATTTATCTTGGCAACCTTATCTTTGGATAAGTACCAATCACAATGAATACAACGCCGTCGGAGGTAATGGAAGTATATCATTAGGTCAGGTTCAGAGTCTAAAAAAACACTTCTTCCACACATAGACAGTTCCTCTACGCGCGCTTCCTCTACCTCAGTCACTACGCGATTTTCATCGTGGTTGACGAAATCGAATAAGTATCTTTGAGGAAAATACCTGGAAGAGAGCTGGAGCCAGTTTTCAAATAATAATAATAATAATTCCTCAGACAAATTTGTTCTTGTTGGCTTGTTCTCGTCTTGTCCCTATCAGGTCTTTATTGTGGTTAGCGTTTCTTTTCCACTCGGGGAAAGCATTGGCTGTCTGGTGTTAGGGGATGCATTAAATTGTAAATACACTCAGTTCTCTGCCCAAGTGGTCAGAGAAGGCAGGGTATGATCCATCAAAGTACTTCATCGCCAAGTCGTACAGGGTACTTGATACTATCGTGTAGGGATTTCCTGCCCATCCAAGAATATATTTCGATAAGACACTGAAACAATGGGTGTTGTTATAAAGAGAAGTTTGCGGGTAAGTTTTCCACGAGTACTTTTTCCAGGTTTGGGTTCGGTTGTTTAATTCGTTAGTGGTTACTTTCAAGTCCATCTCGCAGTAAATATCGCTCAACGTATCGAATTGCTTATTTTGATTTGAGATCATATATTGCATCAAAAGGGCCGTGTATGCAACAGTAAGTACCACACAAACAAAATTCCAGGGCGTGAATGAAAAAGAAAAATGAGTATAACCTAAGACAACACGCGGCACATGACTTGGTTCCTCCATCATAGGTCCAATAACGATAAACAAGTTTTGACCCATGCCACAATTTGATTGGAAAATTGTCAAGAAAATTGTTAATAATGCGATGGCAAAGACCAAGCTGATCCATACATATGGACCAAATGGTTTCGAATATATTGCGAAGGATAACTTTGATTGATTATAGCAAGAAAGGAATCTGTGAAACACCTCGTTTACCTTTATGATATCTGTGTGTCTTAATAAAGTTTGCTCACTGGTTTCTACAGAGCCTTTTGGTAACCCCTTATTTTCGCTATACGGGTCCCCTAGTGTTAAATTGTTTTTCATTAAAAAATCTAGAAATAAGTGTTGTATACTGTTCAAGACCGTCATAAATACAGTTTCCTTTGGTCGTACGCGGGGTAAGGAAAGAAATTTCCCCTCGAGAAAACTATGACCAGACCACTGATCTTCTACCGGCCGCAAGTCTGGGTCTTGATATGCTATTACGGTCATTCGTATCTTGCATGTAAAATTTTCAGTAGCGGTTGCTCTTGTTCCGTATAACTATCATTTTGAGGCACCACTACAAATACATTTGGCCGGAACTTATCGTGGGTCCGAAGGGATAAATATTTGTCCACGTGCGAAAAGATAGTGTCAGGGCGTACCTTTCTTGTTGTTATAAAGCCCGTGATAATTTTATTTGAGTCACATATTACATAGTTTTCCCACTTGGTGATACCTATGGAAATTGGAAAATAGAATAGACCCCCGGTAGAGAGGATTCCAGCCAAGTTTGGTGGTACGGATTTTACGAGGGCCAAAATAACCTCACACCTCCAACCTTTATTCTTGACTAGACTTAGTTTTCTCCTATAATTTACTGTCCTTACCGTCAGCGGCGGGTAGTTCTTGCTTGTCCACGTCAGCATTCCTGACATGCTGGGCAAAATTACGTCAAAATAGCAACTTTGTCTAGCGGTTAAGAGGCCATCAATGTTAAAACCAACAGACTGATTTGATGCGGTTAGATGAAGAAAAAGGGCTATTCCTAAAGTCGTCAATGTTGTCATGTTGAGCATTTAATAATATGGTTTAACGCAGAATGGACCAAGTTTGACAAATGTTTATGACGCTATTTGCAACCTTTGGACGGTAGGTAAGTGTTAAAACCCAGGTGGATATAAAGTAAGCTTACCAAATTGCCATGTAATAGTCTTCATCCCTTCAGGTGCATTTTTATTGATACCGAATACTTAAAAATTAGTTGTTGGCTTAATTTATTGACGTAAGTAAAATAAAATAATTATTTTTCACTAATCTGCATGTTCTATAAGGTGCAAAATTTTAAAGCAATTCAAGATTGAGGTTTTCCAATTTCTAATTAATTTAACTCACCAAGTGTACAAAAACACAAAGCAAAGTACATATGTATCACGATATGTCGTACAAAAATATATGTATGAGCTACAAACATGAATAAATATCTAAAAATTCAAACAACGAATGCCATGCACTTTGTTACTAACCGTTGCTACGGGAACTTTCCAGATGTCCGACCAATATTTGGTCAAATCGGGTGGCAACATACATAAATATGTTTCTACTCTTACAATGGAAGTTTTTACTTATCTTGTTTATCGTATGGCGTGACTGATTTAAGCCACATGTAAAAGTCCATTCTCCAAAGTGACAGAGGAAAATATTTATTTATTCATTTCAAAACTTTGCCACATAAACCTAAACATGGCACCACGCGACAGGGGAGTGGTTCAGTGACCATGATTTACCTCGACAATACAATGTAAATAATTTAGTGCAATTGATCAACAAGTCACATGCAATGCGAACTTTCTAGATCGCAGCCGAAGCAGGCCCCGATCTAGGCATGTCAGCTTTCCGGGCAAGACAATCTCTGGCGCCTCGGAGCTTGCAATTTTTTCAGTGCTGGGCCAATTGGATGAGTAGAAGGGTGTTTCAAGTCTCTGGAGCCACCTATCTTAATTTTTGAAAGCTTCATTTTTTGTATCGGAATTTGAGTAATGGATTTAATGAGAAGGCATTTAGTTTGTCTAACGAGACTAAATCAATTTTTCCTAGCAGTCATGACATTTGACACCATTTTCAGGGTAATTCTGTACCACTCGTCCCAAGGTTGCAAGTGGTAAATATATATCACCAAGTGAAATTTAATGAGATTTAATGACATACATCAATCATTTCATTTGGGCATGAGTGAGATAAATGAGAAATAGTGAGATTTGTGGCTCCATCTAGTGGTAATAGTAAAATACTCTTAGTAGTGCATTACGATATCCGCTAGATGGAGCCTATAAATCTCACAATTTCTCATATTTTTCATTAATCTCCCTATTTCCCACTGAGATGAGATTTGTGAAGGTGAGATGAGATTTCTGCAACCCTGACTCGTCCCGAAAAGTTTTCCAAAGCTTATAAAAAGGTGTGTTTGTTAAACTCACATGGCACGTACCGTCTGCAGAGCTTTATGATTTTTTTGCTGTGTTTTCGCTATTACTGGTTACAAACCAGTGGTTTGTAATATATAGTTCTGCGTCGAAGGAGTAAATTTAGTGCAATCAGATACGGTACGCAACATACATATTTTTTTTAAACAGCATATGTACAATGGCTAAATTTCACACCCAATAATCCAATAGACATTCCTGCAAAAATATGTTTATCACGTGTTTGAACAATGCAATAGAACATAATTGTTATGAATTTCGAAATCAGTCTGCCAGTTTATATGCACATGTGAATAGTTATCGAGCTGAATTAATAAATCTCAATCCCAAACGTCACCGGGAATCAATTTTTTTTTCTCAAGTCTACCCTGGCACAATACATGGCTAAAATAAGGATGGTTTATAATAAAATCGTGCATTTTGTGAATCTTAGATTTTTGAATTTTACACGGTTAGGAGTGTTACGCTGTTGTGTTATTTATGGATGCTAGATACAAGCAAAAATATGAATGCTATATGCATCTAATTCTGTAGACCATCAGGCATTTTTTGAGTTTAAATATGTATCACCAAGCTCAAAATTTATTTAGGAAAGCTTTTTTTATAGTTTCTTAGCCTACCAATCTTAGGTGATGTTAAAGATAGTGAGTTCAAATTATGAACAAGCCAGGACAACTATACGCCCTTACCAATCTTCCAAATCTCAAGGGGAAATTATATATATGTAATACTTAGGAAGGTGGAGTTTTGCGAGCAACCTTTGTATCTAATTGTCATTAAGGCCTCTGATATCAGCCCGATATTTTTTTTGATTCGGGTACTTTTAGCAGAGGTTTTTCTCGTAGAAAAGCGTGTGCTTTTTATAAATTTTGGAAAACGTTTCGAGACGAATCAGTGCAGAATCAGAATGAGTGTAAAATGTCATAACTGTTTGGAAATAGTGATATAGACTCGTTAGACAAACTAAGGGGCTTCACATTACACCCAATATCAAAATTCCAAACGAAACATAGGGCTTCCAAAAATTAATACAAAGTGCCTCCAAAGACTTGAAACACCCAGTAGACCGAGCTCTGAAAAAATTAAAAAAATAAAATAAAAACCCGTTTCCAGGAGTCAATAGAATAATGTTTCATAGAACGGCAACATCTGAAAAAATTGCCAGCTTAGAAACGCCAGAGACTTTGTTGGCCGGGAAGCTGATATGCCTAGATTGGGACCTGGTTCGACCAAAATTTTGCATTGCATGTTACGAATTCATTTATTAAGTGCACCAAATTATTTATGGTGTATTGTCGAGGCAAATGTCGATCCTCACTGAACCACTCCCCTATCGCGTGATGCCAGGTTTATGTAGTCACAGGTTTGAAATGAATAATTAAATATTTTCCTACATTTTTGAACAATTTTAGCTTACTTTCATTTACTTTGTTTTATTCATCTGAAGGATACAAAGTTAGTATTACATGAATTTGACGATTCCGTTCGAGTAAAATTCCAGTCGTTGAATTTAAAGTGCTTACTGGCGTGATTATCTTTGGTCGTCAACAACGCACTTGAGGTTGGGTAAACACGAATATGTGGTTTCAAACCGTGCAGATATCATTTCATCTCATACTGAAAGATTTATGTCTATTTGGGTCAAAATATAAAAGTGAATAAGATGTGTCGGACTCAAATTTGTCAGAATTATACCAATTAAACCGTTTAGTCGGAAAATGTTCTAAACCTGTATTAAACCTGCTCATAATTTATGACCGCAATTAAAGTAAAAATGAAGGAAAACCAATTCAAAAGAATTAGGAATGAGGATTTAAATGACGAGGAAAACATTTTGTTTTTCTTTCACCAGACTCCTAGAAATTTACAAACCTTAATGGAAACAATGCATACATAACGCTAAGTTTTCCATACTTCATATTCGATACTTGTGAGAATGTGGGTGGCTAACTAAATCTTACGTAGCACTACCCTGAGATAAATAGATTAACCGTGCTAATAAATACTAATTTACCTACTTGCGCTATCATATAAAAAGGCCGCAATCCCAGTCCAACTGGCACACAAATTTCAAACACACCAAACTAATTACTCCTCCCCGAGCCGACTTGGAATTTCCAAGTTGAAAACCAGTCCAGTTTAAGAAAACTAAAAACATGATGATCACAATTTGCATCGTTTTCCCGCCACAGTACTTATCGCCAACGCCAAGGGCTACACCATACCTGACCAGGATGTGGCTGCCAATGATGAAAATGGTGAGCAATTAGTTTGTGGAATATACATCTTTGTACTACATACCAGTGCGGAATTTTTAAATCTATCTAAGCCATCGCTTGCAGCAACATCGGCATCCAAGTGGGTCGTACTGCTGCGGGTTTACGGCAAATGGTTGCTTCAAATGCAGCATCCGGGGCGAAATGCGAAATGCGGATGTGACAATGCTTGGTGCCAGTGCCGTTGGTAAAATTATTTTCGCAAATGACACAATTAATTTAAGAATGTGCTACCCTATGACAATAAATGAATAATCATTGTGCAGCAACCTCGTATTTATTCATATCACTGGATTTTGCATTTGAAAATTCATGTTTGAGGGTTTTTTAATCGTCAGCATTCCCTCGCATGGATGCGACTACAGCTACGTTGTTAGTTGAGAACTGAAATTTTATACAAATTAAGTAGAAAACGTTGTTCTTGAGTCTTAGAATCCTAAGTCTGCATTACAAATACAAATTAATTAGTTATGGCGTAGAATGGTAATACTCCTAGCCAGAAGTCGCCAGGTGGAAAAATTGGTATGGATCACCCCACAGGGTCTCTCCAAAGGAAAATTTTTCCAATTTAAAGTCATATTCTCCCATCAGTTGTCATTAGCCACATCCATGTCAAATTTCGGCTCGATCGGAGGATTTTCAAAAATCGGTATGGGTTCCCCACTAGGGTCCATCCTGATAAAAATTTTCGACTTTTCCGTCATAATCTCTCATCAGAAGCCATTAGCTACCTCCATGCCAAATTTCAGTCCTCTATGACTATTTTGGACATTTATCACCATGACCCCCACCGACCAAAATGACCCCCACCGGTCAACCACTTGACCGATCAAGCCCACCTTAGAATTTGATTCCTAGCTTTGCATGTTTTAAGTGTGTGCCAAATTTCAAGTCGATCGGATGAGTTTGAAGAGAGTTGTCGGAAGACGGACGGACGGACGGACGGACGGACGGACAAGACGGGTACATAAGCCTTGGGTCGGGCTAAAAATCTCCCAGTTGCCAATGGAACACAGAAAGTTGACAAGTCCTAGCATGCATAATATTTTTGGCGTTTGTTCCACAACGGTTAGCCAAAAGTAAATACGAATCTATATACATACAAAGTAAACACGTGGTAATGTACACAAGATATACTTATTTTATTACATCCGTTCTCCAGAATCATTCCAGTTCGCTCTTCAACGTCAAACGTGACATATTTATGTAAGATATTCCTATGTATTACACTTATCGCCTAATACTACATATATCTTATTTTTCATGTAACAGATTATTAACCTTATGCCGCATCACATTTGTTCAAACAGTTTATTAGCATTCATTTTGGGTTGAATGTGTATGTAAAGCAAATACAAACCAAATATATTAATATTTATAATGTGTGATAAGCACTGGAATTCCCGAAAAAGATAAAAAAACTCCTCATCCGGTAAAACGTTTATTCAGACACAATATATTCAATTCCACTCCAACATTAATAAAAGGTGGTGTCAATTTATTCGAGTGTAAAAATCATGGCCGTCGTCAAGCCACCTGCACTTCTGCTGATTTCGTAAGGGCTTTCCGTATTTTGGCTATACATTAAATTAATTAATACACCCAAAATAAGATGGCAAAGAATATTACTCCGGAATAACCACGATGTCTACGATGCTCTACCACGTTAGCAATAATATTATTACCGAATTGTAAAAATAGCATGACTAGTCAACGATAATATTATTACCACTTGTCGTTAAATCTATACTAACGTGGTAGAGCATAATAGTTATTCCGTTCGGTAATGTTCCTTACCACCTCATTTGGATTGTAAAATCTTTCTGTAGGCGAAAACTTCCGCGTATATCAGACGTAGCCAAGAGTATTTCGAATGACGTGGAACTTTTCCTACAAAGAACATACTTCGGACATCTTTTAGGAATTTCGACAGTTGATGTCCTATTCATTGTTAGTAATAATAACCCTAGCCCTTTCGAAGTGATGAATCGCCTCTTAGAACGTTGGGTAGGAACAAATGGTGCGAAGGCAACCATTGCCAACTTGACCACGATCTTGCACAATGCGCAATTTATTAATCTAGCAGGTAATGATTAAATTAGACGGGAAACAACAATTATTGTTAACTAAAAGAATTAGTCCTAGAGGGAACATTTTCAAGGTATTAGTCGTGTAACGAGTACCCACTATGTTTTATTGAACCTACTTGACCCAATAATGACGCATCGATTTATATTTCTGCGTAAAACTCATATCTGGCACCGTGGTATGGCGCCAAAATTAAGAATTGGCATTTTCAACTAATTCCATCCCTCTATAAATTTGGAATAGGATTTTTAAGATTTTGTGCTTTAAATGAACACAACACGTCAAATTTTATAACAAATTCGATTTTGTTTATTTTAACCTTCTTCGTAGATTTTTCCGGCGAATTCCTTACATAAGGAAAAATACCTTGTGGGCGGCATTTGAAGTTGGATATTGACCATGATTTTAGTATTTACAATTTACAAATTCGTTTAGAATTTCAAAGTTCTGAGGGTTATAAAACTAAAAACGTGCAAATTTTGTGAATTTGGTACCACGCTTCAGCGCTCAATATAAGTTTTCCACGGAAATATAAACGGATTAAACGGATCCCTTGTCCAGGGTTGCAGTACATTATGTATAAGAAAAGTTGGTACCCAAGATACGACTGACACCTCTGAAGTTTCCCTTGTTAGTTAATCTTATTATTAATTTCACAAAAAATTCTTTAGAGACGCTTCAGGAACTATATTTTGATGGTTCTTTAAACACCGGGGACAACTTTGGCCGACCACCTCTCATGAAGTGCTCCATCTCGGAGAGAATCTGGTGGAATGTTCCTAAATGCACACCAAACTTTACATCAAGAACGGCCCAAATTCAAACCGTCCGCTCTAAAATAAACAATGCTACACGACATGCACCACAATTAACAATACTTTTCACGGGACCAGCTGGCATCGGCAAAAACGAGGTTATACGAAAAGTAGCTACAAATCAATATGGCGAACATGGGTGGAACGTGCTAGGCATTGGTAAAGATTTTGAAATTCCAGCCAAAAACCTAGGAAAAACTCTAGGGTTAGATATAGAGCATGCTGAAATTTCTCCAGAGATGTTGATTGTAGAAATAGTGGTTGCTATGCAATCTAGAGCACCGACAATTGTAGTTATCGACGGAAGTTCGGACACATCTGGGTTGCCAAGAGAGAAAATCCTACAATTACTTAAAATATTTAATGATTTACCGCCAAGTGAGAACACTTTAGTCTTTCTCATTTCTTCCCGCCAGTTTGGTGGGTATGAGGGAATGTTCCCAACAAATATAGAATTAACTCCGTTCTTGGAATTTGAAACTGCCAACATTTTATCCGCCATTCCACTTAATATGAATCAACGTGCGTTAAGCGATTTACACAAATTATCCGGGGGACGACCATCTGATGTATTTAAAACTGTTCAAATTCTTCAGGGTTATTACAACGTTAAAGTCCAAGGTTATGATTCATTTACTTTTAACAGAGTAATGCACATTTTGACATATTGCGCTCATATCATTAGTACAAACTATGCGTACTTGTTATGCCAAAAGTTTTGCCCTAATTTAACAACAGCGACATTTTTATCAATTGTTAACCGAGCTCTTGCTAACGGCTTTTGTGGGACGGCAAATGCGGAAACGGCAGTCGGCATGTTAGACTTTACAAAACAAGTTTTAAGAACGTATATAAAATATGCGGATGACTTTGATCCTGAACCAATAGAACTAAGAAAACTCTTAAGTCTTTTGTTAGAGTTATTTAACTCCAAAAAGGATTATGGAACGGATGCTATGCATTTAGGAAGCGTTTGGTCATTCGCGGTGGAGTATGATGAGCTGATTCGAGATTTTCCAATGACACCTTATCGCATTGTTACAGAAGCGACGAAGGATAGGGTTTTGAACCAGGCGTTCCTAGAGAAAAACTTTAATCGGCTTAGAGAAATTAATGGATTTAGTGATCAATGGACGTTGAAAATAGGAAGCCAATATGCTGAATTCTTGTATATGATAAAAAAGAAGGAAGAATCGTTGGCATTGTTTTCAGAACTGTTTCAGCGAATGAAAACGACTCTTGGCTTAGCTAATTCTATCACAATTACTACCGGACATTGGTATGCTTGGATTCTTTGTGAGTTTGGCAAATATGATTTGTTAATTCCACTACACTCCGAGCTGAGAACTTGCTGTCAAGCAGCTTGTGAACCGCTTGGTAGGTAAGTTCTTGGAAGCATTGCTTATGTGTGACACGGTACTATTATTTTAGATTATGAAGCTATTAATTGCTATTATTAGCTTTCGGTTATTTAAAAGAATCACGTGCATCTTTTATAGTGAAATGTAAGTATATTAAATCTAACAAACAATTACGTATCTTTTCAATATTGATAGCAAAAACTACAAAAATCTCCCTCAACATTATTTGCACATGCACTCTCATTAACATTGTCACTAAAATCGTCTCCTCGTGGAGGCACTACATGACTCTACCGCAGGGTAATAATTTATATCCACGCATAGATGAATACATTCCGTCTCTGCAGCGATAGTAAACAATATTATAACCTACATGGATACAATTTATCACTGTCTATTTATTACAGAATACATGAAAAAGGAGACAAAATATGTTTGAGGCTGGAAACAATTTGTCTAATTGTGGTGGTAATGTGGATGATAATTTGTCTCCGCTCTTAGAATTATTATTTCCACGAAATAGTAGATTGTAAACATTAGGAAATAAATTTTCTTCTTGAGCAACAGTTTTTATTTAAATGGAATTATAAAATATACATTTTAGTAATATACAAATATATTTACAAATAAATATAAATCTAATTAGGCGAACAAAAGATATTTATGTCCCCAAGTGATAAAAATATTGTAACCTGAATTAAGATAGACAATATATTACAAGTGATATCTAGTCGTTAAAAATAAACCGTCAACTTTACAATTTCTATGAATCTCCATACATTCATGAATAATTAAGTCATCAATTTTAATTAAACTTATTTTATCTCCAATTCGGACTCTATAAGCAAAGAAATGATTATCAGTAGCCCATAACAATGAATTAATCTTAAATGATTCCAAATTTGTAAAACTGTACTAAAAACGTCAAAACATTCCGGATACTTAAACATTGTGAACTAATGTAAGAATTTTGACGGTCGTCGAAAATGCTGGGTAGTTGGACAAAAATTGTAATTGCAATTGTATCCCTTTCACTACTGAGCAATGCGCTTTTCTGTGTTTACGCAATACTTGATAATGGAGTTTCTTGGGCTGGATCGACTTCGCACGCATTTTATGCTATGGGAATGGCGCAACATACGTAGTCAGCTTTCTAATAATAATTTAATTACTTCCATCGCAAAATCAAGGAGTCATTGTACATCCAAAAGTATCCTCACACAATGAACATCAAATATGGTAAAAAAGTGAAACCGATCTGGTTCCCCACTATACTTCCGCTCATAAAGATAGTATAATTTCCAAGGAAAACAATTATATATTGTCAAAAATCCTGTAGATGTCAAATTTTTTATCAGATCAGAATGGTTACATTCATTAAAATTTTATGTGACGTATGTACATACATATGTATGTGTAAACCCACTGCTTCTTGTTTTCTTCTCCTTAGTCAAACTGGATGTATATGTTTGTACGTACATATCGTCGGCCTAACTCTAAAATGTCCTAAGTTACACCGATCCATAATTTAAAAAGTCATAAATTAAAAAAAAATATTCTAAAAAGTCCTATCGTCCATCCATGTCATTAGATATGTCTAAATACTGCGATACATAACTAAGAACATGGGTGAACGATAGGACTTTTTAGAATATTTTTTTGTAACTTAGGAGTTTTTAAATTATGGATCGCTGTATTTAACTTGGCTTTTTTAAAATTAAGCATCGATGGAAATTAGGACTTTTTAGAAATGGGCCGACGATATGCATATATGTATATGAGTCTAACAATAGTTACCAAAATTTTGTGGGACATAAAATTGTAAATGCAATTAGATAGTAGCAAATTTAAAAAAATACGTACATAAAATTAATGGATTGATTAAACTTCAGGTGTCTCGTCTTGGCTGGTTATCTAACAGAAATTACATTATAATTAGTAAGTTTTACACATATTTTCATCCACAGGTGTTTGTGACGTAATAATAAAAAAACTTTACTCAGCAATTTTAAACTCCCCTTTCTTTCGTTTTATTAATGAATATATGTACTTATTTATTAACAATAAATGGTTGTTTCTAATATGCACATACATAAATACTGAAACATTATGCACGTTGAAGGAAAATCATGTGCATAAGTAAATATATTTGTTTGTAAATTCCGGTATCAAAATTATTAACTGAATTAATTATTATATGTAAATAAGTGTCATTAGCTAATATTTATACCATTAAATAGTTTACTGGGACGTACTTTTTACCTAGATATTTATGTACATAGATAAGATTTGTGTAAATTGAGCACTACTTACATTTTCCTCGTGCAGTAACAAAACTTAAACCAACTCTGGTTTAATCTCCGTCGGATTTATAATCTTATGATAGAACACGACCCTCCTAACCCCGTCCACAAGTCTGATTCCTTGCGCATAATAATTAAATCCCATCGTCTGGTCGACATACTCTTCTGGGGTGTAATCCACTCGTAACATCGTTTCCGTGCACCCATCCGGAATTTTGGGGACTTCCCGTACCGGCTCTTCCTCTCCTTCGGTTAAGTCTTCCTTTTTCTTTTTCTTTGTGAATGGGGGAGGAACTATGGAAAAGGCAGACCTGTCGATATTATCTTCCGATGGGAACAAAGCCGGATTCATTCTGATCGGGTTACTCGGATCGGTGACGAAGAGGAGGAGATAATTTTTTTCATCTTCCGGTACCCTAGCAGTTGCTAGATTATTATTAGTGAAGTGAAAATCCTGGTCTGTTTTCGGGATGAGATTGGATTCCATTATGTCACGATTTGTTGTCGACGACTCCAAACTTTCTGTTGATTTGACGTTAAAAGAAGGTTTCACGGTCTTGTCGCGGAAGTCTGTTTGCATTATGTGGGAGGTTTTTTGTCGTTCAGTCTTATTTTTTAGATTAGTTTGATAACTTTTAGAGCGAAATTCGGATTCGCTTAATTTCGGTACGGTGTCACTTTTAAGTTTTGGGTCAGATTTTTCCTCAACTTTTCCAGAATTTGTGGCTAGCCTGGATTTATTATTAGTTATCTTACCACCCGCTTGGTCAGGTTTACCCTTACTTTGTTCCTTAGGAACGGGAGGGTCACTGGGTGGAAACAAAACTTGACCCATTTGTACGGATTCATTTTTCTCACTTAATTCTGACTCGGGGTTAATGCTAACTTGTGATATTTTCTTTTCAATTTTATTCTCCGATTTTGCAGCCTGTCTCAGCTTCTCGGCTTGTGCTTGACGAGCTTCCAAAACTTTTTTTAATTTCTCCTGGCGAATAACGAGAACTGTTTTTCTGCATGGTTTGACCAATTTCGGTGTCAGGTTTTGATTTAGTTTTCTGCCTCTCTGCCTCCATTTCGGGTGACCCTATCTTCCAGCGTGGTTTGCCAGGAAAATACTTCTTTGGGGCAGGGGGTTCATACGTATCGGAAAGGATTGACCCACAGTAAGGAGGAGTAATTGAATCCGCTTTTTTGATTTGTATTGCGCTTCCAGAAATCCACTCGCCCGTGGGGGTAGCCAGATCCAAGAAAAATTTCTCCACGGTCACTTTTTGTTCTGGGATTCGATCCATGTCGTACGTCTCCCGCATCGTGTTATCGCACAGGTTAACATATGTCGGAAAGCTGTGAAAACCTCGTACCTCGCGCCATAAGTTTACCATTTGGGAAGTACTCTAAAATAAAAATGAACATAAGTTAAGTACGTAATGTTTTTTTTTAATCTGAGTGTGAACTTGAAACAGCGGTCATTCATAAGGCAACCATTGCCCAAATCGGACCAAGAATTTTTGAAGAGGTTATATTTATTTAAACATTTGTTTTTGTAAAACAATTCTATCCTCTTAAAAAGTTGTCAAACCCTGCAGTAGGTACTTTTCAAAATTTTCAGTGAGTAGTTTCACTAAGGAATTGTGGAGCAAAATATCCTAGGTATTTATCAAGGCCGAGATACCATTAATAAGTTCACGCGTTTTCAGGGACCGGGCATAGTTATGTCTTAAATTATGATATATTTGTGTCGTAAAATTAGGCCTTTTTGCATTACATTTATACTATTCAAATTACATTGAATACGCAAAAAATCAGTTTTTCAGGAATTTCACAGCCAATTGTTACCTCACAAAAGTGTATAATATATCAAAATGATGGTATGATCAAGGCCGATCTGTTGACATATAACATGGTGGGATGTGACCACTTGACCTCGATTTGACCCAGGGGGGTCATCATAGGGAAGGTCATAACAGTCAGTCGGCTTTAAATTGTGCGTACTTGTATTTTACGGTAATGTGGGGATTTTTGTCAAATGTTTTTTTTTGGACGTAAAATGGATGCCCGTCACGTTAGTTCACAAACCTTGCTAGAGTGGCGTCCATCCTATGCACTTATATCCACTCTGTACTCCACATTCTAGTATAATATATAGTATATATATATAATTCTGTGGTATGTATATACCCACATATTTATATGTACATGTAAAATGCCACTCACAATCCCATCCATTCCAACACGATACAATCTTTGTGTTGAAATACAGATTGGTGGTGACAAATACATAAGAGTTATTTCCTGCACAGGAGTGTCGACTTGGTTAAAAGGCATGAATTTATTTTCCAAATATGTATGTAAATGCACTCAGGTATGGTATGGGATACAGAATCATTATGCTTAGGGTAGAAATATTTTCTGTACAACTTTTAAATGCAATTATATTTGATTACTAACTAATATTAAGTAGGGGATTTTCAAATGGAAACTAAAATATTGAAAAACGCCAACCGATAACGACTAGATGAGGAAAATTGAACAAATTTATTATAAGTTTTGCACATTTTATAGAATTCTTATCTTAATAAACAAACATACGTTTTATAATTTCGAAAAAATAAAATTTGGTGTGGCATCAGATACATGTCTATGCACTGTATGAAAATGGATGAATTTATGAATCAGATGTGGAAATTTTTTTGTCTTGAATACTTGTTAATAAAAGTATGTTAAACTGTTTTTTATAATCTAACAACAAAAATATTTCTAGTTTGATACAAATAAATAGAGGAAGATGGACCAAGCATTCATAAAACTTGGAAACTGGGATAGATGACTGAGCTACCAAAATCACACACTGCAAAAAATACTAACAAAGTGCGGTGTAAATATGCGGCTACACCTTCAGGTGACAAATTGTCACTGGCTGGTAGAAAGTTTACACCATGCGGTGATAAGTTTTCACCGTTTGGTAAGTTATTGTCACCGGTTGGTTACAACATCTTATACCACCCGGCGACAACCATTTACACCATGCCCGGTGTAGCCGCAATCTACACCGTTGGTGTTAAAATTTACACCAAATTTTTTGCAGTGCATATGTACCACAGACTCTTAGCAGTCTGGTAATGATTTTATTCCAATTGGAAGAAAATGAATATTGCGCGGTATAAACTTCTCTACCAGAAATACACCGAGTTATGTTGATTTCATTATCAAGCCCGGTAGAGTCATATACAGATATACATTCCGACCTGTAATGAATTTCACTAAATTCATTACCACTTTGCTTAGAGTGCATATATGATATTGCAAAAATGCGTGAAGGAAGAAATATAGAAATTTATTCTTTCCTTCTTCCCAGCGTCAAAAGTGCACGAAAAGTCCCTTTAATGATTGACATTAAGAACTTGACAACGCTTATCCTCCTCAACGTGATGAACCCTTCTTTCCCGATGATTAATGGTTTCTGCGCCTTCTTCCATTTTCCAAAGGTTTTCGCCTCCCTCTTATCCCTGAAAGGTAACAGCTTCCAAGATTTGATCGTCTTGATCGAATACTTATGAAATCTACCGGCCACTTCGAGCAAAATCGTCCAAACTACTTGCATCAAGGCAGACCAAACCGTCAGCAGGATCTGCCGGTACCAGTACAAAATATTGAGTAAAATTCTGATGGACAAAACAAGCTGAGTAAAAATTAGCCAATATTGTCTAAAGTTTCCTCAAGGTTGTGCAAACTTTATAAATAACTGGGTAAGTTTTAGCCAAGTGTGTTGCAATAACGCCAACTTACTCAACTTTATATGCACAATCTTGTTTAGAGTGTCTTTATCCGGCTACGTTTTACATAATTCATAATTTTGTCAGAAATCAGAAGTACTAACCGTTGTATTTGAGTCCATTGTATTCCAATTTTTTAGTAATGCAAAATTGCAAAATAAGCAAAGATGTGAAACAGTCCCATGAATAAATCCCACCACTAAGCCGGCCGTCTGCATCACTTCCTTGTGGAGTAGACGTACCGCGGTGAACTCCCTGGCCAGCTGGTTAGGCCTACGTAGGGCTGGGATTGCCAATTGGGTCGCCGCATTCATGTTTAATTCCCGCATCACAATCATGACTGGCACTGAAAGATTTGGAGTGTTTGTAAAAAACATTTTGTGAACAAAAAACAGAGTTGGTCAGAGTTATTTGTTTTAAATACAGAGTTGCCATATTTTAATAATATTAGAAATAAGAATAACTCACATTTTGCATGAATCTACATTGTACAATGTGATATGATAGATATTTTCCTACACATGCTCTGTTACGTTTATGATTTCTTCTGAAGACAATTCATAAATCAGGTTGGTTAGGTTATCATATGTAAAGTCGTATAAAATGTTCAACTTTCTCAACAGATATACATATTTACTTGGAAAGCCTATATTTTTCGCAAACCTTTCGATAAAAATATCTAATCCTGATAGGTCTTTACTACTTAACACGAACCAAAGTTAACAAAATGTAAATACCCTTAGATCCAGCATAAATCACGAACCTTATCTTTAAATATTACATGTCTTTTTTAACATCTCATAATTGTGATAAAATATAAATCACGGTCTTAGTTTCTACCGAATTTGGTAAAAAACTTCCTTTTTACCAATAAGTTCAAATAACTCAACTATACCTTCAAATAATAAAAAAATATTTACCCAAGTATACCGTTCCAACCACAATGAATAACATGACCGCGTACCACGCTACACAAGCCGTCCATGTAAGAAAAATCAGGGAGACTGATATCATCAAAACGTTATCCCGTAATCCAACAATATTTGGAATGATGTGTCGTGGATGTGTCGGGTTATCGGGGGAGTTGATATAGAAGATTGTAGATGATAAGGGCAGAATTAAAATTGCGCTGACTTCCAGGACAACCATTACGTCCATAATGACCGTGTACTTCCTCAGTGCCTTAGAATATGGGATCCATGACCCTATTCAAATTACAGATAAATAATTATATGTACGTTTCATTATAATTTTTACAAAAAAATATCATTGCTATAAAATATGCTAATCAGTTTAGTGTTTAAGACTTACTTTGAAAATATGGGAAATATTGCAAAATGTGGTTCGATACACCGATAGCATTATCGTGATTGACCAACAGAGTAAACAACAATCCCAGAATTAAGAATAAGGCACAACTGAACCCATAGGCTGCGTGGAAATGAACATTTCTTTCCCCTCCTTGGTACATCCACAGTCTGAACGTTTGAATCCAAAGGAACGCCACGTATCCGGACATGACGTAAATTGTCGTGTAGAATTTTTCCCTTGATTTTTCAGTGGAATACACAAACCTACCCTTCCGGTTGAAATGGGCACTGAAAGCACCCACAGAGCTGGTAGCTTTCGCCATTAGTTCAAGCAAGTTATAAAGTAAGGATGAAAACATTTCCGGAGTTAGGGGTGAAGTTAAAAACAAATTACCATAAAATACTTTGGAAGTATTTCGTATATTCTAACAGTTACAAGAGTACTCTTATATGTGACTGAAGCGACTCTACGTGAAATATCTATATGTATATTTATCCAGCTTTTCCACAGATGTCTATGAGTTCCTAGTTAATCCAATTTAAGTATTAGGAAACGTCGGTTCTTTTGTAATACCAAATTATCTAAATCGTTTAACCACTAACTCGCACAACTTTGTGTCCTGTAAAATTCATAGTGAATGACGTGGTTTGAGTTTGAACTCTATTATTAGGTAATACATATGTAATTACCTAACTACCTAATAATATGTGCTTTCCATATTGCCCTAAAATTGAATCAAATTTGAATCGCAAATAAGGTAAAAATTGCATGTTTTTGTTGGTGTTACACCAGCTACAAGGTTAACGAGTAATGTAATGTTTTATAACTGATGTGCCTCCCGACCATGTAATACCCTAGTATGTAAATTTGTGGAAGTTAAGCAAGGACTATCAGAATCTATAGAATTGATAATTGAGTTTAAATTTTTGAGTTATTTTAAATCCACGCAAAGTTTCAACGCCACATAACATTTTTACATGAACAAGTTTTGTTTCTCAAGTTAACCGTAAAAAGGTAAATGCAAAATTACAGTTACCCAACTAATAATTGAGTTGAACAGGAAGAATTGATTACGAAGAAAAATGGAAAATTATTATTGATTGATTGAATTCCAAATTTCATTACTCAGCCAGTTTCTCGGAATACAAAATATTTATATCAAAATTTTGGTCAAAAAATGAACTTTTATATAAATATATAATTTACTTTTTTCATTACTTTTCCTTTGACTCAAATCAATCAATAGATATAATCAATATCAACAAAAAATTTATTCGTTCAATTCGATGGCCGCAACCCATATCATTACATGAAGTCGAATCAAAATAAATTTTTATTTGCAAATGACATGTATACGGAGAAATATGCAAAAATAAGATTTGCCTTCCAAATTTTAGATAAATAAAACTACCAAAAATTAATTTGATTTCTAATTATTTTATTGATATAACCATATTCAATCAAATTAAACCTTACAGCTCATATAATGAAATTGTATATATTGATTACAATTCTTGCCCGGATAACACATATTCTTTAGTATGTACATATGTATGCGATACGGTGTTATCTCTGTCCAAACCTATTTCAAGAGCATACAAAGAAGTTTGCTAATTAATTAATCATACTTATTTATATATAAAAGTAATACAAGTCTGGCTACCCTTCTTCAATAATATAAACATTTAGCCTGAATAAATAAATCATACCAAGTCATGCCTCCCTAAAAAGTGAAATATTCTAAGGAAAGCCATCATTTTTTTATATTTTGGGGGATGACGAATAATTTATTTCCTATTTATTTGCTAATAATTCATTTCACTTAATTACTACAAGATAAGTTACAAAATTAGTTTCCTAATTTTAACAAAGTTTTATTGAAGACACTTGATCGTTCAGTTGTGAGCAATTGCTAAAATCATCTTGGCAAATGTTTCTATATGATTCCAATCTCTGATTGGTTCCAGTGCAATCTTTATGTTCAAAGATTTGGACGCATATCCCTCTCGAATTGATGGAGGAAATCAAGTCATTTTTGCCCGCGTCTAAATTCAAGCATCCGAATGTGGGTAGTATCACTTCCCAATGCCGACCTGACCTATGAGCGTCCTCGTAAAGGTCAACGTAATGGTACAAAGAGCGTAGACCAAGATTCGGTCTTGCTTCAGTGGTACGGAGAAGGACGAGTATGGCAAGGAATTTGAGATCCAAGTTTGCTATGAAACCTCCCATCTAAAATTATATTTAGAAAATATTTTTGATGTAACATTCATATCACAATTAATTTAGAATACTAGAATAATTATACCTTGCAGAGATCAGTTCAGAATCCTGGTGCTGGTTGGATGAAAATTTTGATAAATGAAGTAAAATATAAGTAACGTCTGATTCTTATATGGGTATTGGTGACGTAATACAAATACATATGTATGAATTTTACAAATACATATTTAAATCTGTCACGATAATGATGCTACGAAGAAATTATGAGAGACTAGGTGGAAACTGACGTCACCAATTTTTTATGTTTTATTGTAGCACAAAATAAATGTTATTCGGACTGCGAGAAAAAAAACCTGTTTCTTAGTGACTATTCAAGTAGAAAAAACAACAGGTTCTGGCTGACTTATGTTATGACTACGTCCTTTACCTGTTTTATTTTTCTGGACGTATTTTTCCAATTCTTCGTAGATGCCAGACTCCGCCGACATTCTAAACATGACTACGTTATGTTAGTGAATGTAATACATTCACTAACATAACGTTACAGGTTTTGAGAAATTGGAAGCCTCTGAGTGACTAACCAGTTGCTATGGTAGATTTTTTTAATTAGACTTTTTTTAACATTTTTCTCATAATTTATTAATCATTTTTCTGTCGGAAAATTTTAGGTTTTCAAATTTTCGAAATTTCTAGCTCGTCTAAGGTTTTCAGATCCATTTAAAATAGTAACTGTCATAGTGAATCTAAAATATTAAGTATGTTTTAATGTATTTACTATTTTGTTAAATTTAATAAAACTTATGCTATGTATACATTTTCGCCATTTATATTTAGTTTATACAATATTTTTATTATGCAAGAAACACATACAAATCAGCTTGCTGGTTACGAATACGATGAGATGTACATTTCTGCAATTCACTTTTCTGAAAATAAATTATTTGTCACCGACTATTTCCCGCAATCACTGGTCTTAAAGTTTTGGCTTAATGACTTCCTGCTTAAGTTGGATGTCATCATAATTTGAAACCCAATATCTTTGTATGTATGGACTTGTGAAGCTTCGTACAAACATAAATAATTGACTAAAAATCAACATTTGGCGTTAATCTCACCATGCAAGAATCCTCTGTAACTAAGTCTTCTACGTTTCTGGTCCCCCTCATCTCTCCTAAATCTGTTCTATTAAGTGAAACGTAATAATTATAGTGGGAGGCGAATCCCATCAATCTGTTCACTAAACCAATAGTTTATTAAAATGGAACAATTGCTTATTTACGGGAAACTCTGTCTGAACTACACGAATAAGGTTGATCTTGTACAGAACAAGATTTCTACTTAACAGAGTAGAGTTTATTTAATGCATATCCATTAGTATGATGGTTCCGTTGTCTAGATACCTGTTTCCCTTACGACTAGAAATCTATACACTCGCAAACTCTTTTTCAACACAAACCGGTCCAAGATCGGCCCAATTCGTGGTGAACAAGTGATCCATTCCCAATGGAATGCATGCCACTCTTTCATAACTATATTGTACTAGATTTCACAAGTATTTTATGTTTCTTCATGTTGCATAACTTGCTAAATCGTACACTAATTTTGTGATTGTCAAACTTGGCTACCATTGCCATTAATCGGTATCTCGACACACACACATTTCTCTCCCAGAAACACAACTGCTAAAATGGAAAGAAGTACTGCCTGTAGTTGAAAAATGGAGTTTAAATGCTTCAATAAGATTAAGCCATCAATTCCTCTAGTTGTCTTATTCTGATATGTCACCCGTTCTATTTTGGCCGTATAAATTCTGAACTCTTCGAAGTTAATGCGATCTCCAAAAGCGGACATACCATTCTCTATGAATACATTATGAAATCCTATAGCTTTTCTTTCCAGTGCGAAAGCAAACTTAGAAAATGACATTTTCACGTGACCAAATGGAAACTGGTTACACCTTAAAGTATCACGTTGCCCTTGAACACGGCGCAAATCCGCATAGGTTTGCCACCTTTCTAAGGAAATTCGAACAAAACTGCTTATCCGACTATCAAGATAACCCAAACTTGACAGATTTTTCCATCCAATTAATACCTCGTCAGGGAGAAAAATCTCATTTCGAACAATTTTAAAGTACCGCTTCATAATCTTAGGGTCTACAACTCCAAATTTTTTCAACTCCATGTAAAATATAGGACTGCTCTCGTTAATATAACTGGGCAGGTTAATATTCGCCGAATTTGTGACAACTTTTTGCGAAGCATTTACAAACTGACCAACATTTTCATATCGGAAAGGCTTCGCGGGTGCAATAATATTTATGACTATGCAGCCTTCGTAACTCCATGAGACGAGCAAAGTGAGCACCACGAATGGCACATAACCCCTGGTAAAATTTCGAATGGGTTCCCGTAACAGGAGAGAAAACAGGAAGTAAGATGACGATAACCAAGTGGTAACATAGATTAAAACCTTTTCAGGACTAGAAGCTATACACATGATAACACCCGAACTTCTAGTCGATACTGAAATCACCAGAAAGACGAGCAATATTGAAATCCACACAGTTCCTTGAAACGGGCTAACCCAAACACTCAACGAAGTCTTTAGACGAACATATGGTCTACAATATTGTTACAAACATGGATTTGGATGATGCTGGTTAAGATGGGATCTTAACCAGGACCATCCAAGATCCGAAAATAGAACCAGAGGGAAGAGACGGAGAGAGAGATAAAAAAGAGAGATCCAGGCAGAAAAAGAAGAGAGTCGGAATCTGGTTAGGCTAGCAGTAATATAGTAATAATAACGTGTGTTAATCTGTAGAATAGGTTAATTCTAAGTAAAATAAAAGCAGTTAAGAAGAGAACAATCGGTCCAAGTGCTTTCCCTGTCCCTTCATTAACCCCTCCCAGCACACGACCACGAAACAATATTTGATAAACGCCTGCACCTCGTCATCAAATCGGATTCCTATTGACTCGGCTGGATCTGAGACATCAGAAATGGTAAAATGTAACGTGATCTGGGAATACATAAGTGCTTACTTGAAACGAGGTAAAGTTGAGGGCTCTAGATATAAAAATCATTTCCTCCGTAAACCTTTGACACAAGTCGACTGATCTGTCCGAGTATCGTGCGCGTATTCCATCCATCAAAACGTGACACCTGGCAAAATGTTTTAATCCCGGGATTTTTATTGTCACCGGCAACATCATGTGATTCACATCTGTAGGAAAAAGTGGAGATCGGTGAAGGTCACGGAACACAAAGCTTTGATCTGGAATAGGCTGGAATTTTTGAGGTTGTCTTGAGAAGACGTATCGAATTGGTAAATCTTCAATTTGCACGTCGTCGAATGACTCATGTTCAGCAATTGTGAGTAACATAAGATAAACAGAAAAGGGATAAATTCTGCACCATATTTTCTCTTAGGACCAAAACAAATATGAAACCCGGCTTGGAGAAGAGGTGAAACAAGACGGAGATAAAACCGCCAAATTTGATTTCGTAATCCAAACATATTCCAGTCTCATCTTGAACAACTAAACTTTGGGAAATCAGACTAATTCCTGTGTGACTGTTATGTCGAGATATTAAGTGCACGTATTTGGCAGAAATTACTAATGAGTTGTAACTATTGAGGTTGGAGGCTTTGCTAATCAGTAAAGCTTCCGTTAATTCGTTTATATAACCTTGATTAATTCGTATGTATAAAATGCAACCGCTACTAATATTTCCCAATGCTTGCGCAGTTTTGGAAAGGCAAAATACGAAGATACAACAAGTTAAGTTGATTTTGAGAAATGTTGAAAAAATAAACATGATTACCCCGACTAGGGAAAACAATCGATTCTTTACAAGATGAAATATTAGTATCTATTACATTCTGCAACAGCAGTGTACGAATATATCTGCCTTACCGTTATAGCCTGCACCAGATCAATGTTTCATGTCGTGCCATACAACCGAAAAGGTATTAAATTATTCAAAGTCCAGAGTTAGATATGTCATGTTTACGTAGAAATAGTATTATTCGTTTAAAAAAATTAAAATAACCTTAACCGATGATATGTTCTACCACTCGCCAGACCACCCCACCTGTACCAGAAAGTGACAGCGTAGCGTAGTGAGACACGCGTGAATAGGATACCGTAAAAAATCATAAGACAAGCATTGCAAAAATTGCACGTTGTGTTGCGGCTCTCTCAAAATATAATGTTATTTTGCACTGCATAATCTATATCGAAGTTCAACCTGTGCTAAATTATCTATAGACTAAAACTATTACGAATAGATTTTATGAGTTAGAATACTTAACGTTCCATTGCAAGTAGAAATTTTAGTTGGCGGATGGCACGTATTACTTTTCGTTAAATAAGTCAATAAGCATCGGCGCCATCTACATTTACATATCTGAGATTCCTTTTAATTTCAGTGTCTCAAATTCTTGCCTTTCTTGCACTGGAAAGCAAATAATGAAGCACTGACCTTTACGTACCAAATTTTGGACGTGTGTTCTGTATCTGGATGTACATAGATACTAATCTAATGCTACGTCGATACTGAAGAGGAGTACTTATATAAATATAAGTACAATAGATATACTTCTCCACGTAGAATACAGCATTATTCACAAGATGTGGCAGTGTGATTTCTGGTAGATATCTTAAGTTCCCCCAATCCAATTTAAGAAATTCAAAAATATTTGAACAGACAGGTTCAGGTTCCTTCGAGTGGCACTAGGTTTCAATCCAATGTTTAAACCAAGAGTCCACAAAATGACCCCAAAAAGTGTAACTCCGCGAAAGCACTTTGCAAGGCTAAAATGACACCTACAACAATCCCTAAAAATATAGGAATTCAAACTTCATCGTTTTTGGAAGATAAATGTTTGGAATATAAAATAATGAGGAACAAGGGAACATTGAAATTAGTTTGGAGATCCCACAGCCTAAAAACTTACACCCACGGAAATCACGAAAACAGATGTCCCTTGGAAAAGTGTATCGTGTCGCCAGATATGAAATCCCCCCTACTCAAAACTAAGTGCCTAAGAAGGACAATGTGTTTGTTTTTTTTACTTACACCACACAAAATGAATCACAAAGATATTTGTTGACGAAGCTCAAAAAAATCAATGTTCACACCATTCTCTAAAGACACAAGAAAATTCGGATGACCATGTTCATCTGGCCGTAACGGGATCACCTTTACGCGAATAATCCTAATTTTCTGTTAATTTAGAAGAGGGATAGTTGGTGTTCTTGAATTGTACTTGAACTATAAAAATCTGCTGCTCAAATCATAAAAGGAAATGAAAATTTATGCCAATAAAAAAAGTTAAAAGTTTTGGACCACGTGATGATGGTCGGAGTTACGAGTGGGCGTGGGACACTCCCACTTACGAAAGCGCCATAAAGGGTAAATATTTATGTAACATAATATGTCCCAAAATTTTAGAACCAGTTTTGAATTTTGAGATTCCAACGCTCTATGGTGAGCACACTTAAGAAGTATTTATTCACCATTTTGATGCGCAATCCCGCACCTCCAACACGACCAGCCTGTATACGGCCGGGTTTAAACAAATTCAGGAAATCAGATTTTTTTTGTATGCAGGAGGTGAATTTAAAATCAATTGATGTAACCCCCATGGACTTTTTTGGTTTTGGGGTTCTATAACTGGCACTCTTCTAAGGGATTGCAACCATGAAAAAGGAACACTGCAAAGTTTTTTTCCGACATGGAACACTTTGAGGTTTTGTCGATTGTTAGTTTCAACATTGGATTGAAACCAAGTGGTGTTCGAAGCACCCATAACTAGTCTCTTCAAATATTTTCGAATTTCTGAATTTGGGTAGGGGCGACTCAAGATATCTATAAGAATCCACACTGCCACATCTTGTGAATAATGCTCTGTATGTATTTTATACAAGATGAGGGAGTCGTGGTGTTTGTTGATAGTGCGAGATAAAGGTCGCTATTATTTAACAATACATGATTGCATAAATGGTTGGGGATATGGAGTCCATTCGCGTATACATACATACAGAAATATGCACCGGTCAAATAGAAGTTGATGAGTCTCATTTCAATATCTTTGCCAAAATATGTTCAATTAGCATCACCATTGATTATAGTCCATGTAAACAAATTAATGCTTTTTTATTTGGCAATTATTAAAATTCTCCCTGCCCTGAATACTTGACCGATTTCAAAATTTAAACTCTTTTGAATGCCTTGGGCTTTTGGGTAGATTAGATTCGATACTCCTAGATTTTCAAAATCTGACCACACCCCATGGAAATTAAGGTCTGAAATCAGGTGAAAAATTCAGAAAAGCTCTATTTTTTTTACATATACCATAGAAACTTGCCTATGAAAGAGGATCAACAAAATATCGATGTACTGAGCTGGATATGTAAAACTGCCCATACATTTGTGTAGCATGGATAATGTACAATTTGTTAATTAACGAAAGGACATTATTTCGTAATCAGTCTTATTAATGTGACCAAAGTTCACCTATTGACGATTTTTCATACCAGACCACGACAATCTCCTTCTTTACTGTTAATTATACTTTGAAGATTTTCTCTTTATGCAAACATAATTTCGTAATCTCTGCCTCGTGTAACTTGTTTAAAAATATTATCAAGCAGTCACAGTTTCAATATAGGGTAAATAAGATGATCAGTCTGACTCGAAAGTCATGCCAGCATCGTGTGATCAACTTTCTGAGGTGAAAGGTCATGCAAATAAATGCAACAGATTACACTTGAACTATACCCAGTTGTTAAGTTGCTCAACTAGACACACGACAACTTGACGATTTTTCGTCCTTGTTCGACACAAATTTTAAGAAAAGAGTGGGGCATGATGTAAGCAAAAAATATTATAGTGCAATTTTTTTTATTTTGAAAATTAATATCCTGTTAATATAAATACAATAAGCATAGTGTCATTAGGGATGTTGATTTGTACGAAGTTTTTAAAAGTGGGGAGTTATTAAAAGTGTTATGTTTTTAATTTATGATACAGGCGTTGGTTCCATATTGCGTTGTTTGCCCTGGGAATTTTGTGGTTGACGGGATCACCGGTTTGCTCTCAGTTACTAAGTATAGATGTCGAAATCTGGTGAGGGATTTAATTTATTTTGTGGTATATATAAAATTAATTTATAAACCTGGGATATTTTTGCAGTGTACTGTGACAGGTTGTGAAATATCACCGGATCGCTGTAAACCCTATGGCAGTGTTCCGTATTGTAATTCAACTTCGGATAAATGTTATTGTCTAAAGTATCAGGTAAGTTTTAAATTAATGGAGATAAGAAGCGTGTAAACGTTGGAGGTGACTAATTTTTACATATACTAGATTTCCATAAAATTTTGTAGCGTTTTAAATTATGTAGGTTGTAACCAAATTGTATTGCTAAATATTATCTCGTAATGTTGTCTCTTAATAGAAAAATGTATTTGAGTTGGTCTCCACTTTAATTTCCTTACCGATTTAAGAAACTGTGCAAGTTGTGAGGTTTTTGAAGCATCCAGGGTTTCGGAAATTCCCACTTTGTTGGATAATTTCCGTCAGAGTGTGAATAACTAATAATATATAACTAATAAAAATTGTGAACATGACATATCTAACTCTGAATTTTTTATTAGTGCAACAACAAGGAAAAAAACTGCAGCGCCACCGTATGCAGGGAATTTGAGCGGGCAGAATGTGTCCTCAACAAGTTTGGAACCAGTTGCAAATGTATCCCCCTGATTACCACGCCATATGTACGTAAATTGCTGAATATTTACAAGTATTAAGTGTCTCAATTGTTAAAATTAACGGAACGAAATAATTAACATTTTAGTGCAATACCGGAAACACAACGTGCCACCTGTCGAACGTAGATCAAGCGGATACCCATTACTTTAACGGCATTTGTCAAAACCTGGGTTCAGATTATTATGCGGAAACCTGTCGACGAAATGGCGAGTGTCGATGCGTCAATACCTCACCACCGGTAAATACGTACATTAAATATTGGGCGTATTCACGTCACAATTCGTTGTATATGGAATCTTACCCACGGCAAACAAACTGGGGTAAATTTTCGCGTAGCCATATATGTACTGACCCCTCGAGATATTACACAAGTTGGGCAACATCATGTAATCAATATTTTTACCGGTTTCTTTAAATATTATATTTCTTAAATTTTGTGACCCTAGACGGATTTTTTTAATTCCCGCACAAAGTATGCCCCGTCTACCGGATTTCTTTCACCATTGACGCAAACTAAAACGTTAAAAAGACTCAAACCCAACCTTTTCCGTACGATTTACCGTCTACGTTAATTCTTTATGACATCCGTGATTTTAATTAATCATGCAGGAATTTTGAATTAAAAAGAAATGAATGAAAAAGGGAATGAGTAACGGATTCCAATTTTCAAAATAAGTTTTGAGTGTGAAAGTATTTTATGAAAAGGTATAAGTGTGACCAAAATTTTATAGGAAATGCATAAATTAGTTCTGGCGATCACGTCGTAAAAATTTCAAATGACTTCGGAGTCACACATCGGTTGCACTTACGACAGAAATTCGTCCATCCACTCCCATTGGGGGTGCGGATGTCAGCGCTTTTGACACAATGCGTATAAAGTATGTCATGTGGCAAGGATAATTTAGTCACCTCGGATTTCCTAAACCACACCTCCTGGTGGGTGTGGATTTTGTTCCTCATAGATAATTAATAGAATCATGGTATGAAATAAAATTATGTATGAATTCTGAATTACGATTAGTCACGTGTACACGCTCCATACCAAAATCCAATTATCTAAACACACGCATACATCTAACTATGTTGAAAAATTTTTCAGTGCACGGTGCATGGTTGCGAGTCATCTGTTCTTCGTTGTGGGCCTGAACAGACCGTGCCATATTGCAATGCCACGTCTAATCAATGTTACTGCCTCAAGTATCAGGTAAATAAATGGATTTGGGAAGAAAATAACTATACTTAATTAAGAGATCTTGGAACTAAAAATTTTTGTAAACTTTTTAAGTGCGACAACCTCCATAAAAACTGTAGCGCCACAGTTTGTGGCCCACTGGAACGGCCGGAATGTATATTTGATGAGTATGGGACAAGTTGTAAATGCGTGTCTTTCTTAGACCAGGTATGTATACTGCGTTTTATACAAATTATACCAATACATTAGTAATTTAATAAGGTAGTTAAACAGTGGAAGAAATGTTTAATATATGTCAATATATTAGTGCGGTCTCATTGGCCTTCCGGTTTGTTCTTCGATCGTAAGCCGGACAGACAGACAGCATTACGACAACATTTGCCAACAACTGGGTAGTTCCTACTACGCGGTGGAATGCCGTGGCATGAGAAAGTGTAGATGCGTGGAGAGAATTGATGGGGTTACCTGACTATAGGAAGATTGAAACAGGATGGAGTATTTGATGCTTGATTATATTTACAGTGTCGGCAGAATTCTGATTGTCGCTGTCCCATTGGAATGAAGAGTGATTGCATAGAGGAGATTCACAGATGTTCACGATGTAGAGAAAAATTGGTAACTAAATTATCTTGTTTTTGTATTTTTATGAAACGTTATACAAGAATCAGGTTTACATAGGGGTCTAATTCATAAGTTATAAGCCCCATACCTCTGGCCTTTTTAAGGTGACTAAAATCAATGTTTTCATGCCGGATTTTCAGCGCTTTATAGAGTTATCGATACGTTTTATTGAAATTGTGTTCTAAGAGGGTTTGAGATTAAACATGGATCATTATAGTAAGTATTAAAGGTACAGCAGGTATTTAAAAACGGTGTGGTGCACTATTATAAAAATGTGGTCAATTCGGACTAGAAAGCTTCATTTGGGACGAATTTCTACATACTATTTAAACGAAAAAGGTATTTATTCCGTACCAAAATCGGATAATGCCTTAAATAAGCCTGGGGAAGTGAGAGATTTGGGGATTTGTGCCATAGAAAATACTCAGGAGAGAGTTCGGACACCGAATAACTTGCATGAATTTCAATGTGCATATTTATTTTGACGATGGTGACGACGGAGCAAGAAAAAGCAGTGATAGAGCGCGCTCGGAAAAACTCAGGAGTAACGTAACAGCCCAGTTGCAAACTGATAGACGGTGACAATGCCATGTACATTAAGAATCGCATTGGTAGTAATTATTGACAATTTATTAAAATTTATCGTCTCACGACTTATGAATCGCACTATAGATTTTGAATTTTGGAAAAAGTGCATAAAAACTGAGGTACAAGATTTTCGTTTATAAATGGAGGGTTTCAAAGGATATGCGCTTCTTGCATGTCTTGTACTAAAAAAATAATTTTGTTTTACACGTTCAATGTTTAAATACATATGTATGTATGTATTTCACTAAAAGTTATGTTTCTAATTAGTGCTCGAGCAATGAGGACTGTACACAGAGATGCCCAGCAGGTCAAATAAGTGCTTGTGGCACAGGAAGTTCCAAGTGTTCCAGTTGCGCAAAAAATGTGGGATAAATCAAATTCATGGGAACAAGTTAGAATTTCCTTACAAGTCTTGGTTTATTTAAAATTTAGTGTTCCTCGGACTCTGAGTGTACTGGGGAAGTCTGTCCTACCGACAAACCACTCAAGTTGTGCAGCAGATACAGAGGATGTTATTGTGACGCAAATCCTGAGGTATTTCGGATTAAGTATATGTATAAACAATCCATACGCTGCAATGGGTTCTTATTATATTTATAATCACTTTAAGTGTACCACGCGCGATAGCTGCCCTTCTTGCCCTAATGGACTGAAAGAAACATGCCGACGTGATGGAACCTGTGGTTGTGTTTCACAGGCTCAGGTTAGAACTAATAATTTTCAATCTTCTCTAAAGAAGGAAGAAATCTGCTTTTGCTTGACAGAATTTTCTATTTTTCCCCATATATGTGTACTGTCATACAATGGATGTGTATGTGGAAGTGATAGTATGTTGTTGCTAACCCTCAATGTTAAATTTGAAGGGCTTGTGTGGGAATCCCTCTCAAGTTAGAAGTTTCGCGTAAAAAGCAAAATGACCGTCTTAAAAAAGTAGTTATATTGCAGGTATAAGGTTTTTCCAAATTTCTCATACATAGTTATCAAAATTTCTGAATTACAAGGTTATCATGCTGGACAAAGACAACACAAACTAATAATATGAAGTCAATTCACACATATTGCCAACCGTTCAATAATAATCCCTACGTCGGGCTCCGCAAAGCTGTACTGATGGGTTTTTTAAATAAACCCTTCCGTTGGCGGCACAACTCAAAATAGCATATTTACAAAATCACTTTTCAAACCAATCTCATCTTTCATTATTTATAAAATAGATGATTTTCCGCGGTTTTATCGCATAATTAATAAGTACTCCATATCCAGACATTTGGACTTGCACGCTCAGTCTGAGGTCAGGTCAGGTCATACTCAGGTCCAAATTTAACTGGTCAAATTAAAATATTAGATCTGGCAATGGTTGTTAATACTTTGCGCTCATGGTCAAATGGAAATTCCGAAATATGTTAAAATGGCAGGCCATGTTGAGCCGTTTTCTGACCAAATCGTGATACTGGGTTGACTGTTTACTATACAGTTTATATATAGGCATACCCAATGGCAAAACGGCTATCCGGGACCGTATTGCGTATACCGATTCGATTCCCAGTCCTTTCTCACAACCCATGAAAACCCAATCCCAGTCAAGTTCATATGAATATGATTAATAAGTGGAGATTCAATACTTACAGTGCACTGCCAACGAGGATTGTTGGAAGGAGAATGGATCCAGCTGTACCTTTTTTAGCTCTCCATCCTGTTGCTGGAGAGATTGTAGTGGTTCCTACTCCTGTCGTTGCATAAGCGACTGGGACCAATCTGCTTTAGGCTGTGCATCGGGTGGTAGAGGGAATCAACAATATACAAATTGCTGACCGACAGATTGAAATGACAGAATCAAGTTCATACCCAAGTTATACGGGCGTGTTGGAATAAAAAAAAATAAATCAAATCGTTCATGGTAACTGTGCACTTCGTTGTAACTTTTATTTCATTCTTGGCATCATTACAATTTTAGTTGAATAATCTATTTGCATTCGTACATAAGATTGTGTTCGCGGTGTCTGGCTCGCGTGACATTAGCAATTCTGAAGGGCGCACCATGAATCGATTAATACCGAAAAAGTTTGCATTTACAAATGCATGTAAATTATTTCGTGACAACTTGTAATTGCTACCACTGCTAATAAAATCTTACCAAATCATTACCCAAATTGAACACGTACATGACTCTGCGGAATTGGTAATTATATCTACCGGTTTGTGTACGTGGTGTACGTTTCCCCTTTGGATAGAACCCAACCTTGTAATAAGCAGCTCGTTATTGAATAAAACCAACCTCACAACGTATAGAGGATGTACTTCACACGTGGAAGAAATGTCTACCGCGAGGTAGTAAACTTTACCATTGCGATAAATGCATGTTCTTTGTAATGGTAAAGAATTCCTTCCTATTTCACCGTTTGTATACATTTGTCGCCGTATTGAAAGAATGTGGTAAAAAATTTTATTTATTCAACACTAATTATCAATAGTTCATGTAATACAAGACAAAAACGTAATTACTATAAACCAGCATTATCTCAATACATATTTCTATTACATATACATTGTATAAAGTATATATAATTGAAATATGTAAACCTTATAGAACAAAGTTATATAGTATGGTATATCGCTCTATATCTATGATATAAACATAAATTATGCAAATAGTTTATAACGTCTGTCTGACACTTATAAAATTGCCAACTGTTTAACATTTTTGCGTTATTTCAAAACAGTCATGTACATATAAGTCCTTTACATTTGTTATAAATAATGAATCAGAAAGTCTAGCCTTAAACGAAAAATAATGGGGATCAAAATTACATATCTACACGGGTAAATGTCTCCCATTGTTCTTAGTCGATTTTATATAAGTCCACATCGGTTAAAATCGTCATACAATATGTCCTAGTTAGTACGAAAACAAAATTAGTTTTAAATACACATCAATATGTAATTAATGAGTCTCGTCGTGGTCTTGGTTGGAGGTGGTTGTGCGACTCTCCCAACTTGTAATATTTTTACCATCTTATAAACATATGTGCATACTTACAAAAGTTGAAGTAAAGAATTGCTACTTAAATATTTTCGAGAAATTCAACAAATTGTGTGTGTTAATTGTTGTAAAAAACAAATATAACTGCTAAGTGTACTATTCTACGTCTTTTCATCATCATCCGGTGGGTGTTACAGGGATAGCGACGCCCTGCCTGTCATACCAGCTCGCTCTGAAGGGACGCCTGAAGGGCATCATGCGGGCGCATGGATATTTTGGGGACGCCTGAGACTATCCACTGCGTTTCGCCAAGAAATTTTTACAAGACCATGGTGACCATTTCAACATTTCTACTTTTCGACATTCTCATCTGTAACTCTAGGGGCGTTTTCCAGTTGAAGCATTGCTCCGCCGTGTCATGTGCTTGGAATGTCTGGAAGCCACGTACATACATCGTAACCCGAAACTTAGTATTATTGCTAGTTAATTTAAACGAAGTGTAAAATGCGTAATGAGAGAGAATGCACAACCACCAACTAAAGACAAGTTAACGTTATAATATTTATATTACTACGATGCCACAAGGAGACCCACGTCATTCAAGGCAGCAATGCATTGTGATGCTTTTAAGATACAGAGCTGAGTTAAAATGTCTTAAATTTTATAATGCTGAACTGATTATGCTGAGGGGATTTTTTCCCAATATTTTGCATGATTGTTAATTGATATGCAGAAAGGAATTTTATACCCAAATTTGTTTAATGGTTGATTAATTTAATTTACCATTACGGCTACTATTGGATAATTAGTAAGTAGTCTCGTCATAATTACTGCATAAGGAAAATAAAAAAACCAAACACATAAAATAAGTATATAATTAATTTGTGAAGGTTAGTATAATTTTTGCATGTAAACATTATTTAGTTAAGAATTGACAAAGGATTATAAACTGTCCTCCTTATCACGCACCTTTAATTTACTTGTACTTAAGTAAAAAATATTGCGGAAATGAAACATTCTAGTTTTTCAGTTTTGATTGCCACCTATTCCTTTGTTTATATAAATTTACCCTTACAGAGCAAAGTACTTGTCGTATCTGTATTCAAATTTAGGGGTTAATACTACAAATTTCTGGGAGTTTTGGCGTTTCTTGCATTCCCTGGGGATCAAAATACCTGCATTAAAGCAATTCCTTGAGGTTATTTCTAGCATGCGGTTTCTATTACCTGAAACACTGGTTAAAACGCAAATATCTCCTTGGCCACACATTTAAAACAATATGAAATTTATCAAATTTACAACAGTTTCGTTGTAAAAGAATGGGCATTTCTGAACCAATTTTGCTGGTTTTGGTCTTAAAATGTTCGCAAGGACTTGCAACTACCTCTAGAAAACTACCTACCTTAGTGTTGTGTGATACTCCGGTAAATTACGATATGTACATATTAAGAAGTGTGTAAATTTTCCCACTTGTTTGCCCCGTTGATGTGATTGTGTCCGTTGTCAGGAAAATGCTTCGGGAAGAGTAAAGGACTTCCTGAGAGAGACATCCGTCAGCTATTCACAATTAGCTTGAACTACTACAAAAAAATTGCATTCCATGGAAAGACACAAGATTGTGGTCAGATTGAAAAATAAATTATTCCAACATACGAATAAGCTAAGTTTAAATCTCCTTAAATAATTTCCGTGTTTTGCACCTCAGGTAGGATATTCAATTCAAAAATAGTTCCCGCCCTATCGTCGCCCCATTTACGATGCGGGGTGCAATGTTACTTTTTATACCTGGCTTGTTCTTTGGATGGTTGGGTGTGAGTGGCGATAGGGTAAGTCACTTTGATCTCAAAATATAAATATCCGCATTAAAAATATTACTTGGATTAAGGAATCAAAACCAAAGGAGGGTGAACCTTGTAGCAGTTATGACGATTGTCTTACCCACACGAAAGGAAGGATAAACAATACTCTTCAAAGTGAATATTTATAATATGCGAAATTCGGCTCAAAGGAGGCAAACATATTTTGAAGTTTGTACCGGTTATTAGTGCGGAATTAAAATTTGACACTCGACAAAATAAGAAAATATCTTTAGCTCATGTCGCGTTAAATCGGTTACCGAAGAAAAATCATTTTTGCCACTTTCTAATCCATCGGATTCACGGGACATTAAACTGAAAATAGAACTCTTACATAGAGCATATAGCTAGAATTTATCACCTAGAATAGAGATTTATACTGGTACTCCGAGGAGACAGGATATCATAGATATGGCGAATATGCAAACACATTAAATAAATATTTCACGAAGTCGCTGAAGCCTTGACATACTTAAGTATTTTGTTGAACAAATATTCTCCGACCATTTAGTCAACAAGGAATTTGATTCACTTGGTGTCATGGGTATTCTTACTAAAAGTTGGTTTAACCACCACGCAACAGATACCTCCATACGAAATTCCGGTTAAAAATTATAATATGCGACATATTTGTTTACGTATGAAAAACCCCATGTCAGCCCAAACCTGGCGAATTTTGCACGCAATGTCAACAACATATTTATATAGGACGGCATGTAAATATGTACCTATTTAGTTGCTTATACTTCCTCAGCATCGATATAAGAATGTAACATTTTGTGAAACAAATATTGTTTGGACAAATGTGTCGTGACTATGTGTTTGACTTTGGGATGGTTTAGTTAAAGTAATGAAATTTCGTAAATAATTTATATCAAGTTTATTCGAACCAGAATAGCTAGTGCAATATTTTTTTAAAGCATATTGTTTCATTTTACTCTGCCCGTATACCTCAATAAATGCTCGGATGTAGTTAACCTGGTAAATATTTTACATTTTATCATATTTTGCCTAAACGGCTTAACATTTACGTAAAATATGACACAACTATGTTGCAACTTGGTTTTCGTCCTACTATTGCGCTGCATTTCAGCCTCGTTTAATTTTAATTTGCAAGATATAGAGGGCCTAATACCACCTAGATCTACGCTACAACTGATAAGCGATTTCGGGCTGGACAATGAAATACCTTGGAAGGCTAAACTATCAATACATCTTCTTCAAAACCAAAATTTTCTCAAAGTATTGCGTAACGTGCCAAAAGAACACGTTATCACAACCAACAAATATTATGCTTCTTGTGACAAAAACGAATCCCTGAATACAAAATATTTAGGTCACTCAGTTACTCGGATTTCATTAATATTCCTTCACCAAGTTACAACTGAATTCGAAAAATGTAGTCTCATCCAAACCCGGGAAAGACAGAGTCATTGTGGGGAAAATCCAGCCTATATTTTCATCATTTTATCCCATATAAACATCGAAACATTCAGAATTTCTTCCGATTCGGCATTAACATCGAAGTTATTATCAATTAAATAACATAAATCACCAGAGGTATCTAATTCTTCATCGTCGAGTTCGATGTTATTGTCTGGGTGGGCAGGACCAGCTGCTAGTTGACTGCATCCTGGCGAATTCGTTGTTCCGCTTCCTTCAACAAGTTGCAGAAATGGGAAGACAGGGTCTTGGGACATTACAGATGGGGCCGACATCATATGACGACCCCCATATGATGAAAGCATCCGCCGTCAACAAACTGAACAGTAGGAGGTCCAGGACTCCAAGTTCCACTCGGAAGGCGATGAGGGCATAGATCGAGAAGGTTTGAACCAATGGTCCCGCAAATGTGAGGAGGAGCATGATTCTATTTTGAACACATTCGTTCAGCATGACCTCCAAGATGGTGAGCATACGGTACATTTGAACCACGTCATTGACCCGATTAGCCAAATCGTACGCCTTTAGATATCCATACAGCAACCTGCAATTATCATAAATTATTTTTGACAGTGAATAATGTTTTAGAGAAAGCTGAAATTATCATATTATCTATTTAACAAAGTGTTACTAGTTTTGGCAGAAAATTAAAGTCCAATAAACCGTTAAACGCATGTAGCGAAGGGGTGAAACCGAGAACTTTATAACATTTGTGAGGTGACATGTATCAAATTTAATATATGGTGTCAGTTAACAGGTAACAAACAGTTATTTAACAAACTCATGTTCTTTGAGGTCAAAATTAATGTCACCATTGAATTCGGGGTTAAATCTCTGTTAAAATTGACATATGTATCAGATATAACGTTTAGTGACCACTAAGTGACCTCTGAGGTCAAAACAAAGGTCACCATTGCATTCGGAGATAAATTTCAGTTAAGATTGACATATGTATCAGATATTACGTTTAGTGACCTTTTAGTTACCTCTAGGTGACCTTTAGATGACCTATGAGGTCAAAATGGATGTGACCATTGAAATCGGGGTTAAATTTCAGTTAAAATTGATATATGTATGGGATATGACGTTTAGTGACCTTTCAGTGACCTCTAAGTGACCTTTAGATGACCTCTGAGGTCAAAATGGATGTGACCATTGAAATCGGGGTTAAATATCCTGTCAAATTATTATATAGATGCAATTTGACCTCTAAATGACATTTCGTGACCTTTTGACCTTGAAGGGAGTGACCTTCAGGGTCCATCTTCGAACTTGACCTTTGTTTGTATATGAAGTATTTATGTTCAAAATTTCAAGTCAATGTGTTAAACCGTTCTTGAGTTATCGCACGGACGGACGGACAGACGGACAGACGGACAGACAGACAGACGGACGGACATATCAATCTTATAAAGGGGTTTCACCCCTTAATAACTAATTTGTTAGACCAGTGTAAACATTATTTACTAAGGACAAGGTAGTTTTTTTGCTAAGGTTGTAGTGAATCCTAATTTTTGCTTTCTGTCTCTAGATGACTAATTTTCTACAAAAGAAAATCAGTTATAATTCATGCCCATGCTTTTAAATACATACTTTCGACCATACCTGTTCACATTAATTCAAATACTACCAAATGAATAATACTTAAACGAGTGAATAATTCCACATTTAAAAATAAACGAATGGATATCATACATGTAATAATTACCCTCATCATACTTTAATTTTCCACCTATGAACTTAGAATTGCCCCAATGTAAGAGGAAACACTCCAAACAGTGTTTGGGGAGATTATCTGGGAAATACAATTCCAAAGTTAATTTTTAATTCGCCTTCAAAATTTTACATCCACGGTTAGCTTCCAATTTTGATAATTATCACTACTTATGTAAATATGTGAATATGTATATGTATAATAAGGTAGTATTTCCAAGTCGAGTAAACTAAACCGTCCCGTTGCGAAATTCTTAATAAACGAACTTCAGTTGGGTTCATGAATGTTTGACGAGACAGACAATGCGATGGCTATTAAAAATTTAGGTATATATGTATAAGTTTATACTCACAATGGAACCATTTTTCAAACTACACAAGATTAGCTTACAAGGGACACTCACGACCTGTCGTTTGAGTCCAGGGTACCCACTATGTTTTTTAGAATCTACTAGGACCCCTGATGAAGGATTCCTTCATATTTCCGTGTAAAACTCATATTTGGCGCCATGGCGTGGCGCTAAACTTAAAAATTTGCATTTTCGACCAATTTCAAACCCTCATAACTTTTGCAGTTTATGTCGGATTTTTAAAATTTTATGCTTAAAATGATCACAAAAGTCGAAATTTTAGAGAAAAAATAAAAATAAAAAAATTTTAATTTTTGAGATATTTTTAGCATTTTTTCGACGAACCCAAAATTTCGAAATTTTGCGAAAAGTTAAAAGCGATAATTTTGGAAAAAATTTCATAGAATACGAAAGTTGAACTCCTTGTCATGATTTTTGCCAAAAATTTTGAAAATCCGTCCAGGATTTCAAAAGTTATGGCGGTTTTAAAATGTAAAACCATCAAATTTGGCGAATTTGGTGCCACGGCACGGCGCCAAACATGAGTTTTACACGGAAATATGAATGAACCCCTTCATCTGGGGTCCTAGTAGATTCTAGAAAACATAGTGGGTACCCTGGACTCAGACGACAGGTCGTGAGTGTCCCTTGTTAGTAATGTGCACTAAAAAATCAAGCTAAAAATTAGAAATCTCGTTGTTGAACAACTTGAAAATGTTTTCTACTGACAATGGAACCTTTTTTCAAGCTACACGAGATAAGCTTAGTGACTTATACTTAAAAATCAAGCTAAAAATTAGAAATCGCGTGGCACTTATCTTTCCGTTGAATGGGCACTTGGAGGTCAAATATTTGAGGACAAAGTTCACAGTAGAGGCCCGTTTTTTTCTCAAGCGGGCGAGCGGAGGAGGAAAATTTTCTCCTCATTTGAGGTCACTCCGGTGCCGTCACTTTCGCGTTTTCACTTTCATGCAATGCATATTATTTCTGATAAAATTTCACAATGTCATAAATTTTACATGAGACTGAAATTTTCTAAAAAATAATTTTAGTTTTTATAAAATTTCGCAATCTCGTAAATTTTACATGTACACAATTTTATATTTGCTCGTTAAATCGATCCGTAATAAAAAGTAATAAATAAAATAATCTGGTTTGGAATATGAACCAAAGAGACAAACATTTCTTATAATTTCTGAAGTTTTACTACAAAAGCTGCACGAGCAAATATAAAATTGTATACTGTGAAATTTTATCAGAAATAATATTCATTGCATGAAAGTGAAACGGAAAGGAACGGAAACGGATAAGTGCCACGCGATTTCTAATTTTTAGCTTGATTTTTAAGTGTAAGTCACTAAGCTTATCTCGTGTAGCTTGAAAAAAGTTCCATTGTCAGTAGAAAACATTTTCAAGTTGCTCACATATGTATGTGTGTCAGCTTTATGTACATATATTCCCCAATGATGTTAAATGGTGGATCGAATATTTAAACGATTTTTAATCTCACTACATCACAAATCACACTATATCTCAAATTTCTCATGCCTCACTATTTCTCATTATATCTCAATGAGATATGATTTGTGAAGATGAGATGAGATTTCTGCAACCCTGATGGCAACTATAGCCACAACTTATAAATATGTACATATCTTTATCCCAAGTTTACGAGCTTTTGCATGATTAAATTAGATAAAAGCTCGCGATCAATAGACATCCAATCACTTTATCATCAAATATACCCCACAATATGTTATAATTGAAACAATTTACCTTCTCAGCATAGTCACATTGCTCAAGACAATGGCAATTCCTGCAGTCAAGAGTCCAAATACGTAGAAGCACGCCCCCGACATGACTTCAAGTGCGACGTAGAATTCAACCATGAGAAGGAGTGGCCAGTAACATGGAATTGATGGATTGGCCGCATTTTTACAGAAATCAAATCCTGAAACGGTGGGATGCACGGTTTCAGGGTGATTATGATGGGAATGGCCAAACTTAAGGCGCAATAGGTGGCAGGAATCAATGGCCAAAGCATGAAGTTCATCAGCAGATCGATCTTGCGCTTCGGGAAGGCTTGATCTGTGAAAGATTATAAAATACTAGCGTTTAAGCCCGTCTCCCGCCGGGCGAGAGTTTATTTGGTTATCATGAAAATTGCGTGGGATTGTTCATAATTCCACATAATTAATTTTTATGGTATTTACATATGTAATTAGCTGGAAATGTCTGTTTCGGGCCATTCGAAACTTATCTTTCTCCACTTTCACTTCCGTTTCGGAAAATTACTTTCACTTCTGTTTCAGACAAACATTTCCAGCTTATAATATAGATGCCAATTTTCTTCATTGAGGAACATACCGATAACTATAGTATGGTTTGTGCATTTGTATGTATTATGTAAGTAGGACTTCTGCCCACCGAACGTCTCACTACTTTGTGTAGTTAAAGTATTCGAAATTTTATCACAATATTGCTAACATGAGTGGGTTTACCCGGACATACGTAAATAAAACAATTGGAAATTATAATTCTTTTTTTGGTCTTGAGTATTATACGAAAAGTTACTATAGCTTTTTACAACACCAAATCCCGTAAGCTATTAGGTGGCTTCGAACCTCTGGCTTCGAACATTGTCAGATTTTCTATCCCATTTGTACGGAAGCTTTAATATTCGTGCCTTCTCAAAGTAGATAATGCAGGACTTAAAGTGCTTGAACAGTTTTGTAAAGTTCATTTTTCTTGAATAAGAAAAAGACACGGGGATGCGTAGTCGTCTTATGCATGTGGGTCGTTCGTCACCATGAAGCAAAGACTGATACGCTTATGCATACGGGTCATTTGTGTATCCAATTTTATTAAAATGTTCTCCTAGGATCCGTAAAATATTAATAATGTTGGCAGCCACCGACACGTTCCGGCAATGTTTTGTGGAAACAATAGACACTGAAATGTAAATATGTAGAAGGGGAGACGAAACTTGTTTTATGAAATTAACATGGTTTGCTATATTTTCTAGTTTAATAGATGATCGTAAATAGAGGCAAGTTAGTAATTCCTGGGTTAGGTCGGCCAATATTAGATATTTTAGTGAGCTTACATAGTTACTAAATATTTACAAACGAGCACATATCCATGCGTTGTAAGAGTTGACACGCGGTCATTAACTTTTAATCATGAACATTCTTAAATTCACCTGATAAATCCTTCGCGATCTACATAATATCTCAATATCGTCACTTGATATTTATTTCATGAAAGTATGCTCAATATTGAGCGATGCTGGGCACCGAACACGGTACCTAAATACATACATATAGAAGCAACACAAGCAAGATTTTCATGATTACCTGGTTGGATATATCGTCCCTGACAACTTTTCATTATGTGCGAGAAACACAATATTTTTATGCGTTCAGTACAAAAGAAATTTTGGACCAAACTATAAAACTCATCCTGCACGAAAGTTTTTAAAATAACCTCAATCCATCAAATGCTTACACCATGCGAAACTTTTAATTTTCCATTGTGATTGTCAGTTTCTACATAGTTTTCTTGCAAGAATGTTCAAGAATTTGAATTGTACATTGCTAGACAAGTAGTTGAAGCTTCTTGAAGAAAAAATATTTTGGAAAACAAAATTTGACTGGGTTGGCCGTACGGCAATGGGAGACACAAAAGACACATAAACGTCGTTTTCTTGACTTGTGACAGATAAAGTATATGTAAAATTATTTTTTCCTGCGGGTTTTTGTTGCTAGCAAAGATCAACATATTTGGAACATTATTTATGAATATGCCCGCGGTACTAGTGTTGACCTCACATATTCGGAAAGAAATGTAAGCGGATTAAAAAAAATTGACTTTTACCCCTGTTCACATTCTTGGCGTAATGTAAAAATTTCTATATTGTTTTTTCCTGAGTATGGGGTACCTTAGTCCTCACTACCATATTCAAATGCTACTTTGATCGTTCTTATTGAAACTGAATTTTTATACTACACTGTGCGACGAAAATCGTGTACGCAAATTGTCTTAAAATCGTTCGCATGGAGGTGAAGGCATTTGAAACATTATTGTCCAAATTTGTTTATCAAACCCTGTAGATACATAAAGATTCGCACTATTTATTGAGCACCCCTCGTATATGCTTAATCCTATTGATATCACATTTCCCACTATACCGCATTCATGGGCAAATCAAGTAACTTGACCCCTCAAACTTTTTAACCCTAGAAGGTCACAGAGGTTAATTTTGACCTTGCCTTTAATTTAAATTGTGTTGAGAAAATCGAGATGTGCAGCAAATCAAAAAATTGGGATAATCTAACCAACGAGCATTTTGCTATCATAGCAAACCCAACGCTCAACATGGTTGGGCGTTCAACGTCCTTTGGACGCAATGCAGTATGTAATCAAATAAAACCTCAAGTCCATTTCCTCTGCTTAACTAAAACCTAAAATATTTCTAATGTTATAAAAAAATGAAAAAAAACAACCATGCAAATGATGAATTCGTGAATTTTTTAATGCTTGTCAGAAACTTGTCAAAAATCTTGAAAACTTGAACTCGTGGAAAAGTTTTAATTGTTTGAGAACGCTAAGTCTGGTAAAATTTACAAATTAGTTATATGAACTTCTAGTAACAAGTTGATGGAACAAGGGAAGCTTTTGAATCTTGCACATGTTAATTTATTGATGATTTATTCAGTTATCGTGAAATCAACGTTACATATACGTAAGAAGCTTGGGTGAAAATGATCATGCATAGAATTGGCTGGTCTTTATGCATAGTCACTTTATGTATATAACACATCCATAATTCTGCATAATTCTAAAGAATTTATGCATATTGCATTAGGTATAAAAAACTATGCATAATTTATTACATATTGTTATGTTTACAAATGTTAACTTTTTTATGTGGAAAATTTTATATACAAATTATGTATCCAATCTTAGCAAGTTGTGCATAATTTGGCATAATTATACGCACAAATTCCATGCATAAAAACCGGCCAATTCTATGCAGGACCATTTTCACCAAAGAGAAGAGGCTATATATGTATAAAAATCGGGATTTTTCGGTCACACAATTTACAGACATCCCTCTGCTACGTAACATGAAGTAACTAAATTCAAATTCAAAATAAGATTGAAGACAATCAGCCTGGAACTCGGGAAAAAATCAAATAAAAAATCTCAGACACAAAATTACATAAACTGATCGCCGAAGGATGTGTGGAATTTTTAGCTGTATAGTATTTTTCAATGACAGGTAATTAATGATGTTCATACATACATATGCACAGATTGTCGAGTTTTGTGAAATATTTGTAATTTTACATGTAAAATTTTGTCTCATTAATTCGTACTAACCATTTATGTACAAATGTTCCAGAATAAATTGGAACATTTTTGTTACATGTCTGGTGCATTTTCTTCCGGCATCGAAATTGTCAAAATTTTTTTTTCTGTCGCATTTTACAAGAACGCACACATGTCTGTCCCATCCAAGCCTGTATAAATAAATACGCAAATTAAGGAAATGGAGGATTCCGAAAAACTGGTAAAAGTGGAATGAGCAAAAAATATTAAAACCACTCACACCGCATTCCCTTGCCTTTTCCTTGATAGTTGAAGCAGCCTACTCACATCACAGTTTACATGGTTAAAGCGGAAGCGATACAAGTATGGTTGGAATTTTTAGTAATATGGAGCCAAGTAAGATTTCCGAATCATAAATCTGGACTAATCGACAAGGCTTTGACGCCATTATTAGACGCAACCAGGGTTTCATGAAATCTGTTCGAAAGTTGTTTTCTAACATTTTAGGCCTTTTAAGATGGCCTTATAGATTTACCAAGATGTCTGTCCGTCCGTCCGTCCGTCTGTGCATCCGTCTGTGCGCAGGATAACTCTCGTTAAACACAAGCAATCGACTTGAAATTTTGCACACTTATTAATCTTCGGGTCAAAAGTAAGGATGAGTTCGGAGATGGGCATGATCGGCCAAGTGGTTGACCGGTGGGGGTCATTTCCACCCAAATGTGTTGCCATTAACTACCAAGATGGTATTAATGCTATCTTAAAAGGCCCCACAAAGTTACTTGGAGTAGGTCTCTGGTATCATTTCAATAAAACCACGGGCACATTCACGGTTCTGCTTACATATTATGTATATAATTATACGAATTTATTCTGACATATTTAAATACGGGTCAGCTTTTCGTGGTGGAGAATACACATGCACGTAACTAATTATACAATGTACAAGAATCTTATTGAGTAACAGAAATTATTTACAAAACAAAAATTATTAGTTCAAATTTATTTCCAAATAGATTTAATCCCTTTGATTTAATCCCTTTGATTGATTATCTTAAATTTAAAATTAAATTAAATTCAGGCATTCTCTGACGAAGCACTGTCAAACAAATAGATGGTACAATGACACCGGACCAAAATAAATTTATGTAGCCATCCAGGACTCGGATTTGGTTCAGTGCGTTCTCAAGTCTAGACTTTGCAGGTGCTGGAAATATTCAGTTGGAAAGCAAGAAAAATATCTGGAATTATTTCCGTAAGTGCAAAACCATAGAAATTTTTAATGCTTTAACCTCTTAACGACGAAGTACATACATTTGTGTAGTTATTTTATTTTCCGTTCACGGCGAAGTACACACATTTGTGTAGTATTATATTTTTCCGTTCATGACGAAATACACAAATGTGTGTACTGCAGAAATTTCCTTGACACCAAAATTTCTTTAAAAAAAGAATATTTCTTCGGTATTTTCTGGAAAACTCGATGATGAAAGTGGATTTTTTTCGATATTTTTCACCCAAAATTTTGGAATTTTCCCTATACCGACCAATGTTAAAAGTGTGCTTTTCGTGTTTTTCGTCAAAAACTCGAGTTTTGCAAAGTGGTAGGAAATTTTAATTGCTATCAGGTATAATTATTTTTTTTTAAATCGTACTAAAGGGAAATTTTATTTAAAAATTGGAAGTCCGAAAGAGGTTAATGAATTTTTATCATACAAATGTTCACTTCATAAACCTTCTAATTAAGTTGACAGGAATCGTACAGAGATTTCTGCGGAGTTTTCAAGAATTAATTTCCAGGATTTACGGTGAGTTCTCTTAATTTATCTGAGTTTAAATCTAATAAATAATATACGCAGAATTCAGAAATTAATGCACTCATGAATTAGGGTAAATATGCTAGGGAACGTAGCTCTGATCTTCGTAAATTCAACCAAGTTTGACCAAAGTGAAAGCATTTTTATGTGAATCGGGGTCTTCACGTCAATATGATGGCATTGTACCCTGCACTGCAAAATACAACCTACATTTTTCATAGTCTACAAAATCTAGCAAAATATTGAATCGTGAATCATCAATCTTTTCGTGAATCGTGTGGAAATGTATACATGTGCATTTCCACACATGATGAAAATATAAAACAAAAACCATTAAGTGCATAAAATCACTGCCTTTTCTTAGACACGTGGACTTACAAAATTACAGGGAAAGTTTTTAGGTGATAAAAAAAATCAAAACTGGATTTACGCTAATGTACATATTTCCATACATACATACATCCGTATCCACGAACATTTGGATACCTCAATTATTAAAGAATTTAAATAATATTCGTCCCATTTACATTCATTAACATTTTTAACCATTAAAAATCTAAATGATCAGGGTCGCTCAAAAAATTATGATTAACTTAAAACCTCTCCCACATCTTGTATATGTATTCAGATCATACATGTTCACATTCATTCATTTTATGATGAATGAATATTTAATGAATATTTTATTCTGATTGTTGAATAAATGAATATTGAGTGAATATCTATTCAATTCGTGTGAATGAATAATGAATGAATATTTTTTCATCATTCATTTTTAAATCAATGCTTAATACATAGGGAAAGTTAAGAAATTCATCTAATACTGTGAATTTTGAATAACATGAATAATGAAGGAATGAATGAATAATGAATAAATGTTGAATAATTAATGAATATTTTTTTTACAAATTATGAATGTTGAATAAGGAATAAATATTTTTTTCAAGGCTTTGAATGAGCGAACTTTGAATGAATAAATATTTTTTAACATGTATGATTCAGATGTCTGGCGCAAAGGTCGAATTCCTCTTCAGGTGCGTGAACCACAAGGCGTTTGGGCCCAAATCGGTCAGCTCCTACTTCACCAGGATTGACTGCCCCCTCGAACAAGATCCAATCTGCCCTGCAACTTTATCTCGGCTGGTGGACGCTCTCCTCCTCTGGTGTCGCGACTACTTTCCCGATGTCCAACAAAATCCACATTATTACAAGGAGACAGCCCTCGCCTCAATATACTACATCTGTTATGGTAACCCCTTGTGTAGCGTGACCTCTCCGGAGATGGACATCGCCATCAAGTTTGCCATGTGGCTCTGGCTCTTTGACGATGCGATGGAAGACCTTACCCGCAAAAACATCGACCCCTCAGTCTTTAAGGAGGAAACGGATCGTATCGGGAAAATCACGCAGGGGTGTTTCGACCCTCAACGAGCCGCTCCTCCCCCACAATGTCCCGCCCAGACCACCCCACCCCCACCGAGTAAGGACGATGTGCAAACCTTATTCTGGAATTTTGGCAACTCTCTCTACGCCTGGCATCAACTGGCTGGTCGAGCCATTATGGAATACTCGCGTAAAATGAGACGTTTTAACGTCTGCATGGCCACCTATATGCAAGCCCTGCAGTGGATGAATATTTGCCATATTGACGGCAGATATTCGGAAACGACTTTTAAAGCTTTTAGAAAGCCAAACTCTTATTTTTGCGGGATTGCGGAACTGTTAGCGGTACTAAATAATGTCGACCTTGGCGGCAACGGGGTTGAGGATGGGATGATTTTCAACCGCGTGGTCGACTCTTTAACAAGCATAGGGGCCTTCACGAATGACGTGCTCGGTCTGAAGAAAGACTTCAAGCCGGAGGCGCACGATAACCTCGTGGTTTTTAAGGTTATCGAAAAAAATAAAAAACTCGAAACTGCCGTGAACCAGGTGTGCCATCTCATTTCGGAAGAGGTGGCCGACTACGGGCAACTTAAGAGGGTGCTCCTCCATCAAACGGGGGAAAATGAAGGGGTAGAAAAATATTTGCAGGTTTGGGAGGCCTTGCTGCACGGGCATCTTCGCCTGTACGCGGAATGTACGAGGTACCGGTGTTGTGGGGAGGTTACCATTAATTAGGGATTAATTGTATGAAATTTCGAAACCCGATTTTTTTTAATTACGGAAAGGGTGGGCAAGAAACTATTTAATTTAATATTTAGTTTGGAAATCCGAAATTTTTTCTGTCCAGCCCAAGTTTGTGAAGTTACTGTGAAGCTACTTCTAAATTAATTGTCTTGAAAAAAATCACAAATTCCAAAATATATTTGAAATTTTTGATAATGGTAAAAAATCGGTTCAAAACACTCTAAATTTCACTAAATTACCGCGTAGTCCCTTCGTACTCGCACCAACGAAAGATGATAGCCTTTTCAAAAAATGCAACCTACTGGTCAGGAAATTGGACAGTAGTACATGAGTTTGAACTACATGGAAATTAATGTTACCATTTTACAATTAAGGTGACTAACTTACAATGGAGACGCAAACCATGTTCAGCCCAGATTATTTTTTGACCATGTTAGTTTGAAAGAGCAAGTCTTTAGAAACAACATTTGGTCCGGCACTTGCGCAGATGCGCAAAATTCAGCACGTTATGGGCGCCGGAAGTTCGCAAAAACGCACGATTTTTCGGGCAATGCCCAGCGCGAGCTCAACTTCGTGCGTTTTTGCGAACTTGCGGCGCCCATAACGTGCTGAAATTTGCGCATCTGCCCAAGTGCCGAACCAAATTTTGTTTGTATAGACTTGCTCTTTCAAACTAATAAGGTCAAAAAATTATCTGGGCTGAACATGGGTTGCGCCTCCATTGTTAGAAGCATGGTGACTCGATGGGGCAAAAGACGGCGAAAAAATTATTCCACTTGTTAAAGTGTAACAATGTTTGTTACCTGTTATGCAAAGCTCGGTAAAAATTTACAAAACAAGCAGAGCAAATTGTGTGAATGAGTGCAATCCTATCATCAAAAATTCAATAGCTATTAATTTTATGTTCTTAACGATATTTGTACAAGTCAGGATGTGTGTTATTTATTAAAAGTGTAATACATACATATGCATTTTTGGCTCAATTTGAGTATTAATAAACATATGAGTTTGATGTGAGTATTTCATGTTGCGTTTGAAGGAAATGAATTTGAAATGTAAAAATTAATCGGATAGCTGAATTTTAAATCTGTCAATTTTTTAGGTGGTAATCGATCCCTTAAACTCGTGGCACCTCGGTAAAATTGGAACTTTGTACTGGATCATAATAAAAACTGTGGTCACTTTTATTTAAATTGACAGATTGAAAAATTATAATCATCGAAAATATACTAAAAACGGCCATTTTTGAATGTATGCATGTATTCCAATTTATGGTTTGAGGAAATCTGTAATAATCAGTGCACGACTCGAAAAGTCGAACCCGCGCCGAAACCACAGAAATTGAACTCCCGGGTTCGAACTCGGATTGGAGTGAAGCCGAACCAGGAAACCGGGTTCGAACCCAAACCCGTGCCAAGTTCTGGTAATAACTATTCGCAAATTTCATCCGAAGGACGTTTTATGTATAATCTACATAAATATATGACAATGCCTTGTTTGTCTTAAATTAGCATAATCCAGCAATAAAATAAAATTTGGTGACGAGGCAAACGACAAATTGAGGGAGATGGACCGATTACCTTTTGTTAACGGGCTTAAATAATAAATTATCAAAGTTGCAGTATTTATTTCCTCCTTTATTTTTTACAGACGCCCGATTCTCCAGCCCCCGCGCCAGTCTCAACGCCCGTGCCAACAGGAAGCGTGGTAAGTGACTTCCCACTAAAAATCTCCGAAAAAAGACCCATCGACAAACTTGAAATGGAGGTCTCCAAACATCTGCTTTGCAGATTTTGACCAAACTAGTGTCAAATTTAATTAGTATGAAATTTGCAAACCACACGATTTCTCAATGTGCACGTTTTGGGGAGATATTTGTATCCGAAGAGGAGAAAACCTGTCGTAAAGGTGACAAATTTTACACTTGCCGAAACATCGCGTTTCCGCCAAACATGTCCGTTGGAAGATTATGTCGTTGCCTAATTTCATATTAATTAAATTTCCGATTGACAGTGATCGATTGACACTGATCTGATCAAATTTTATTAGCATACGCTGGGACACCTCAATTTTCGAATTAGAATATTTTAAACGAAACAATTAGAATATTATTTAGAATATTTGACGAAACTTATGCATTTCAGCGCTCTCATGCTCGCCGTACTCGGATTCCTTCGACATCAACTCCATGATCCGGTTTTCGCCTTGCTTGGTGTCCTTAGTCAATGGGTCCAGAGGGTCTTCGGCCGCCAGCGGGTCGTATGGTCATCTCTCCGCCGGTAAATATAATCCATTCACATTCATGCATTTCTAACTTTCTATTATGTTTTATTGTCTGCTTGATCCCATAATTTATTATTTCGGGACATTGCCACAAGTTCCATAATCTTGTCCGGAGAAGAAAAGAGTCGGAAAATTGGACGCTGCTCCTGTTTCCGTGTGAATGTCTTCCTCCCATTCTTTTCAAAGCGAGTCTTAATTTTCTCCCCGTCCGCAATGGACGCGTATGCAAATGGAGGGAGGAAGAGATTAGGTGATGGATGTGATGACGGCTAATTTTCCGTCGTTGTTAGTCCACGGTTTCATCAAAGGATTAAAAAGTCATCGGTCCCTCTTTACAAATTAACACGGTCCGATGATGAGACAAGTATTCATTCTCGGATTAAAAACTTCGAAATGACCGTGAATCCATTATTTGGAAGGAGTACGGACAGTTACATCTGCATATTCGCTCCACATACATACGTTCATAAAGAAGTAGCCTGCAGTAGCGGACATTATTGTATGAACATGCCAGTGTTTCGTTAGTGTATAGTGCATAAAAGTGCATTACATAAATGCACAAAATAAATAAAAAGCCATAAAATTGAATGAAACGCTATTAATACAGGGAATTTCGTAGTTTCCAGAAATTATAAATTTTCCTACTATCTCAAAGATAATATCCGGTTATCTAACCTTCTAAACTGATTGGGAACCTTATAAAAACACTATTTTCTTAATTTCTTAATTACTCAAATATTTAGAAAAATTTACAATATTAAAATATTAGGTGTTTACAAAATGTTGACTTTTAAGTGTACCGACCACTTATAAGTCGTTTCCACTTTTAAGTGACACTGCGCGAGCATGCGCAGTAGCTAGTATTTCACTTATAAGTGATCGGAAAATAAGTCTCCTGGATTGATTTTTTCTGGAATAAGACACTTATTTCGCTTGTTTTGAGCATCAGCTGCCGTTGAAATTTCACTCACTCAAATTTGCTGCAGGGCACTTGCTGCTCAATAAATTATTTTTCAATCGAGTTTTAATCCGTATTCAAGTTATTTAAAATGGTGCATAATTGAAATTAGTTTAATTACGATAGTGCAGTGAAATATTTAAAATGGGGAGTTCAAATGAGAGTGAAGATTAAATTTTCAATCATTCCACTTCATAAATATCATGTAATTGATATATTAGGCAAGAATTGAAAGGTTGTACCTATTGTTGAAGTTTTAGGTCTTTTTAAAGCTACTATGTTTGTTTTTGCAATGATTTTGACGTTTAATGGAATTCGGTCGCCTGAATTGCATGCAACATAAAATTTAAACAAAAAGTGGAGCATTCAAATAGAACCCACTTATAATTGATTTATAGAAATGACTTATAATTTGTGGGAAAACCAAAATAAGTCGATTGTAAACTCCTAATAATTTGACGCCTTCAATTTTGCAAAATTTTAGACAATAATTTGATTCTTTAAATTTTCTGAAATTTTGCCAACTTTTTGCCCAAAATGCTGACCGATCGAGCAATTTCTGCTGTGCATTGCCTCCTCGACGTGGGGAGTGGTTTGAAACTCTTCCCCTTCGATTGGGATCCGAAAGAAAAATGTGTCAGAAGGGCCGGAAAACGGCACCGGTTTTATTTCAAAATTCATAAATTTATAAACATTGCGATGAACGTTTTTGCCGCGGTGAGACTCGTGCAAGCCTTGCACAGGGGGAAATTCCCCCTGCTTTTACGCGTACTAAACACCGTGTGGATTTTTGCGTATACGTTGACCATGATCTGTTTCGTCCAGTTTGATAGGAAGGAGGGTGAAATTTTCAATTTGTTAATTGCTTGCTCGCTTATGTGAAACGGACGTCGAAAAAAGGTGAGAATACACTCTTAGAAATGGGGTTACGATTACAACAAAAAAGTAAACGTATGTGACGCTACCACCGTGGTTATGAATTTGTCATCGAGTGGTTACAATTGTCACTGACTAATTATAAAGTTTCACCGAAGTAGTATTAAACTGTCACCAGAGCTAATAAATTTATAACTTAACCACGGCGGTAGAGTCACATACGTTTACTTTTTGGTTATAATCGTAACCCCATTTCTAAGAGTGTACTTAAGGTTCTATTGGGTAACGAGTTGATTTGGTATAGATTTTAATGTTACTTTGCCCGTATTCAATTTGTTTAAATAAAAATTCCTAAAATGGCATCAAGTTCACGAATTTTTAGAATAAATGCAACTTTTCATACGGTAATGTAAAGTTAATTTTTGATACTACCAAAATATAGATTTGAAAAACTTGCCAACTCATTTATCATTTTTTAGCAATAAATTTCCTGAAGTTAAATCTCTAATTTTTTCAAAAATTTACTTTACTTGAAAGTATGAAAAGCTGCGTTTATCCTAAATAATGACGCTTGAGAAATTTGCATAATTTCTCTCGAACTCATTTCAAACCGAAAATGTATGAATTTTTTAAGAAGCCTCCAATAATTTCTTTATACAAATTTTAATTGAAAATGTGGATGATTTTGGTTGCAAAATTGAAATATTTTTGCGAACGCTTTCTTAAGCAAAATATCTATGTAAATATAATTTTCGGTAGATCTGGATTTTCATACTTCGAAAAATTTACAACTTCATGTTATATTTCCAGTTTTGCCAGATTATTCTGCTCCTCCTCAGTTGAAGCTGCCCAATAATAACGAGCAAAGATTGACACGATTAAGTATTCAATTTGACATCTTGGAGGAAAAAGGAAAGCCGGATTTCGTCAATACGTCACAAGTCGACCATATTTTGACGAATAGCGAAATCCAAGCGTCGAGAAGTCCAAGTCGAAAAAGTGTCGACACTCCACGTTGGGATGACGTTACATTTTTCAAAACTGAAGAAGAGGACAAAATCGAGTCCGCAAATTATGACGACGTGCCAAAAAATGTGATCCCAAAAATTGAAATTAAACCTGAAGAAGAAAAGGAGTCTGAAATGGAGGAGGTCATGGAGGACGAATTAAGGTGCGATTGGATGGCGATTTTATTTGTTGTGTCATGGATTTTTAATCTCACTCTACCCCGATTAAATCTCTTTAAGTGCAAATTTCTAAAGTTTGCAGATTTTGATTAAAATTTCAGAGTTTGAAAATTTGAGTTTTCAGATAAATGCAATTTTTCAAAATTTCATGTAATGTAAATTTACTGAATTTTTGTGTAGTAAACTATACAAAATTCTGTTAGTTTTCAACGTCACAATGCAGTTTTTAAGAAAAATGTTGATTTAAATACGTGCAAAGGTACAGTTTGGTTTGTTGTGCAAGTTAAGGTCAAATCTTACTTTTTTTAAATATGATTCAAAAATCGCATGCATACTTTTTTTACTTAAGGTTACATGAGGATTTTCTGCGTCATAGATTTGAAATCTCGCTTTACCCCTCTTGAAGTGCAAAATTTCTAAAGTGACACAAATTTCATGAATTTTCAGATAAATGCAGTTTTTCATATTTTTATGTAAAGTTAACTTTTAGTACTAAAAAAAGTATTTAAGGTATTCAAGGTATTTTAAAAACCTGCTAATTCATTTGAAATTTTTTCACATTAAATTTCTCCAAAAATAAACTCCATGATCTTTTTCAAATCGATAGTTTTGAAGTACCAAAAATTAACATTACATTAAAATATGAAAAATTCCAAAATTCATGAAGTTGATGCAATTTGAGAAATTGCATGCAAAGAGATTGAATTGGGGTAGACTGAGATTAATGGGTTATAACGGCCTTATTCCACGTTAAGGTCGAATTCCGAACGTGACTCTGCCGCCGTGACGAAGTCCGTGTCACGCTACATTCTCGTCGGGATGTTGATGTTGGCGGGAAATCCGTTTGTACACATTTTACTTGTGGAGGAGAGCCCTTGCACGCCAAATTTCATCAGCTCTCTCTTCCTGCCGTGTGAAGGGTTCAAAAATCATGGCGTTTCCCTCCTTCAAAAGGCGCCCTTCATCGGGGTCGAGTATTACTTGACGACGGTTATTTTCTTCTCGTGGTCATTTAACTGGACCATAATTTATTTGGGGATGTCCTGGATCATTGCGGAACTTAGAGTTATGTCGTAAGCATACCTGTTCAAAAATTCATTTTTCATTCATACAGTTTAAATCATTCATCCTGATTTCCGACGGAAGATTTTCCTTCACATTCAGTCATTTTCCGTCAGACTCATTTCATTTCACTTCATCTGCCTTCATTCCTACTTCACCCCATGTATTAAGCATATTGAAAAAATGAAAGCAGTGAGATATCCATTCATTCACATTCACTCATCTGGAATTATTGAATCCTTCTATCATTTTCATTGAACTGAAAGAAAATTCATCTTCACTCAATATCATAATCAGTCAAATGAATGAAGTGTGCAGGTATGCTTGAAAGAATAAATGCAATGCAAAATCCCCAGAGTACTATTTGGTTTATAAAAAAAAGTCGTAAAAATCTGTATTCTCTACTAGTCAATTTATTTCAATAATTTCGTTTGACACTCAAAATCTTAGATAAGAATTGGCTGCCCAATTATTGGGCACGAATCTATCATGTTTTTAAGTATTAAAATTTTCTAGAATGTTTTGTTTTGGTGTCAAACTCTTACTTTTTAAAACGTGTATGATTTCCTTCGTAAACCTTATCCAATCGAGATTAAAATTAATGTCATCCCAATTTCTGAGTGAACATCTCCAGTTTCGGAGATATTTGCATCCGAAGAGGGAAAACAAGGAGTATTACATATTTGTTTGCGAATTTTTTTTTTTGCGACTGTATTTTGCTCAAATTGAGGTCACGAGTGTCAATTTATAGTTATATCGCTTGGATTATCGTATTTGACAAATATCGCAAATACTGTAGTTTTCGCAAACTTTTTGCAGGGAAGCTTTATCCACAAAGGTTGAATCCTCCGTGCATCAGTACCGTTCCATCGAGTGCATCGCGACCTTAATGAATGACGCATTTTTCATGTACCTTTCAACGTTTCCGAACCTTCTCTTCGCCATCGTGTCCATTCTGATGTTTAGCTTCATACGCATTTGGCACTACTCACCCAGATCCAATCTCATGTTGTAAGTCTTGGCTAAGCATTTTGATAATAATAAAAATCTCACATTTTACTATTACACAATGGAACCTTTTTTCAAGCTACAACGGAATTTTCTAACAAGTTATATCAAAAAATCGAGCCAAAAATTAGGAACCACACACATGACACTTATAATTCCGTTGAATGGCCCCTTTCAAGAAAAATATTGGTGGTCAAAGTACCCACGAGCGCCTTGGTTTTCGCTTCGTGGAGAGAAAGGGAGAGAAAGTTTGCTAAAAAATTGAACTTCATTGCAAATATTTTTTCTTCAAAGGGACCATTCAAAGGAAAGATAAGTGTCACGTGATTCCTAATTTTTGGCTTGATTTTTTGACATAACCCGCTAGAAAATCCCGGTGTAGCTGAAAAAAGGTCAGTAAAACTAACTTGTATGATTTCCGAGTCTTTGTTAATTTCTTAAACTTTGATTTTGACAACAACGCATCTAATTAAATTGCATCTTATTTTAATTTGTATATTAAACATTTTTTCGACGTTATGCTTTTACATGTTGCGACCAGATTTGTAATTCATATGAAATTTTGTATTAAGCAGTGTAGCCTGAAAAAAAGTTCCATAGTTAATTAAACTGTATTTAACAGTCCGCTGTGCGGGATCCGGTGCGCTTTCGAGGCCGTGACCCCGCTGGCCGTGGCGGGCGACGTGAACGACCAGAACAAGGAGGTCGTCGCCAAGTGGAAGCAGGGCGTCGTGGCGCGGAGGGGGTCGAACAGGGCGAAAAAGGAGGCGATCGCGTACCAAAAGTCGTTCCACGCGGTGCGCTGCACGGCCGGGTCGTTGTACACGTTCGAAAACTCCATCGTTCTCTGCTGTCTGAATAATTGTATGCAGTTGACGCTCAATTTATTCCTCACGTTTAAATAGAGAGGAGAAAGTTGCGTGAAATTTGTGTTAACAATTTTGGGCGAGTAAAAAAAATATAAAAGTAAATAAATATGTATGTATGACCTGTGACCAATTTGTTCAAAATTTGGCATGATTTATTTATACCAACAATTTTCACCCACCCCTTTCACATGTCTAAGTTTTGTACAATATGCAGCTCAGGCTCATTTTTATCCACAATTTTAAACAGTGAGAGAAGGTTACATGCAATTTGTGTGGACATATGTAATAATTTTGAGCGAGTCTGTAAAAGAATAAATAAACAAATACATAAACGTGACCTGTTTTTCACCCTATTTTTCATACTTTTCACGAATCATTTTCTAATTACTGATTATATTGTTTTACATTTTGGTATTTTTGGTTGGACAAAATTGTTTGCAAATTTTAATGTTGCGAAAAATATTGCTTTTTGTTGCAAAAAAATAAATTTTGGTTCGACACTTACCCATTATAACCCAAACGTTTAAATAGCGAGTTAAGGATTTATTAAATTTGAGCGCTTTTATGATTTTCAGTTTGGCGAAAAATGTGCATTTTTTTACTTTTAAAAAGCGAGTTAGGGATTTTTTAAATCTGAGTTTTTTTTATGATTTCTACTTTGTGAAAGGTATGTATTAAATTTTGGTGGTTTTAAGATTAAATTGAAGGTTTATTCCGTAGTTAAAATGCAATTAAAACTAAATTTTGATAACTTCTTTGTCAGCATTAAATCGAAATGGTTAGTGATTTACTCGAGCAATTAGGGTCAAATTATTAACTTAATTTTTAGTCGTGGCGAGGAAGACACGTGCGGCGAAACGAGGTGATCGTGTATCAAAAGTCGTTTAAAAATTGAGAAAATTTAACGCCATAAAACAAATTCGGATGGATTTTAATAGTTAAAATTGTAATGGATCGTCAACCTTTACAGAGGTGGCCAAAATCCTTTGCTGACCAATGTAACCTAAACAAAATGGAGTATTTTAAGCTCGGTTCTTCTTAGGTTTTGGATTTCTGGGGTTGTTACACCCAGAAAATGGCGAAAATCTACCTCGAAAAGACAACAGTCAGTCGAAAATACATATGTATTTAATAATCCGGTAAAATCACGCAGGTAAAGATTTCTCGGTAATAATATTTTACCAGGTAGTAAAAATTCGTTACCATGATGGTAAAACTTTATTACCAAGTCATTACCACACGGTACAACGTATCATTATCACTTTGGTAGTCATATACTTGTGCTTTTCGGTAACGTTTATTACCAGATTATTTACAGTGCAGGTTTTGCGAAGCAATTAACGTTTCATCGCGGTCAAAATACATTGTTATCACGAAGTTTAAACATACAGAATTTTGACGATAAAAGTTCAATTTTCTAAAAAAAACTCGTATTTTAGACTAACTTGTCAAGTCGGAGTAACTGTCACATAAAACTCAAGCTTGTAGAATAGAGTAACTCGAAATACTTCAATTTAATAAAACACATCGCGGGTAACAATATATCTAGCATACATATTTTAAACAATTGCAATTCTCGAGAATTTTTTCTGGTGTCAAAGTTAGCAAATTCTGACAATTTGATAATTTTCAGAAATGTTTTTGTTTTCTGAGGAAATTGATTTTATATCGCTATCAAAATATGTACTTCATGGATGCCGGAAAACATGGTTAGAGGAGAAATTCAACTTGTTTTTTTAAACTAATTTTAATTATGAACTTTTAGATACAATCAGTTCAATTTTCATTACGGTTGAAGGAAAAAAACTAACATGTTTTTCAACTAATTTTAATTGTTAACTTTTGATGTAATCAGTTAAATTTTCATTACTCGGACGGATCCAGGGAACAGGGACGATTAAACATTTGTCCGCCGGAACGAATCCATTTGTTGCCACTGCAAAAATAAAAGTGAAAGTTGTAAATTTTACTTTCACTCGGGGAAAAATATTTCAGTCATAGCTCGCAATGGACAATGGACCATGGACAACAAAAAAATTGGTCCATAAATGGACCATGTACAATTTACTGCGAGCTATGATTCCAGTTATCAATTAAAAAAATGAATTAAACACTTTACATAACTTAAAAATATTGAGTCTTTTAAATTCATTTTTTATATTTCAGAAATATTTTTCCCCGACTGAAAATAAACATTTACATGTTTCAGACATCATAACTGCAAACATTTTTATAACTTCCTTACTTTACAGATATTTCAGAGAAATCTACACGAGTTCATCTGAAAATATTCATTTTGGAATTTTTTATTTTGCTATTTTTATTTTGCTAATTTTATTTTCCGGCTTCGAAGAATTACATGCATGTGAGATAATTGCGTTGTGCGCAAATACTATTTAAATCAAGACGCATTACTCGATGTCTCATCGTCAAAATCAACACATTTTTAATCGTTTCACTCTTCTGGGAATTTATTTTAAAATTCTGAACAACAAATTTGCAGTCAGTGAGTTTTTTTAATGGGATGAGTTTTTTCAACCATTTTTGATGAGTTCCAATTTTTCTAAAGGCTTCTTAAACTTGAGAAATCCTCCTTCAAAAGTGTCAAAATCTGGAGTGTATATATTTAAAAAGTTGGTAACTCACTGCTCTTCAAATTTTTCGTTCACAATTTTATAATAAATCCCAAAGGCGAAAAATGATTAAAAATGTGCTGATTTTGCCGATTTTGGTGGTAGAACATCGAGTCCTGCGTTAAGTAGTAAGTGCAAATTCATTCAAATATTTTAAACTGCGCAGTGTAATATGTGTGATTCTTCAAAGCAGGAAAATAAAGGTTTCACGACAAAAAATATAAGCACATCATTTCAGATTCAGTTTGTTTGTAAATAAATTAAAGTAAAATTTCACTGAAATGTTTGTAAAGTTCGCAAGTTACGAAAGATGTATGCAGTGAGCATGTCTGAAATATGTATTTTTTTTGTTACTCAGGGAAAAATATTTTAATTCTACTGCACCGTTTTTTATTGGTTACAAATTCAGTAAGTGAGCAATTCGCGGATTAAATGGTGTAAGATTTGCAAAATTACGCAATTTAAGGAACCCTGACGTGCTGGATTTCTATTCTTTAGTTTTAATTGTAATTTTTGTTGACGAGGTAATCAAGTTCTAAATTTCAAAACTCAGAATATATTCTGATCTGAAGTATAATTCAAATTTAATCTACCCGAATTTTGCTGATTGTTGTTCAAGCAAAATGTGAATCAAAATTCAGCTGAAAAATTCCCGTAGATAAAATTTGTTAGTCAATTTTTGGAAATTTAAACCCTGTGTACGAAAATTACATCCAAAATAAAGTATTTAACCCTTTTGAAGAGTAAAATACGTAAAGCATATTCTAATTTTTAAAAGTAAATCTTTAACGTCGAAAACGAAAATTTTAAGAATAAAGAATGTCTAAAGTAGTAATTAGATACAGTTTATTGAAAAAATGGATTTAAGAAAATTGTCAAAATTTAAAAAACAAGTTTTTCAAAATCTTATAACAGATTGACAAATTGTGTACCACATTTGAGCCTCTAGTTTTTAAGAAGATGGTAATTCTTTAAGGTTGGAAAATAATACTTTATGAACATAAAGAGTATTTAAAGTAATTTTGAGATTGAAAATGAACGGTAAATTCAGAAATTCAGAAATTTCAGGAACCCAATTTAAGAAAAAAATCCTTTAAATTCCAACCAAATTAATAAATTATGTAATATCGCAGAGTCTGGTGGTGGCAGCCAACAGAGAAGCATCGAGTCCGACTGACAAGGGACACTCACGACCTGTCGTTTGAGTCCAGGGTACCCACATGTTTTTTAGAATCTACTAGGACCCCAGATGAAGGATCATTCATATTTCCGTGTAAAACTCATATTTGGCGTGGCGTGGCGCCAAACTTAAAAATTTGCATTTTCGACCAATTTCAAACCCTCATAACTTTTGCAGTTTATGTCGGATTTTCAAAATTTTATGCTTAAAATTCAAAAGTCGAAATTTTTGACAAAAAAATAAAAATAAAAAATTTTAATTTTTGAATATTTTTAGCATTTTTTCGACGAACCCCATTTCTAAGAAAATTAAAATTTGCGAAAAGTTAAAAGCGATAATTTTGGAAAAAATTTCATGGATAAGAAAGTTGAACTCCTTGTCATGATTTTTGCCAAAAATTTTGAAAATCCGTCCAGGATTTCAAAAGTTATGCGGTTTAAATAAAACATCAAATTTAATTTGGCGCCACGGCACACGCCAAATATGAGTTTTACACGGAAATATGAATGAATCCTTCATCTGGGGTCCTAGTAGATTCTAAAAAACATAGGGTACCCTGGACTCAAACGACAGGTCGTGAGTGTCCCTTGTCAGTCGGACTCGATGCTTCTCTGTTGGCTGCCACCACCAGACTCTGCAATTTACATAATTTATTAATTTTGGTTGGAATTTAAAGGATTTTTTCTTAAATTGGGTTCCTGAATTTCTGAATTTCTGAAATTTACCGTTCATTTCAATCTCAAAATTACTTTAAATACTCTTTATGTTCATAAAGTATTATTTTCCAACCTTAAAGAATTACCATCTTCTTAAAAACTAGAGGCCAATGTGGTACACAATTTGTCAATCTGTTATAAGATTTTGAAAAACTGTTTTTTTAAATTTTGACAATTTTCTAAATCCATTTTTTCAATAAACTGTATCTAATTACTACTTTAACATTCTTTATTCTTAAAATTTTCGTTTTCGACGTTAAAGATTTACTTTTAAAAATTAGAATATGCTTTACGTATTTTACTCTTCAAAAGGGTTAAATACTTTATTTTGGTGGTAATTTTCGTACACAGGGTTTAAATTTCCA